>NC_072441.2:41478000-41791000 GCF_028878055.3 Symphalangus syndactylus | reverse complement strand
TCATGGGGTAAATTATGACATTTTTGGAAGCCAGAGTTGAAGAGAAAAATTATACCCATCCAAACTAAATCACAGCTTATAGCTCATTTTCTTCCTTCCTAATTTCTCTAATCTTCAGCTTACTTCAAATAACATCCCTACTATGCACCAGGCTTTGTGCAAGGCAAGGAGCTTTCACAAATATAATCACTTTCCTTCTCTTTCTTCTTTCCATCATTCCTTCCTTTGTCCAGATACACTCGACTTTCCTTCACTGAACATATTTTTACATCCTCCCTGAATAACTTTGGCTCTCCTCCTCTTATACTCACTGGGACGTAAGTACAGGCATAGCATTCCCTGACTTTCTCCCACCCTTTTTTTAAACACTGCCTATCTCATGAGGTGTGCTGTCTCAGCAAAATGGCAGTGATCACACTGACTTATCCTTGATCATGTGTCTAGGTGATCAGATTCTGTGCCTTTAAGTTCAACTGAACCACTACTTACTCACCGATAGTTGTCCTAAACTATCTGCTCCTGTGTCATTCCATTTGCTATCTCCTCCAGTCTAGAGTAGGCCTGCATTATAACCTCCTTGGTTTGGTTTCCTATGTCTGTCCGTCCCTGTTCTCAGATCCTTGGTCTAGGTAGACATTTTGGCTTCCCTAGCTCTTATCCTTATTGCTACATAGATTCCAGGTCCCAGAATGAAACCTGCAAACCTTCTGGACCCTCCACTTTTGGGGGCCACTCTGGGCAGCTATCAGAAATACAATCAACTTATACCCACAGAGTCTTTCCCCAGTACCATCCTACTCCGTTACTGTAGGGTTGCCACAGTCCCCAGGTTTGGAGAGGGGAGAGTAGGTAATGTGCCACACATTTTGCCTCACACATTTTTGCCTCAATTTAGAATATCTTATTTTCACCACTGTGAGCTGGCCCATGTCTGTGTGCTCTAAAGTCACTTTGCCATCTCTCTAATCTCCAGTGAAGACTAAGTGTTTGTATATATAGAATTTGCATACCATACACACAAAGATACATCCTTCAATTTTGACTGAGACAGTATGGTGACATGCACACTCCCAGTTCTCCTGTCACCATGCCCTCTGCTAGTGTCTAGGGACTACTAGGCAAGAGCCAGAAGCTTTACTCATACAAAAAAGGTGGATTTTGGCAACACTTTAATATATGAAAGGTTAAAAAGGAATTTCACAAGTAATACCCAGGGTACTTTACCCCCTTGTTAGTTGATAAAGAGGGATTTAGCAAGCAGGAGGAGACTGACAAATATTACTAACATAGTTTCAGGGGTTCCATGACTCAGAACATGCCCCTGGGGTGCTCAGTATCATCCATATCCACAATAAGCACCTGCTGTATGCACAAGACCCTCTACAATCCACTGAAGATGCAAAGTGTTGTAAAAGATGCAAAATGCTGTAAAAGACAGATGTTCCTTTCCAGGGGATTTGGATGAGTCCAAAGAGAACACTATAGACTTAAAAGATAGAAACTATCATAAAACAGTTGTTTGGACAATAAGTACTAAAAGTGTTTCAAAGAGAGTACAATGACTGCAACTGAGACAATCAAAATGGAACTTTACTGGGGATCACAGCCAGCTTCATGAATATGAGACCTGTGTAGTCTCAAGGAAATTTAATCTTGTTTTAATTCTCTGCTGTTGTCATTTTGAGATTCTCAATAATTTAATCTTTGAATTTGTGTTTTATAAGCAAAGTCCAAAGGGGGCACACGCATGAGCAGAGAAGATACGTACAACATGCGTGTCGATCTCTCCTTGCTGCCCTATTTGCATGTAGTATTCACAATGCCCTGTGAGCCTGCAATTCTGGTGGACCTACAAGGTGTGGGAGTTAAGGGAGATTCAAAGCAAGTACAAAGTTAAGTGTGTTGTATCTATGACAGTAATTTGGGGAGGAAGGGGTGGGGTAGGGGGGCACTGACACCCTCTAGAGGCCATGCTTTTCATTCCAGGAGAACTCTGGTTAGCTTCCAAAACAGACCACAGAAAGAAGGCATGGAGTTCTAAGAAACACAATTAAGGAACTCTATCGGATCCTTTCTACCCATGTCAATTCTGTGCATTAGTCAATCACTTATGCTGGAAACGACGACGTGGAATGAAAGGAGATGATAGGCCAATCCGTAGTTCCCTTTCCTTTTAGTCCACCCTTATTCACTAGTGAGCGGAAAGTAGAGTGTTAATAGAATATACATGTGAAATAATGAGTTGCGTTTGTTTTGTATTTATTTTCTTACTTAGAATGACATTAAACAGAAAATAAAAAAGAAATCATGACAATTCAAAAGAGAGACCAGAGAAGAAGGGAAAGCATTTTATAAGTTAGTACATTTAATAGCACTTGTTTCCTGCATTTCGAAAAAGGCCTCCAAATTTTCACTTTGCGCTGGGCCCCACGGATTATAAAGCACTACCTAATGGTCTTGGTGGAAAGATGGAACCTTGAGAAGCCAAGATCCTCTGTAGGAAGTAATATCTTTGTGACCTGAAATGGGTTTCCCTGATTTGGTCTATGGGTATCAAAACGGAAGTGTGAATACTCAAAAGTACTTGTTCAACGCCACCATGTATCAATTTTCTTCTATTGATTCTAATTTTAGAAAGTTAAACCTATCCCGAATGTTTGATGAATTCTCAATTTTCTTCTCTTCTTGTTACTCTATGTTCTCTAATTTTTTATATATTCAGCTCTTAGACCCTCATCTGTAATTGACTTTGGGGAAAAGTGTAGAACCAGGAAAACTAAGTGTTTTCAGTTTGCAAAATACTCCTTTAAGACCTTAGCTGTCTGCTGAACAATATTAAGGCTCCTGATTTTTATTTGTAAACTCCTTATAAACATTTCTTTTGATTTCTATCCATTTCCATTCCCCTTGCTGTCCACAGCCCTGAACACTGCTTGTATTCTACTACTCTTCTACCTGGGTTCTCAATTCCAACCCAGCAACCACCTCAATATCTCCTTTATGGAAGTTCCCTCTTCTACTCTTGAGTTACATACATCACCCTGTCTACTGGGATAATCTCATACAGTATGATTACTCCTATTTCTCGCTTACCTCATTAAGAAAAATAGAGATTCTTTCTTCAGTCTTACTCCACTTCACCTTAACTACAGATTCACCAAAAAGAAGTGGAAGTGCTTTATAACTACAAAGCACAATACAAATATAGTCCATAACATTAATGTCATTTTCATTATATTAATTCCAGTTAATCCTTGCTTAGGGCTCTCTCTATGCCAGACAGTGTTCTAAACTTTTATATATATATTAATTCATTTATATTCTCACAACGACCCTTTTAAGGAGTTACTAGTATTTCTCACTTACAGATAACAAGACAGGCACAGAGAGGTTAAGTAACTTGTCAAACAGGTAATAAGTAGTGGAGGGGGAATTCCAACTCAGCAATACCCTTGTTATGCCTTCCTAAGGAGAGATGCTGAAAAGTGTCATAATGTCATTCATAGCTTAGTATGCAATAACACTGATAAATTAACATGCATTTACTAAAGGCGCTACTTCCATATTCCCAAGAGGAACGGGGAAGCAGAACTGAATAATCTTGACATCAGGAATCGCCTGCCAGAAAAACCCACCCACTCGTTGACTCTGTGATTTTGTCTTGTTCCATTTTATTTTTTAATTTTGGAGAACAGACTTCTCGGGGAAGTCAGATTTTACTTTGATTTTCCACCCGAGACTGGACAGTGGAGAGCCTACATGCCTTTGCTGTCTCCCACAGATGCTTATTCTAGCTGTGTGACCACCAGCCTACATGACTGCACTGCAATCCACTTGGAACTTCCTAGCAGGACCACCCAGAAGCTGCAGCTGGTGCAGAGTATGAGGCCGCCTGGCCTGTTTACATGAGAATGTGAGCCTAAGAAAGTGGACAGTACCTGCTTTCTGCTGTCAGCCAAAGCCTCCATTCCCCTGGAAAGACCCAGTGTGTAATCTAGAGATATTCATAGGTTTTAGCCCTAACTATTCTCCAGACTTAGAAGTGCTCCCTTCCCAACGTTGGAGCAGCTTCTCCCAGGATGCTTGTCACATGCCCCAGTCCAGCGGAGCCAGCTGTAGCTTTGGAAATGTGGGTCAGGCAGACTCCAAATGTGCTGATCCTCAGATAGCCCACTTTGAAAGAGCCATTTTCTCATACAAAACCTTTCCGTTGAATCATATCCTATGCACTATCTCAGGCTTCTCAGAGAGCAACAACACTTAACTTGTAAGAAAAAAAAAAAAAAAAAGAAAAAGAAAACATGTCCTTAAAACCCTTGCCTGTATCTTTTGTGGGCAGCCAAGTTCATGCCTGGCCACCACCCCAGGAGGGCATTTGGCAATAGTCACAGCTGAAAGCCTTTCTAGCCAGATGAATAACAGTGTCCGGAAAAGCTGACCTGGGGGCTGAGTGGTGCCTCTGGAAGCAAGTTTTATGGAGCTGTTAGCAACGCCTTTATCACACTCTTTAGGTAACAGATTTATTGCTGAACAGGTTATCTTACGTCTATGTTTTTGTAAATCAAATCCTTTTTAAAACTTTGTTTTGGAACTCTTTAGAGAGCTCACAATTTGAAGAATTTTTGTAACGGAACATTTTATAAAATCACGGGAATAATCACTCCTTCGGACATCTGCTTCCAGAGTAAGTTCAGATTTTCAAAGATAAAGTTGCCTTAAGTTGAGGGGGACCTGTATTAACAGCTCTGTCCCATCTACTTTGTCCTTTTAACTAGGCCACTCCACGCTCTCTGTTGCATGCTATAAACAGGCCCTGGGGAGCAGAGATGAGGAGTAAAGCCTAGAGATAAATGTCACAAGCGGTTGAGGCTTTTTCTCCACTGTTAGGCACAGAGCACAGATTCTTCTGAGGCTGAACCTTGAGAGGAAAGGCAAACAAATTTATTGAATTAGTACTATGTAGCAGGCATTTAATCTCACAACAACCCAACAAGGGAAGAAGGAAATGATAATACTCAGTGAATCCTGCTACCTACTGGGAATGAAGCTGGTAGCTTCACAGTATATTTTTTCATTTAGTCTTTTTAATTAGGGTTGCCATACTTAGCAAATAAAAATCTAGGGTATCTAGTTAAATGTGAACTTCAGATAAACAATAAATAATTTTTTAGTGTAAGTGTGTTCCGTACAGTATTTGGGACATATTTATAAGAATATCATTATTTATCTGCAATTCATATTGAACTAGGTATCTTGTATATTACCTGGCAATCCTACTTACACAAATCCTAAGAAATAGGAATTATTATTTCCATTTTATAATTGAGAAAATGAAAACTCAGAGTCATTAAGAAATTTGCCCAAGATGTTAACTAATGTCAGAGTTAGGATAACAGTCTAGTTCTGTTTGATTCTAAATCCTACACATTAGCAACTATACCAGCAAGTCCCCTCATCCTAGCTAATAAAGAGGATAAGTTTTTAGTCAGCTAAATAAACCACCTTAAGTAAAAGGGCTAAGTTCAATTTTAAATACTATTTGTTAATGATCTACCTGGTCCAAAATCCTGTATTGGGGCTGGAGAGAAGAAAGAATATACTACCAACATTATTTAGGAACCAGGGCCAGCCCTCACATAAAAATATAATGAAGTGAATAAGATGGTGAAGAGAGAAAGAAAAGGAAAACAGAGGGAAGAAATGCTCAGCATGTTACTTGGTCTCACATTTTTAAACAGGAACATTTGTGTTACAGTTGATTCTGCTCTAAAACTTTGAACTAATGGTGAGGTCCCCTGTAGAGCATCTTATGCGAGAAGGGGTGTTAAGCGAGGGAAATTGATGGTCATCCTTAGTGTCGCTGAGGAAGAAGATCCCTTCTTGCAGGAGATCAGCATCCACCTTTCTGGAGTGTCCCCGGAAGCTTGAGTTTGTGGCTCCAGGTCACGTAGTGACTTTTAGGGTCCTGCAGTGGTTTGGCTGTCACACGGCTTACCTCATCGATGACCAGGGTGACCTTGGCACAGCTGTCTAGTGAGGAGACTGCCCCTTCCTTCCCTCACTGCCCATAGCTGCCAGGTTGCATGATGAAATTGATCAGGAAAGCTTAAAAAGAAGGCAGAATCCAAGGCAGCAAGTATGAGAAGCTCAAAAAATAAAATAGTATCATCATAAAGTAACATTTGAGTAGCTCATTTGTGTCAAGCATTGTATCAGCTGTGTTTCATGAGCATTATTCCCAAATATCACAAGAATACAATAAGGTAGGAATTATTATTTCCATCTCACAGATGGCAACACTGAGGCTCAAAGATGTTAAGGTACATGCTGAAGGTCACACTGTGCACATGAATGTCTGCTCTGAAACTCTGCTCTTGTACAGCACTGAGCTTTCTCCTTAAAAAGAAGGGGGCAGGTGGGTGTGAGGGAACTGGACTCCTTCCCTCCAGACAGGCAGGGAAATTCACACTAAACAGCAAGGAGAAAGAGGAAATACAGAACCTCAGTGCAAAGAAGCAGGCCTGAATGTAGTACCATTCTGTCTTATCTCTTAATTGAAGCCAGGAGTATACGTGCCCACTTTTGTAGCTAACATGAAAAATAGAAATCAACACTGTGCAAATGTATATCTAATGGTATAGCTTACGGTGTGATTCCCTTTCCCCATATCATTTTACAAAATAGAAAAGATCAGGGAAAAGAAACTTAGAAATGGACGCAGAAAGAAAAAAGCATATATATATTTGCTATTATAGTAAGGGCCTTTTTAAAGTCAAAATTCTGTTTTCGATAAGAAAAAGCTTTTAAGAACGTTTTTTATGTAACATTGTT
Organism: Symphalangus syndactylus; assembly: GCF_028878055.3. Classification (NCBI taxonomy): domain Eukaryota; kingdom Metazoa; phylum Chordata; class Mammalia; order Primates; family Hylobatidae; genus Symphalangus; species Symphalangus syndactylus. Next base: position 41,784,169 of record NC_072441.2, on the reverse strand, counting down.
TATCTGTATTTATAGTCAATTTCTTCCTTCACTTTGCTTCTCCTATACTATAATGCTAAGTTTCCCTTCCTATTTTCCCAATGGCTAACATTCTGCTTCTGAAAATTGTCCATTAAAATTTTATCAATTTTGTATTTTGGTGAGACAGTATGAGGAAATGCCATTGTGAAATTAGATTTTTTCTTTGACATCAGGCGCCCAGTCAGCAATCCAATCCCATGTGTTTCTATTGAGACATTAGGGTTTGATATAATTTTGGGCAGAAAACATTTTAAAAATGAAACAATTGAATTTCCTAGATGGTCTTGGGGACCACTTAGCTTAAGAGAATACACTTCCAAATCAAAAGCCTTTCAATCATTTTAAATATTATTTGGATGATATTTGCTCTGTGTGTAGTAGCAGTTTGAATTTGTATTGAATGTTTGACCGGCTCATGCACACATAGATGATGTACGAAATTATTATTTCATATTTTTCTAGTGTTTGCATTGCCAGTGACATCTGGCTGACAGGAACTTGGAGAAATGGGATACGAAGTGAATGCTGCAGTTACCACAAGCATCATATTTATCAAAAGGTTTAAGGTTGGCCTGTCTTTGTTTAACATATGGAACTTGGAACAGTGACGGGGAAGCACTACGTTTTGGTGTTGCGTGCATTTTTTAACTGAGCTTTTTAGGAAAAGAGTAGTCAAAGAATAAACACTAATTGTATTGTTTGTTCTGCTCATGAAACTAAACATTATACATCCTAATTTTAAGCAAACAGACTTAAATTCGGTTTAATTTCCATACATTTTGCCTTTATTCAGAGAATTTGCAGATTTCATATTAGAAGAACATGCATATTGAGCACTGTTCATCATTACTCAGAAAAGGCAGCGTGGGAGGAAAAAAAGCTCAACCTAATTTTTAGTTTTATTTTCTAATTTGTAAATGTGCAAAATTGAAGTAAGACATGCGAAAACATAGTATGATATTTGCAAGCTCTGACTCTCCTGTAATGCTGTAATACACACATACAAATATAAGCATTTTCCTATTCTCCCTTTTCTTAGAAATCATGGGGCAAATTATTAAGTCATGAAAAATATCATTCATTTAACAAAGATTTATGAGCCTACTATGGCCTGTGGACTGCCCAGGTGCTGGAGATATGCAGAGGAATTCGACAACCCCTGCTCTTAATAAACTCACAGTCAGGTGGGAGGGGAGGTCAATATGAAATAACTAAGTACAATATAAGGCTATAAATACCACAATATGGAAGCATTGATAAAGGGGAGTAGATGGTGAGAGTGGTCCATCTGCCACAGACAGGTAGGGAACAGAAAACGCAACATAAAAGCCATTGTGAAATCCTCTTAGTGTATCCAAGTAAGACTCACTTATTTTTTGAAATAGGAAAATAGAAAGATGGTGAAAAATCATCCCAGCTCTTATCACCTAAAGACAAATACTATGAACATTTCCATCTAGTGTTTTCTCAATCACTACTTTTTTTTTAGTTTTGAAAGCATTGCGATAATACTGCAAATATGCCGAATGTATAAAAAAAATACTAAGCTGCTTTCAAAGAAAACATAAAATGTCATCATTCAATGCATTCCCATGTTATTTTAAACTGGATATGGTCCATATAACAATGTCCATATAAAAATCCAATTGATTGTCAATACCATAAATTAGCCATTACTCTGTTAGGTTGATTGCCTTGTTTTCCATCTCCCTCAACCAACAATAAATTAGTGACTTCTAAGAGAAAAGGCATTCAGGAGAAGAGCAAGAGATCTCCAATAGTGGGATTCCTGGCACCAAAGTAAGATGTGAAAGGGGTAAGTAATGTCTTACTCTTTTCAACATTTATTTCAACATTTATTCAGCATCTGCTACTGTGCTATGTACTTTGCATGTGTTAATTTGTTTATTGCCACAGGAATCCTGATTCAAGTGTAGTATAGTGAAAATACACCGCAGATTTACCTGGAGTGGAGTTCAAATTTAATTCCCAGCTTTGTCTAGATGCGAGATTTCCAAATTTAGTTAATCTCTCTGACTCTCAGATTCCTCATTTATGAATTGGGCAATATTATTACTCATTTGTTTAATAATATTAAGCCCATACTAGGTATATATGTATATTATGTGTACGGTGTCTTGACAGGCTGGAAATGTAAGATGAGTATAACATGTCTCATGTCTTTGAGGAGCTTACAGCCTCATGGCAGAGTCATTCATGGGAGTGGGCCTGACAGGTCCCAGGAGACATATTCTTCCTGGTGGAGTAGCATTTGGTCTGGATCTTAAGTAAGGAGGAGCAGGTTTTATCTCATGGTTCTTCAACCAAAATGTTCATCTTCTGATAATCGATCAATCAATCATGTGCCCAGTGTTGTGCATATTTGTTCTGTTCCATGTTCTGAATAAGCTTGCCAACTAGTTTCAGTCTTAATGCCTAGAAGAATGTGGCTTCCGATTTACAGATTAATACACTAACCTATTTAAGAAATGATTGTGTTGGTTCAGAGGTGATTGGTTTCTACCAGAGCCTTTCTTTCTAAAAGATGTGCTCAGCCTTGTGAACAGAGGGTCCTGTTGCTCTATCAGTAACCGTCTTTGGACATTGTATTTTAAAAACCTCATTAGTCTGAATACAACTGTCACTGTTGTATACCTAGAATACCTAGGTTTCACAAATGGACAATGGTATTAAGCAATGTGCAGACATACTCTGTAATCAGATTTGGGACTGCAAATGTTAAGTCCTTCCCTGCTAAAAATTCCTAAATCTAAAATTAAAGCTAGAATACTCAGACCTAATGGCAAGTTTTCAAATGTTCATAATTTAGCAATTTAAAATGTTTCAGAAACCATGAAAAATGTCATTTGAACCAAAAAGATAATTTAGCAAATTTTTGTCTTCCTTCTCCTACCAAAATTTCATGCAAAAGTGCATCTGAAGATTCAACAAATATGGGAAAGTAAATATATTTTCAAATTTTACTAATTAACTACAATTTTAAAATAAAACTATCTACAACTCCTATCTTCTGTAATGAATCAATGGTGTATCAGTTAGCTATTGCCATAAAGCTGCTGCATAACAATCTGCTCCAAAATTTAGTGGCTTAAAACAATTTATCTATTTTGCTTTTGAGGGTTGACTTAACTGGGATTTGGCTGGCCTAGAATGATCATGGCTAGTGTTGGCTCTATCCCATGTGTCTCTTGTCCTCTTCTTGGGGCTTTTGGGTTAGTTAGACATATCCTTCTTTTAGTGATGGCAGAGTCACCAAAGATTGAGTCCAATCACCCAGTCATTTTTCAAACCTCTGCTTGCATCACATTTGCTAACACTGTACTGACCAAAGTATGTCATTTAGCCAAAGCCAGAGTCAGGCTGGATAGGGCACTGCAGAGTTACAGGGCAAACAGCATAGATGCGGGGAGTGGGGAAGAAGAGGGGCTCTTAGGGTAATCTACCCTAAATGGCTGTGGAATTTACTACAAAGAAGAATGGAGTCTAAATTCAGTGGGTTTTTATTTTTTAATTATCATGTATTTAAAGCCTTCTGTATTCCAGGCATTGAATTTTTACCTCATTATCTCTTCCTGCAAGCCTACAAAATATATTTCAACATCTCAATTATGCAGATGAAGAAATGGAGGCTCTGCAATGTTGAGTAACATGTTGAAGCTTTCATGGCTGATCAGTGGCTGAGTCTAGAGTTAAATCTTATCTGGGGACTCTGGGCTTCAGCTTCTGTTCTACTATGTAATGATGACTCTATTCAAAATTTCAACTGTAAAATTTAAGAACAAGAAGAAATTTTTTAAATCTCATCTAATCTCCTTATTTTGTAGATGAGACAACAGAGCCTCAGAGAGATGATTTTTCATATTTTTATCTTACTGATTAATAAAAAAAATCTAGTGACTAGAACCTGGATCTCCCAATTCCTCATTTTCCTCATTATTTTATACATATTTTTGTCATTGGTCATACATTTACTGAGTACTTACTATATGCCAAGCACTGTGGTGATCAAGTGTTCTATGGCTGAAATCGTATCCTGATTGTAGAAATGAAGAGAAATAGAAGGTCATATGCATGCCTACTATGTGTCACAGTGGGTGTCTTTGTTTTCTAAAATTTTTTTTTTTTTTTTTTTTTTTTTGAGACAGAGTCTTGCTCTGTCGCCCAGGCTGGAGTGCAGTGGCGCAATCTCGGCTCACTGCAAGCTCCGCCTCCCGGGTTCAAGCCATTCTCCTGCCTCAGCCTCTCTGAGTAGCTGGGACTACAGGCGCCCACCACCACGCCCGGCTAATTTTTTTGTATTTTTAGTAGAGACGGGGTTTCACCGTGGTCTCGATCTACTGACCTCATGATCCGCCCGCCTCGGCCTCCCAAAGTGCTGGGATTACAAGCGTGAGCCACAGCGCCCGGCCTGTTTTCTAAAATTTACCAAAAATAAAGTTCTGAAGTCCTGCATCGATCGATTTCTACCAAAATATAGGACAGGTTTTCTCTTTGGCCCTGATCACATTCTACATTTCACAGAGGCCAAGTTGGTCTTGGAGGCTGCAGGAGTTGTGCAGGCAGCCGGAGTCTCACTGCTGCTCAAGGTGGGCATCTAGCTCGCTTTGGCAGCTATGTGACAACTCCGAAATCATACAGCTGCCAGGCCCCACCTGAATTACAGCTGACCTTAAGATGGATTTTGTAAACCATTTAAATAGATCTCTCCTTTTGGAAAGTTTTCAGAGTTAAAAAGAAGAAAACAATAAAATGCCTCCAACTTGCAGACCCTCCCTCTGAGATCTGCTTCATGCAGCCTTCATGCTCTCCCCAGCACTGAATCATTATTCCCAGTGGGTCCTAAAGGCATAAGACTACTGGAAAGCAAGTAAAACATGGCTTAGAGCTGCCCGCACAGAACGAGAACGGCCCTCTCCATGTTGCTGGGCTCATTGTATTAGCCCTGGGAGACAGAGGAGGGTGTGGAAGAAATTTGGAGGCAAACCTGGCTGGGTATGGAAGGTATTGGGGCAAATCACTTAGCGTTTCCTTTTTGGAAAAAAAAAAAAAAAAAAAAAGCACCACCCAGGCCAGGGCCTGGCACGTAGCAGGTGCTCAAGAAATAGTTGTTGAATGAATGATGATTGAATTAGACTGTCTCCCCTGCTTCTATTGCTTATCTGGTTATGTTTCTCTTGATTTTGGAAAAAGCCTATTCAGAGACTTAGCACTGCATGGAGGATAATGCTTTAGGCTCTGTGTTTAACCATTCAAACAATATGTTTGAGTGTTTACTGTGTTCCAGGCATTGAGGGTATGATGGTTTGCAAAACCATATGTAATTGCTACTTTCATGGAACTTGCAGTCCAATGAGATAAATCAGACATGGATTTTGAATCCTTACTCTGTCATTCACTAGCTCTTTAACTATGGATGGCTTATTAATATCTTTGTGCCTCAGTTTCCTTATATATAAAAAGCTATAATAATAGTACTTAACTAAATTTATATACATATATACAAAACAGAATATTGTCTGCTATTTAATAAGCACTGTATAAATGTTTGTGAATATCTCATATATTACTGGGAAGATTAGATATGAAAATGCATGTAATGAGCTCAGCATGATGTGGGCACATATGAAGAACCTCTCAATAGATTATTATTAACCTATTATGGGTAGCCCTAAGCATTCCAGCAATTCTAAACTTGATGTAGAAGAGGTGGGATGAGGTGGGGAGTGGATCAAAGGGAGAGTGATGTTAGGTCTCGTGCAACTAAAAATCTATTTTCTTTTCTTTTTTTTTTTTTTTTTTGAGACAGAGTCTCACTCTGTCACCCAGGCTGGAGTGCAGTGGTGTGATCTCTGCTCACTCCAATCTCTGCCTCCCGGGTTCAAGCGATTCTCCTACCTCAGCCTCCTGAGCAGCTAGGACAACAGGTGCATGCCACCACCCCTGGCTAATCTTTTGTATTTTTAGTAGAGACGGGGTTTCACAAAATCTATTTTCTTAATCTTAGACACTCAACGACACATGCACACACACATAGAAACTGCACATACACTGCATACCTGCACATCCTTTACAGTACCATTAAGGGCACATTTAGGAGGAGAGGTGCCTGTGTGTCCCTCAATTAAATCTTTCTAAAAGTTGAAGCCTGTTTTTATGGATTCACCCCCATCTTATGCACACAGTTATTCTATCAGACCCCACTAAAACACAGATGAAGGGAATTTCCCAGAAAGACCAGGAAAAGATGCCATACCAGCTAGGGGATATCTGGGCAAGTGGGAGGGTCAGCTTCTACTCCAATTCAATCTTGAGGGACTCTTTCCCATCCTCAGAGTCCGTCAACATCTGTAGAATGATGTGTTTTCCTTCGCATTCATGCTTTTTTCGTATATCAAGTGTTTCTTACTCGGTATTGCCCTGTTCCTTTGGATCCAGTGAAACCATTAGAGGTCTGCCATTAATCATTCTTAATTTTATTCCCTTCTTTCTTTCCCACTGGACTCCTACTAGAGCCTATCCTTCTGTACATAATCACTCCAACCTGTTATTTCTCCTTCTCCGTGGGTTTCTTCCTCCATTTGAATAGCTCACTCATAAACAACATCATTGAGACTCAAGATAAGTAGATGTACAAGTGCCTCTGCACTTGAAGCTTCCCATCTGGGCAAATCCTCATCCTCTCACTGAAGCATGTCTATGACTTAAGTTTCCACAGCCCTCTTCAGCAGCAGAGGAACGCCTGCTCCCTCCTCCCTTCAATTGCACACCAGCCAATGTGGCACACGTTATATCAAACTTAGGCCCCCAAATGGCCCCACCCCAGCCTCTCACCCAGCACATATATGCATTGGCAAAACAGGGGAGAAGAGACAATAAGAATATTAGAAGACACATCTAAGGGCCACAACATAAAAGAGCAACTTAAGTAACAGTACAAACAAGAAAAACTATTACTATAAGCAAATTCCAAAGGATTGTTCTCTATTTTCACAAAAACCAGAAGAGGAGGAAAAAAAAACAGCCTTATACCACAGTGGGACAGAGTTTTGCTAAACATACAGAAGAACCACTTGACAGTGGAGATGAACAAACCCAGAAGCAAGCCACCCCATAAGTTCTTGAAAGCTGCATTATAAAATGAAAAATAACAATTTATTTTGAATGGTAGAGAAAGACTTTCTGGGAGATGAGGTTGGGAGTGGGGTGGAGTTGGACGACACAAACACATATAATCTTGGAACTGGAAGGGACGTTCAGGGCCTGCACCATCTGTTTCACAGAAGAGGCACAGAATAAATTTGCCCAAGGTTACAAGGCTAGTTAGTGTTTGATATTCCAGACTTCCTAACTCCAAGTCTAGTGCTCTTTTCAGAGCCCCAATTTAATATAGAAATTGTGTCCCACTTTAAGATGATTTTTTTAGAAGGAGGAGAAGAAAGAGGAAGAGGAGGATTGAAACAAACAAACAAAAATGATGGATGGTTGGTTTACCATTATGGATCCTGGTAAATCCAGGATATGTAAAAGATAATCCTCTCTCCTGGGAAGAAGAAACAGTTAACAGGTGACCATTAACCCTGAAGCCTAACACTAAACCAGGGCCTGTGAAGACTTGCAGTTATCTTCATTTTGTTGTTTAAAAGACTGGGTTCCATAGGCAGAGACAGAGCTATGCTGAATAGCGACACTTACCATTTGCTCCTCCAAACACATTCTGTAGGAAGGCGTGGGATTTCACAGCAGTGAGAGCAAAACTATTCACAGCAGTACCATATGCTCCCCACCATCAGGAGCGGCGGTACTGGTCACTGGACTTGGCAGGCAAATCAGCTGAATGGAAATTCTGAAGACCACAGTAGGAGTTTTCTCTTTGTGGGTTTTGGATGGTAAAATCTTCAATCTGTTCCACAGGCAGAAATCAGAGTGAAAAATAATTCTACACAAATTGTGAGTGTGTGTGTGTGTGTGTGTGAGGACGTGAATGTGTGTTACTTCTAGAAAAGTTAAGGGGAAGCAAAGGCTTGGTACTCATCTTGTACAGCATCTTATAGAGGTAAGAGGTCACACACTGAATGCAAAGAGGTAAAGACTGAGAACACAGAAGATAGAGAATTATTTTTAGTATAAATTCCATGTTTTCCATTTTTTACCTCTAAGAAAAAAAGCAAGATTGAGAAGAATTTCCCAAATGCCAAGACCATTTAATAGCAGAATTACAACCGACGATAAATGCAGCACTTTTTAAAGTTTGTCCTTTCTCTGTTATTAACTTTGTTCTTTCAGTTGTGCCAGAGAAAGCACAAGAGATAGAAATTGGCAGAAATATGGGTCTGAAGAACAGAAATTCAACTCAAATGAAAATACCGTGAAAACCTCTAGTATAAAAAAAGTCTTTTGTTTAATAGCAAAACTTTCATCAAGAAAAGGTTTGTTTGAATTAAATGTAAAATTTAGGACAGTCTATTATCTAATCATTACTAATTCTGTGCACATAGGGTATTTTCTATTTCCAAAGTGGTCTGCAATCATTAGTTAATCCACTCAGCATGCTTAGTCTAAATTGTATATACGTATATAATAGATAGGGAGAGTTGCTGGGGAGAGGCAGCGTGGCCTAGCAGGCTGAGTAATGGACGGGTAACTCAGAGCTGGGAGTTCTCATTTTCACCACCTGGTTAGTCTACAGTGGGAGCCAAGCCTGTACCCACAGGACTCAAAGACAAGGAAGCAACTTGTTTCAAAAATACATACATGTATGATATAAAATATCTTTTCTGACAATTGAGGCCCTGAGTTTTAATTTTCTATTAAGTCCCATTGGCATCACGTAGGTCCAGTCTCAATTTTCCCCACAGGTAAAATATATTTTTAAAGGCCAGTTTTTCTGTGAATAACTATATTGAGAGGCAGCACAATGCTTAATAAGATACCTGTAGATGCTCACCAATGTCCTTTTCAACATGTGGAAACTGTCCAGAAAGTTTAAATGCATTGGAATAAATCAGTGGTGTAATTTCCTTTCCTCTTATTTTTGGCCATCGATAATACTAGTATATATTGTTATCTGAGCTTTGCCAGCTTCAGTTTTTCTCTTGAAAAGGAGAATCCTCTAAGCAAGATGTTGCTTTTAAGTGTTCTAATGTAATTTTTTCAAACATGAACCAAATGCTGGTGCCCAGCAGAGCTTGTCCACATCATGCCTGGATTCCAATTGCATAGCTTTCCTTTATTTTCATTTGTTTGCTCCTACCCTATCCAAACACATTAATTTGTGGTTCAGATAATGTATTCCATATGTTTAATTAGCCATTACATGAAATGTGGGAAGGTGGGACTTTTAAAATGCATTCTCCATTTCTCCCAGTTTCCTGACTATTAACTCACATTCTCTGATGGTGTTTGTTTGTTTGTTTAATTATTTTCACAATAAAGAATCTGCCTCCAACAAAAGTATCTAATGACTTCAAGTTGTAGATTTTCTTTGGATAATACAAACTTAGTTTGTTCTATACAGTTAAATTAATTCTGCCCTATCTTGTATACAACATATGTAATGTAGTCATTGCTCAATAAGTAAATACTCATAATAAAATATAACTTAAATAGACTTGTATTAAGGAGTTCTCCTTTATAAAGTTTCTGGACTTCTAAAGTGCATTTCAGTGTCCATAAATTTCCAATTTTTTTCTAAATAGTTTGCTTGGTGAAATACTAATTTATTAACAGATGTCAAATTTATCTCAAGTATGTCCTACTGATGTCAAAAAAATGACCAGCACTTCATTTGGCATATATTCAGAAATTCTTAACTCTTCCTAATTGATTAACGGTAATAACGGCCCCTGGAATGCCCCCACCGAGTCCGTGGCTAGCCTCACAGTGATTCACTATGGCGTCACTGGGAGAGATGAAGCCCAGGGCTGCAGTGGTGCCAGTTCATGCCTTTTCAGTGAGAAAGCATTCAGGTTACACAGAGTGTTAATCTGGCCACAAAATGGGAGACGGCTAAGTCTGCCCGGAATGTCTGGCTGCTGGTTGGCAGACGCAGCCCTTTTTTCACCTTGGATCTGCTGGGCTAAGGATGCTTTCATAGTAATTTTCCAATGTCTTCCTTGATCAGTAGACTGCAGCATTTTACCATTTTGCAGATTTTGTTTTCTTCATGGGTTATTACTTCCACTGAACTGCACTTAACATCTATTAGCTTAGGTCTCCAGAAGATCAAAGTCCCTCTGTATCTGATTATTCTGCTCTTTGCAATTTGTGTCTCCCCCTCACCCTATCCCCTCCCCACCAATGCAGGAGCCTTGCACGTTTACAGATTTGGTTTCAGTGCTTTCCCCAAATCGTTTATAGACATAAAAGCATCATAAATGGGACATCGTGTCTCCGGAAAGAAAATAAGAGAGAAAAAAGGGAAGACAGCAATAGTTATTCTTGTATTATTTCCATCTCAAAATGAATCTTTTAAAACTCATGTTTAAATATTTCTCTTTTTGAAATGAGATGGGTGAGGGAGAGAGTGAGGAAGAAGTACTAATGTCACAGAATTATGCTAATGTTATAGAAACAAAATTCCTGTTGAGATTTATTCTCTTTACTAAATCACTCTACCCCACTCCCACTTTTCCAAAGCCCTGTCCCATCTCCTTACATTTTAGTTTAAAATATTTGCTTGTCTTTTTTAGGAACTGGTCCACAGGGCCAACATTCCATTCATTTTGTGGTTTACTGTTAAGGTAACCTTAATAAGTAGGTTCTGATGGAAGATTTTATTCCCTTTCTGAACTTTTAGCAAATGATAATCATTCTCTAAATTTGGTCTCACCGCTGTGATGTACCAAAGATCCTCTATCAAATGTCGACCCTGTCTCAACAATAGGCCAAAGCTGGCCCCATCAAGACATTTGCACCGGCCCTAGAAAGAATATTTTTAGAAGCTACATAAGAGGCCCAGTGTACATCTATCAGCAGACTTGAAGTGGGTGCTTGTAAGTTGAGACAGGTATTAGAAACTCAAACTACGTTTGGCAGCTAAAAAAAAAAAAAAAAAAAAAATTAAGGAGATTGGAATCTGAAGAGAAATAAAGACCCGGAGCCTTTTTTTGCAAGGATATTTCCTTGTCAGAAATACTTAACACTATTCTCTATGGTGAATAAAGAAGCCAAAGCCAGAAAGGAGACAGAGAGAGAGAAAGAGAGAAAGAGAGAACGTGTGAGCTACAGCAGGACTTCCCAAACCTGAATCTGTGTGCAGATCACTTAGGGACCTTGTTGAAATAAAGACTATGATCCAGCAGGTCTGGAGTGGGATCTGAGAGTGTAAAATTAAATTGCTCACCAGTGATTCAGATGCTGCTGGGCCCAAGACCACATTTCAGTAAAAAGTTAGTGTTTCCTTGTGTCCCTCCACAAATCTGACACTACAAAAGTTCACTTCACTCCACCTGGCACACCTCAACCCCTTTGTGAAACACTGGTCTCTGAAGAAGGATGATGAGGAGCCCCAGAGCAATGGCCCTTAAACTTTGCTACATATTATAATTCCTTGGGAGATTTGAAAACTCTCCATACCCAGGCCACACCCCATATATCAATTAGATCAGAATCCTTAGGAATGGGACCCAGGAATGAGTATTTTTAAAAGATTCTCCACGTGATTCCAGTGTACAACCATGTTTGAGGACCAATAGCTTAAATAAAAATAACAGTAGGCGAAAAAGAAAAAAAAAGCAGCCAACATGTGTTGGCTTCTTCTATACAAATGCATGGCTTTGTGAGAAATATATACATTTTTTTTTCATTGAATCATTATACTAAATCCCATTTACAGACCAGGAAAATGAGGCAGAGACTAGGTAACTTGCCCCCAGCAAGAGCTGATAGAGCTGAGATATTCTAGGATAAGACATATGATGGAGGAGTGGAGAACCTGCTGGTTAGTTACATTCGTGTGTGAATTCAAAATTTTCTTCTGTTTGTATATTTGATTTTAGCCAACAGTTTGGTAATACCATTTAAAAATGTCAATCCCCCTTTTTTGTACTCCCCCACCCTCAAAAACCTAACACTGCCTTCCTAAATCATTCATTGCCTTTTCTCACATTTGCCATCTCTTCTCCTGGGCATGCTTAGGGTCCTAGGCTCTAGAGCTAAGGTGCGTTGTCTTCAGTTGCTGGCTCCTGGAGCTGACTTGACTCCACCCAAGTCGGTTATAATTTGTCTCCCTTCAGTTCCTTTGGCCTCTCTTGCCCCTAACTGGGCAGCAGGGGGAGCTATGACTACCAAAAAAAAAAAAAAAAAAAACCGCCTGTGAACTGCCCCTAAATATGATTTTCATGTCCTTCCCTAAAGGAAGTTTATCCTCACAACTCTTCACCTCAAAGCTAATGCCTACTGCCTCAAACCCCAGAGACCGGGTGAATAGCCCATCTAGGCATGCAGATAGCAGCGAAATCAGAAATCAGCAAGCTCTCACGGGGCCCAAAGATGCGGAGACAACTGAGAGGGGCCACGGCCACCCAGTAGTCAGTGTGATCAAGGTATAATTCAGCAAAAAGACATAAATAGTAAATTGTATCTTCCCGAAGGGTGTTTCCCATTCAAGAAGGACTGAACAACTATGATAAAATGTGTAAAGTACAACCATGAGCTCCCCTTTTTAACTCTGGCCAATGACTTGAATAAAAATTTTTATATCAGTCCTCAGTTTTCCCAACTTTAAATGGGTACATGTCAGGCCAATAAATATTCATTTAACTTAGGTTGTAACTGTATTAGAGGACATACGGTTTGGTTATGAGTCAGGAATCCCCCAAACAACATTATCATGTTTGAGGAAAATTGGAAAAATCCTAGAAAGAGAACATTCTTTTAAAATTCACAACAGGGAAGGATGCCAATTTACCCCTAACCATAAATCCAGAGAGGCTGTTTCCCAAGCCTGAGACAATTTTCAAAATTGCTGCAGCTCAGACCCTCAGACCATGATGTTTTCTGAGGAGATCAAGGTATGTTACTACAACACATGAAGACGTTTAAGTAGGACTGAAAGTTAAATGTACCAAATCATTTCATAAGAACTCTGGCCAGGAGCAATGGCTCATGCCTGTAATCCCAGCACTTTGAGAAGCTGAGGCAGGAGGATCATCTGAGGTCAGGAGTTTGAGACCAGCCTGGCCAACCTGGTGAAACCCCGTCTCTACTAAAAATACAGAAAGTTAGCTGGGCGTGGTGGCAGACACCTGTAATCCCAGCTACTTGGGAGGCTAAGGCAGAAGAAGTGATTGAACCTGGGAGACGGAGGTTGCAGTGAGCTGAGATTGCGCCATTGCACTCCAGCCTGTGCAACAAGAGCGAAACTCCGTCTCAAAAAAAAAAAAAAAAGAAGAAGAAGAAAAAGCCTCACTCTCTCCCAACCACTCTGAATCATGCACCCAGTTCATCCTCCCTCCTCAACTCTGATCTGAGAAGTCACAAGGGTCAGGGTGATGAGTATTCGATGCTATTTTTCATCCACAATTAGAATCTCTTTTGATTTTCTGTTCTACCCTTGCTTCTGGGGATTCATCTCTAGGAGGAACTGAAGAAGGATAAAACCAGAACGTTTCCCCTTAAACAGATTTTAACAACCATGATGCTATGGGCTTCTAAAGTGTTGCCATGAGTTGATGAAGCTCTTGGACAGTAGATATGTGAACTTTCTGAGGGGGCATCCTGGTGTCTCTCTGATGGATTTCAGAGTGTGAGATATATAGGTTTGCGTCACTGGAGCAAGTGCTAAAAGTGTGATGTGGAAATATATTCAGAGCTTACTAACCTTAATTTTACTTACTCTATTGTTCACAATTATGTCCTAAAGGTGTGTGAGTTTGCTTCTCTTCTCCTGGATGCACTCAATCTAATAGAGGAACTGGGCTATTGCAATGCAAGCAGACGGATTAGTAGTGGCACAGATGCATGCAAAAATACACAGACAAGGCTTCACTCTGTAGGTGGAGCCTCCCTGGTGATTCTCCTGTGTCCTTGAAATTGAGTTGCCAGTTCACTTACACCAGCTAAAAAGTCTGCTTCTCCTCACTGAGCTCTGCCTTACTCTCCTGTGTGAGAGTTACACGCTCCACCCCTTCTCTGCTGAATCTAGCTGGCATCCTGAGTCAGATTGGAACATTGGAAAACACACACACTCCCTTCTCTGGGAAAACAATTCATCTGAGAAAAGGGGAAGTGACAATCTTACTAAGGAAGCCGAGTTTTTAAAACAGATTTTTTTCTTTGAGTCCTAGTGACTACAGAGGCTTACATAATGGTCCAGGCTCAAAGGAAAGGTAGCCTGGAGTTTGAGAGCCTTCCCAGTGCAGCCCAGTGTAAGCTCCCCAGTGTGGGGGATCAGAGTCTAAGGGATGAGGCGGGTGGGTGGTCAGACCTGGGAGCCATTCCTCCTCTTCAAGAATAGAAACTACAATTCTACATGTTTTGTTTTCAGGCTTAAACAAAAATAATAAATGGGCAGTTTTCCCTAGCGTCCTAATAGGCTGCCTGAGGCACATAAGCATGAACAATAAACCTTGTTAAATGATAATCTGAAAAGGAAAATTGAGACCTTATTCAAATTTGATGGAGAAAACACATAGGCACACTCCCTACTGTTTCATCTTAAGCAGAGGAAAGATCTCTCCAGGGAAGCTGTGGAAGAGCAAGGTACCTTTGAGGGACCACCCAATATGGGAATTGGGAACACATTCCATTGTATTGACCTTGTATTCCTGTTTCCCAAAATGCTGGGTCAGTAATTATTCCAAGGGTACCATACAAATTTGTCATTTGATTTTTCTTTCCTGGCTTAGCATCTTTGCTTTACACCCCACAATAACTAAGTCTGAAGGGACACAGATAAACTAGGCTTCTTTAAGAATTCGCTCTTCTTCCATTTTTGTAGATACATCTCTCCTGCCCCTTCAAGCATGGGCTTTTTTCTTTTTTTGAGACAGAGTCTCGCTCTGTGGCTCAGGCTGGAGTGCAGTGGTGCCATCTTGGCTCACTGCATCCTCTGCCTCCTGGATTCAAGCAATTCTCCTGCCTCAGACTCCCAAGTAGCTGGGACTACAGGTGCGTGCCACCACGCCTGGCTGATTTTTGTATTTTTAGTAGTGATGAGGTTTCACCATGCTAGCCAGGCTGGTCTTGATCTCCCAACCTTGTGATCCGCCCCTCTTGGCCTCCCAAAGTGCTAGGATTATAGGTGTGAGCCACTGCGCTTGGCCAAACATGGGCTTTTTAATCAAAGTCAGGTCCACCTTCTAGATAAAGAAACCAAATTTCCTTCTAATTCATCTTTGGGCATGGTCCAAATTTTCACAAATTTGAATCAGAATAGTTACCCAAAGCTTCCACCAAAATTCAAGCAAACTCCCAAGTGAAGGCTGTCCTCCCAAAATTTCGGCTCCAGTCTAACCTTCAATGCTTTGCTTCTAGAAAAATTATTCACTCTCCCACTTCTGGATGGTGCTCTGTTTAGCAGGTGTGACAGCTGCTGTTGATTTTCTCACTTGGCACCCTCCCCAGCCCCTTTCTTTCTTGTCCCTTTCACCGTGGAGACAGGAAAAGTTCCACAATGTTTTTCTACTCCCATTCCCAGCCTTCTTTGGCTCTACCAGTGGGGTGCAGTTCTGTCCAAGAGGGTCTCATGCGGACATGATACTGCTTCTGGGAAAGTGGCTTTCTTTTTGACAAATGGGAGACATGAGGCTGGCACCAACCCTTCTTACTTTCTTCCTGCCCAGTGTATATGATGCTTGAAGGTACAGCTGCTATGTGGCAATAAGCAAAGGCTAAGGATATTAGAGTGGAACTACAGAAGAATCTTAGGTTCTTGATAACTTGATGGAGTTGCCAGAGCTCCATGCATCTTGTATGAATGTCCTGGATTGCCTATGTTACAATAAATAAATAAATAAGCCTATGTATATAGTCATGTGAATATAAATGTGTGTGTGTGTGTGTGTGTGTGTGTGTGTGTGTGCCAGAAATAGCAGGTATTCTGTTAACTTGCAGGCTAATGTCTCTAAGTAGAATTAAAAAAAAACAGAAAACACTAAAAACCAACTCCTTTACTGAGTTCTAAGCCCTGTGTAGGAGGACTTATTTTTATCATCAGTCATGTTGCCATCTTCTTATTTTTGCCATTTCACAGATAGGGCAACTAAAGGCTAGGGACCTAAAGCAGCTCTACCAAGGTCACGCAGTAAGCTGCTAAAAGTTAGGGAATAAAGCCAAAAGCTCTATAATCCCAGGCGAGGCCTCCTCTGCTCTATCTCTCCCCCTCAGTTAGGAAAATGTCAAAGGATTTATTAAAAACAGCCTGAAGCTAGATTAGGTATTTTAATACCCAAAGCACTTAATTACTAATACAGTTTAAGGTACATTAACCTAATTGGAAACTTTCTGCATATGGCATAGGTTTCCCCCCCACCCCAGAAAAATTAATAGTATTCTTTTCAGACTTTTCTCCTGGTCGCTCTCATCCTTTTGTACAATTATTAGTTTCCAAAGTTAGAAAGAATACCACAGCCAAGGGTTTAACCAGTCTGAAGAACTGGTTAGTTTTCATTTAAACAAAAAATTTTAAATTAATACAGTAATGAGAGGAAAAGGAAAGATAGAATTTTATCTGATAGTTACATGTCTCAGTCTCTCAGCATACAGGGGAGCTGGAAGGAGGCCCTCATCAGAACCCAGGGGTCATCCTTGGCTGTTCTGCCTTGCATTGCACATCCAGTCAGCACCAGAAAGCCTGATGCATCTCATCATTTTTTGCCATCCCTCACTACCCCCTTGGGCCAGGCCCTCGACATTCTCCTCTGGATTACTGTGATGGCCATCTAGCCAGTCTCTTGTCTGGTTCCAATCTGCTCCCCACACTACAGCTGGAGAGATTCTTATAAAATGCAAATCAGATTAATCAGTCCCCCACTTAAAACCCTTTAGTGGTTCCCTATGGCCCTCAGGATAAAGTCCAAGCTCCTTGATATGACTTCAAATGCTCTTCATTACTAGTTTATGTCTAGTTCTCCTATCTTACATGTGTCACTCCTGCCATATTCAACTACTTGCAATTCCCCAGATTGCCTGTGCTTTTCTTCCATTCTAAGCTTTTGCAGAAGCTTTTGGGTATTCCCTCCTGCCTCCTCTTCCTTTTGCTTCTTCTTACCAATCCCCAAGCTTACTCTTAATCATCTTCCACTGCCCAAGCATCACTTCCCCTGGAATCCTTCCCTGACTACCTCCTCCCCAGAAGAAAGGTTAAATGCCTCTTCTATGCATTCCCATAGCAACCTACTAAGATAATGCTTAAATTATGTACTTACGTCTTTGTCTTCCTGGAGCATCTTGAGAGTAGAAAATGTATTTTGTTTACTTTTGAGTCACCAGCACCTAACACAGTGATGCTTACAAAATAGATGCTCAATAAAAACAATTGTTGAATAAATAAAAGAACAAGTGAACTAACCTTGTATCAAGAACTATGCAAAAGATTAATAGGCAAGTGAGCTACACAGTAAAAAACTTGGAGCTAGAAGGGGCAGAAGGATAGCTTTAAGGTTCATGAAGTCACAGAGAGCTTTGTTAACCCCTGCACTTGGTGAGAAAAGCACAGGTCTGGCATCTGGCATACTAGGTCTCGGGTTGTTCTCAGCAAAATCCAAAGGAAGAAAACTGGCAGAACTAGAAGCTGATCCATGCTGCCTGAGAAGGAATGGATGTAGGATATTCTTCAAGATCCTTACAAGCCACATGAAGATTGCATGTGTAGAAGAGGGTTTCTAGGATCCTAATTGTACATGCAGTTTTGAGCTCTTCTCTCCCTTCACCCTCTTCCTTTCCTCTCCACCCCTCTGTTAATGTCATTATTCTGGTGATTTTAGCAACAAAACCAGAGTGGGGCTCCAGAACCCACTCCTTCTTTATAAACTGGATAACTTCATAAATTATCCACACACAGAAAACCTGTAGAAGATAAAGCTGACATTTCATACTAGAACATTATGTATGAAGAAGTACTAAATGGGGAACAGATGACATTTCTCTGCACTATCTCCTAATTTACCTTGTTACCTGTAAGTAACAAAGTAGTTTGCACAGTCTATACTGACGTTCACCTTCAGCCAGCACTATCTTAAATACAGATGGCTGACTCGTGTGGAAATGTCACACCTCTTAGGACCA
The DNA here is from genome assembly GCF_028878055.3 of Symphalangus syndactylus. Classification (NCBI taxonomy): domain Eukaryota; kingdom Metazoa; phylum Chordata; class Mammalia; order Primates; family Hylobatidae; genus Symphalangus; species Symphalangus syndactylus. The sequence goes on along the minus strand of NC_072441.2, from coordinate 41,765,902 downwards.
TTATTCTTTTTCACACCTCTCAGGACCTCTTATTTTTTTCTGACTCCCTTTATATTTGGTTGTTTCACTTACGATTCTTTTTACTCACTATTTAAGTTTATTTGTTATCATTTTCTTATCATCCTTGTTAGGGAGAAAGCTCCTTGAAGGCAGGGACTATATTATTTGCTGTGCAGTATCTGCAGCAGAGAATTAGGTCCTATACATATTAAACCTTCAATAAATGTTTATTGATCAGCTAAAATAAAAAAACTTCAAAAGTTTCAGGCAAGAAGACTTCGTGTACCCATGGACCTACCACTTCCATTGCTTTCTGGGATTTTATATTACTTTTAAAGCTTTCTGAGAATTTATTTGAATTTTATCTCAGTCTTTGGGGATATTGGTAGGAAACCACCATAGAATAAGATCTATGTCTTTATTCATTACCTAAGCATAGGAGCTGAGTAGAAAACCTTTGTTTCTTACCGTGCCTAGGAGTGTGGCAACCTCTGGACCTGGTAGCCTCTGGTAATCACACCTCTGAGAGGTTGGCCTGAATGCCAGGAAAGTTGTGCATGGCACTTGCAAAGAAACAGGCAGACTGCCTTTGAGAGGCCCATCACCTCCACCTGTAATTCAAGTATAAAGGATGGTTCCATATTAGAGTTAATTATGTGTTTGTGACAACCATTTTCCATATGTGTTTAAATTATCCATGGTAGCTGTTGACTGGAGTTGTAGGGAGGTGGTTTCCTACCAATATCCCGAAAGACTGCGATAAAATTCAAATAAATTCTCAGAAAGCTTTAAAAGTAATATAAAATCCCAGAAAGCAATGGAAGTGGTAGCTCCAGGGGTACACAAAGTCTTCTTGTCTGAAACTTTGTGAAGTTTTTTTTATTTTAGCCAATCAATAAACATTTATTGAAGGTTTAATATGTACAGGACCTAATTCTCTGCTGCAGATACTGCAAAGCAAATAATATAGTCCCTGCCTTCAAGGAGCTTTCCCCTAATAAGGATGATAAAAAATGATAACAAATAAACTTAAATAGTGAGTAAAAAAAATTGTACGTGAAACAAATTAATATAAAGGGAGTCAGAAAAAGAATAAATCACTGCCAGCCAGGGTTACTTAGAAAGCTTTCTTGAAATACAGCCAGTTGATCATACTATGCAGGAGTGATAAGATATCACAGAGACTCAGCTCCTCACAGCCCTTCTCGTACATAGGATTGAGGTCTAACCTGTCATATTTTAATATTCCATGATAGGCAGGAAAGAACATATGGAAACAATGACCACCTTTTACTAACTTATTTGCTGGAATTCAGTCCTTTTGCACCTGAGGTTTTTCTTCTTCTCTTGAAATGTATTTGCAAATGATGGCTAGGTACATCGGTGCCTTTTCGAAAGACAAGATGTAACACTTTCACGTGAAAAAATAAATAGATAATATCCCTCTTAGAAACACCGGTCATCCTAATTGTCATTCTTTTCCCCAAATTTCTTCCTCCTCTTAGCCCTATGGTGCTTTTATCTTCTGTCTTCTTTGTTTTCTGATTGTGGAACATGCTTAAATGTCTTCACAAACCTTGGGAGCCCTTTGTGCCCAAATCATGAGGCTTTGTTCTTCCTCCCTTCCTTGTGACATAGCCTCATAAAAATCTAGTAAGCAGGCCAGGCACGGTGGCTTATGCCTGTAATCCCAGCACTTTGGGAGGCCGAGGCAGGTGGATCTATTGAGGTCAGGAGTTCGAGACCAGCCTGGCCAACATGGTGAAACTCCATCTCTATTAGAAACACAAAAATTAGTCGGGTGTGGTGGCACACGCCTATAGTACCAGCTACTCAGTAGGCTGAGGCAGGAGAATTGCTAGAACCCGGGAGGCGGAGGTTGCTGTGAGCCCAGATAGCACCACTACACTCTAGCCTGGGTGACAGAGTGAAACTGTCTCAAAAAAAAAAAGAAAGAAAGAAAGAAAGAAATCTAGTAAACATATGAGCCCTCTCTCTCCAAATCGCCTTTTCACTTTCCTTTCTACTCTCCAGCCCAATTATTTCAAACGTTTGCCCCATGGCAGAGGATTTCTTTCCAATCTTACCCTGATACTCGTGTATGCAAATGAGGGATTATGGACCACTGTTTTATTGTTGTTATTATAACTGGAATATACAAAAGGGGTACAGAGTACCGGGGTAAGTGTAGGAAGCCACTGCTTTTTGGCATTCTGCTACAAATTGGCTTTTTTCTAGGGTTGTGTTGACAGGATTGTTACAGGTGGTTTTTCCTACCACTCCCACCCGTGAATGCATATATGTTGGACTTTCTCCCTCTGTCTCTGTCTCTCTCTCTTTCTCTTACACACACACACACACACACACACACACACACGGCCTTGACCTGGGGATGGACATTGAACTAGAATTGATAATAAATCACCCATATTGTGATGGGAACTATGGAGAAGCACCAAAGCAGCAGGACACGTTGTTGAGAACGTTCTATTTGTTATTCCATCTACTCAATGCTTTAATTTCTTTTTTTTGTAATGGTACTACCAATAGTACCTGCCTCATTGGATACGTGAATGAATGCATGTAAAGCACTGAAAACAGGGCTTGGCACGTTGTGAGTGCTATATAAGTGTTTAGTAAATAGATAAACATGTAAAGCAAGCGCCCAGCACGTGGTACATCCCCCATGTGTGCTATGGGAGAAGTCCTATTCTTAGCTATTGCTCTGAAAATCCCTCAACCCTCTTAGAGGAGCCATTGGTTCAGGGTTCTTTTAGTGAATAACTGCTGGGTAGTGCTGGTTCTGCATTCACCCCTTCTCCATGCAATGTAGCTTTTAGAAACCTTTTAGGGAATACTTAAATTGAAGCAAGTACAACCTGCATCAAATCTGGGTAGCACCTCCTCATCCTGAAATCAAGCTAAGACTTGAATAAGTCCAGCTTATAAAAGCATAAAGACACTAGCTTTTTTTCTGAATTCAATAGACCAGTGTGTTTCAAACTTTTTTTGATAGTGACCTACGTTAAGAAAAATATCTTCTATTGTGACCCAGTAGACAAGTACATGTGTTTATGGCTGGGACAAAAGCTTCTTAAAGTAATACCTGTGCAATATACAACGCACTTGGATACTTTCTCTTTCTTCCATTTCATTTTTTAAAATACTGCCTATAACCATTAAATTGATTTCATAGGCTACCAACAGGTCATGATCTGCAGTTTGACAAATACCAAGTCAGACCAAAAGTAACTTTAGGAGTGGGCTAATAATAAGAAATGGAATCCTATAAAAGACTCTAAAAGTTCTCTAATGGAAGAAAGATGACTATTGATTTGAGTCTGTGTACCCATGTTTCATTCTCCTTGAGAATTTAAATTGCAAAGATATATTCCCAGCTTCAGAGCTTCAGATGTGTTTAAAAAAATGCCTTTGTCTCCTAAAATAGAAGTTTCCAATAATGCACATCAGTCAGCACCCTGGGACACACAGGTTTCTCTAGAACAAATAATTATATTGAAGGTTATCCAATTGAACTCCAAATAGGCATAACCATGTAATACACAAGCTATGGTAGAAACAGGGATATCAATTGCTTCTTCCTGGCCCTGTTCCTGACGTGCAGCAATCTTCGAAAAACACTGGTACTTTATAATCTGTGAGATCTTTTACTAACTGATACCAACATTCAAGGTGGAGGTCCCATTCCTACTGGACAAGTTGTCATAGCATTCTGGTTTCCTATATAACAAACATCAGTAAAACTTTACTTGGTTGGCTTTACTGTAAAGCATAGTACTTGGCACTTTATGAAGTGTTTTAATGCGTATTATCTCAACCTTGTAACAATCCTGTGAGGTTTACTGGGCAAGTATTTTTGTACATTATATTTATGATGATAATGCCATTTAAGACTTCACTGTTTCCATTTTCAGGATAAAGAGGTATCATTTTGAAACATGTTGTTGACTAATGGCAAAAGGCAGCATAATGTGGACAGAGTACTAGATCTGGCCTCAAAGACATGTGCTAAAATTTGTGGTGTGCTAATTACCAGGTGTGTGTTCTTAAGAAGGTCTCCTAAGCTTTAGCCTTATGTTAACTTTTATGAGTAGAGAAACATAAGTCATTCTCACAAGTAGAAGATTGGTGCAGTGGAAAGTAACACTACCTTCAGTGTCAGACAGACTGGATTCAAATCCTGGCTTTGGCACAAACTATATCAACTTAGGCTAGTGATATAGCCTCTCTGAATTGTATATTCTTTTCATTTTGTAAGATAGGAATTACAATAAAATGTCACTGGCCAATTAAAATAGCTTTTTAATTGAAACACTGTATCTGCTTCCAACTGCCTTGAATTTATTCTCATAGTGCCAATTTTAAAAAGTTAATCTATGTCCCTTTCCTCCTTAAAACCTTTCATGATTTCTCATTGCATTTGAGATAGACCAAAATCTTTGTCTTCACCAAAATGGTCCCATATGGTGAAATCCCTACCCATTTCTCCAGTCTCAATTCATACCACTGTTTCTCTTTCTGTTGCAAACATTTAGCCAATACTGGTCTTCACTGAATTCTTTGTGGCTTCAGACACCTTACCTTTTGCAGCCTGTGCACACTGCTCTTTCTTCTGTGGAAAAGATCTCATTACAATTCCAGTCCTACCACCCTCATCCTTTAGGTTTCACTATAAATGTTACCACCTGAGGAAGAAAGATATTCCTAAACTCCTAGATCAGGTCAAGTTCTCATATTCTACACTATAATGGAAACCTATTCTTGGTCTTTAGACCCCTTATCACAGATGTAATTAAATAATTCTACAACTATTTGTTTAATGTGCACTCTTTCAAGCTAAAGCTTAAAATCCAGGAGAACAGAAACAACGACTATTCATGGTTGTTACCTCTAAGCATGGTTGTTGGAGTTAGGCTCCCTTCACTTAAATCCCTCCAGCTGGGTAACCTTGGAAAAATTACTCCCCTTCTCTGTGCCTCACTTCCTCTCTGTGAAGTGGAGATATTAACAGTGTCTACCCCTTAGGGCTACGTGAAGATAAAATGAGAAAATAAATGATGAAGTGCTACAGTTCAGTGCTTGAAATGGAATAATAGATGCTAGTTGTTGTAGGTGATAAATATTGGTTAAGTTAATATACAAATTGTTAATTAAGTGTCATGAAGCTTGTACAAGGCCTGGAATAATAGTAGACAATAAATGTTAGTACCATCCTTCCTTCAGTATTTAACGAATCTTCTAAGTACTCCTTTCTAGTCACCAAAGAAGCTGAAGGCAATGTTGAGTGTACAGTCATAAGGAAGAGATATGGAGTTTGTTATTATCCAAGTAGCTGACTCCTAAGCTGCTAACTGAGGTCATTTCTAAGGGAGAAAATCTTAAGGATGCTTACCACTGAGTGTAGATTCCAGCAATAGATTGGGAAGGGAAAAGAGCCTTGGCAAGCTGAAGGCTTGAGGGCCAGGTTCATGGTATGAGTAACACGTGAAAGTAGCACACTGTGTGTGAGGACAGCCAGGGCCACTGGAATTTGTCGACTGATGCAATGAGAACTTGGAACAGAAGTAGTAAAAAGAGCTGGGGCCCAGCAGACCCTGGAAGACTGGAAGTAGTAGGAAATCAGAAGAGAACAAACAAGTTTCTAGGGGAATTTGAAGAACAAGAAAGAGAGGTAGTAGACTCTTAATACCTGGCACTTCTCAGAGAAAAGAAAGAAACTTCTCATGACAAAAAGCACAGAATGAAGAATGAAACCAATTCTGCCTCAGCTACCTGAGGTATACCTTTGTAACATAAACCATCAGTGAGTAGGGGCAGGAATTAAAAGACAATTGGGACGATTTTCACAGGTGCTAAGGTGCTGACATGGATAAGGTTTGACATCAGGAGTCATTGGGGGTTTGAGCTGAAATGCATGAAAGATTATAGCTCATCAAGGCAAGATAGAGAAATGGAGGTGGAGCTGAATAATTGCCGGTAAGGATCAAGTATAGATAATATAAATTACAGCCTTAAGGAGGCAGCTGATACATACATATATACATCCATATACACATACATTAATCAAGAATACATGGGAACAAGAAAAGAGAGGTGGCGGGTGCCTGTAGTCCCAGCTACTCAGAGAGGCTGAGGCAGGAGAATGGCGTGAACCCGGGAGGCGGAGCTTGCAGTGAGCCGAGATTGCGCCACTGCACTCCAGCCTGGGCGACAGAGCGAGACTCCGTCTCAAAAAAAAAAAAAAAAAAAGAAAAGAGAATTTTTTGATGCTGCTGTCCAAGGTTCAGTGTGAAAGTTGACATATTCCCCTCAATCTAAGAGACTGGAGTAGCAATGTATACATGACAAATATTTAGATATAGTAAAATTCATGTGTGCTCTCCTGAATCTTTCTACCTAGCCACCAACTCCTTACCTCTACCAAGAGTGCACAGTGAGGACTTGACATCTTAAGCACAGGATACAAATTGGCAGCCAGAAAGGAAAGGGTTAAAGAAGTGAGGTTTGTGACACAGCTGGGAGCCATTAACAATTAAGTTCTTGGACAGAAACCCAGCAGGAAGCTGAAGAGGGGCTGAAGAGGCACTATGGCCTCTAAAAAGCAAAAACTTGATTCAGAAATGAATGAACTGCCTTTACTAGTGAGCATTCAGGAAAACTCAAATTTCTCAACTAAGAATGAAGAGCAGATACTGGTTGAGTCTATATTATGCCTACCCATAAAACAGGGATCTTAATAAGGAAGACAATAGAAAGTTAATAATTCTTAGAAATTTATATTTTAACAATACATAAAATAGGGGAATGGTACTGGCCTAATTTAAAAATCCTAGTTGGTGAGCCAGCATTAGGTACCGTAGTATCTTCTGCCATTTGCATCACAGTTTGGTTTATTTTTGATGGCAAGAGGTTTGATCTTAGTGATAGAGTAGTAAATACAGTACTTTAGTGTGATATTATCTCAGAGTTCTGAGGTCCCATGCTTTTTGTCTTGCTTTCTCCCTGCTTCTGCTCCCTTCACGTTAAGGATCTCATCTTCCTACTGATTTCTGTTGTTCCCTTTCTACCCCACCAGGATCCATACTGTGCATTCAAGGTTCCCTAATCTCCTATAATGGAACTTAATTCATGACAAATTTGTAAATACTTATGGGCTATTTTATGTAGTCTCTCATCAATATTCTGTGAGACTTTTTCTGAAAAATTCTAGCCAATCCTCATTTGTCCTACCACCTAGAGTTCTCATGTGTATGTTCCAGCTCTGCCATGCCTCCTGATCCAAATAAATAATATTCAGTTTGGCACTTTATGTTGTCTTTGAGTCATTCCATTGTCTAATGTATAAAGTATTAACTTCTACTGAAGACTACAAACCACTTGATGTCAGGGACATGCATCATAATTCATTTTTGTCTTCTGTACTGCTTTACACAGTGCTATTTACACAATACGTCCTTAAAGGGCAGCAAGTCCTTGCAGAACTGAAATGAGCACCTCCACAAGAAAACTGCGCAGGCTGCTTTGGAAGGTAGTAAACGGAGAAGGAGCAACAGCGTACATATGTTTATAGATAAAATAGTAGGCCTGCTCAAGAAGTCTTCCCTGAACAGGACCCTTAAGGAACATTACATAAGTCAATTGGAAGAATATGCAACCAACATGATTTATATAGCTTTCATAAGATTTAACACAAAATGAACATGAGAATAAGAACTGTTTCCCCATTTCATCACCATCTCCACCATCTAGCACAACACGTGACACAGTAGGTGTTGAATGAATGAATGTATGAAAATGCTCAGTCCAGGGGCAGGGATAATATTAATAGTTGGCTGGATTAACCTGGGAATATTTCCCAGACAAATTGAGAAAATATTAATTCAATGACCAAAAGGGACATAGTTTGAGGCTTCTCAGAGTGAGACTGCTTTGGCAAAGTTATGGATTAAGAAATCATAGGGAAGAAAAGATAGTAAAAGTCTTTTTCTTTTTAAGAAGGAAGGTTAAAGAATGGTATGGGAAGGGTGATCATGAGCCCCAGAAAGTGTGAGCATTGGAGAGGTGAATATAAAAAGAGCAAGGGTAGAGAATAACTTAAGTCAGTGGAGTCAAAAGTTTGAGAGGCCATCAGGAAGTTACAGCAATTAGGTGAAGGAAACTCAGACGGATTATTTGGATAGTCCTCTAGGAGCAGACAGATATTTAAAAAAACAAAACAAAACAAAAAAAAAAAACTTGCTTTGGCTAAATGTTGTTAGGAAGAATCATTTTCTGGGACCTAGTCATACAGATTTTTGTGATGTTAAACTCAAGCTGATAAGTCCCCAGAGGACTTGGAAGACATTTTATTGCCCTCATTTGGAAGGTGAGGCCATTGACCTCAAACCCTAGGAATGTGTTACTTTGTTCTTTTAATAATCATAACGAACTTTTCCAGTGCAAGCCATGTACAAATGCAAGATGCTTGGACTGAGTTGAAAGTGCTCTACAAAAAAGATAGTCCAAAAGATGATTGGTCTTGGAAACTGGTGCGAATGAGACCAGCTTCTACCCAGCCAAACAAAGTCATGTGACCAGTTTTTGAAGCTAAATGAGAGCTGAAAAATTCAGATGAAGGGTCCCCTGCTGATTAGGTTGTGTCAGAAGCAAAGAACTAGATAAGGAGCCACATTTCACTAGCACCAGGAATCAACCTCACTAGCACCAGGAATCAACCTCACCCTTAACTTCTTTGAAATGTCAATTTTATAAGCAGACATAAAGGAGGAGGAAGCTATGCTAGGCAACCATCAACTCATGATCGATGGTCATGATATTCTGGAAGAGTTGTAAGTAGTGCATACACACCACTTCTGTAATAAGGTTTTTATTCTTTTTCTGTGAAATAGCCCCTAATTTAGCACAATCTTAACTGTTAGGAAAATATGACCACATCTTTATCAATTTTGATTCATAATAATTTTTTTCTGTAAATGTGACACACATTTTTCAAGAAAAAAATGCTTTCACAGAAGCATTTTTTAATGTTGTAGGTGGGAATTGCCTGTGCTTTCTAATTAGACCTATAAAAAGCCAGTTCCCACATGCATGAAAGTTCCCTTGGGTTACCAATAGCGGGCCTTGTAGGAATGCTGGGAAATTCAGGCAGTATCGTTGGGGCCAATCTCATGCCATCTGCTCAGCATCCTCAAAAATGCTATTCCAGAAGGCAGTTCTTCAAGTTCTTAAGCATCTTTTTGACTTGACTCAGTGTGGCTGATAAAAATAAACTTCATATTTTGAATCACAATCCCTTGCACACTTTCCTAAAAAATTGGACAAAAATTTGTCAGTCTCTCTAGTCTCAGTTACTGTCTATTTCACAAACTGTACTTAGCCCTGACACCAGTCTCCTGTCTTAATGACTGTATATTAAGAGACACTGTCATCTTGTTAAAGAGCATGCCAAGTGGATATCTCCCTTTGATTACTTGTCCTCCATTTCTATGGACCTGGAGTCAAAGCAGCCTCTATTATTTGAGTGATAAGTCCACATCTGTTGAATAGAGTCCTCGGTATCAGAGTGAGAGTGATGTTTTTAACTATTTATTATCTGCTTTCTATAAACTCAACTCAAATATAGAAGGAGGCAAGCAGAGACCAAAATGATGTCTTGTTAAGATTCATAGTGTTTTCTCTGAAAAGAACATATTCTTTATCAAGGAATAAGAAAGTATCCTCTTCCCATTTCCTTTAGCATATGAAATATTTACTTGTTAGACCGCCTCTGAAATAACCATTTTCCATAGAGCTCTCATGGCCCAGCCCATTCGTGTGCTGGTTAATTAAGTGTGACCTAAACCAGCTTGACTTGAGCTCTGCATTAAACGCACAAAACCCATTTGAGCTGACCAGCAGCAGAAGTGGTACTCAGAGAAATTGGAAAGGATTTCTCCCAAATGCTTTCTACTTACTTACAGCACTCAAGTAATGGTTGAAGATTAGCATATGACATGACAGATTACATTAAGTCATGTCTTTCCAGTGCTTTATGACAGCACTATCACATTAGCTTCTTAGCACTGGCACATTGAGGCATGCAAATGTTTTCAGACCCTCTTATTCAAATCTACAAGCTGACATGGCAGCCCTGATATGATTATTAGTCATTTGAGAGACTTTAATTCACGTCATCAGATAACAGGTTCTGCTAAAAGGTTAGAGAAACCGTCTGCTTTTAATGAAGCTCTCAAAAAAGACCCTCAAAAACGCTGTTACACACCAAGAGCCTGGGCTGACTTTATTGACAAGACCCCTCTAAGAATGAACTTAAGTGGAATAATTAAATAGGCATCTAGACATTGGAAGTGTTGTCTCTTTTGCCGAGAAAATCATGTTGGATGGTTGTGTTTTTCTCCTTCCTTACTGCACTTCCCCCTGACCCGTTCTAATTTGTGCCCTCCAGAACAGTGTGGGTGACTCTCAGACATTTTTACAATCTGATAACCAATATGAGTGTAGCAAGCAAAAGGATAATTATTTCTGGAACAGTCATTACAGTTTGGGCATAAGGTTTGCCGTAGTTCACAGCAATGGGTTAATGGTATCAGGCCTAAGTGGTGATGTTATTAAAGATCATGAGACTTTGCAATTCATAGTTTGTTTGCTGTAAATCGGTTTGGTAGTCAAATGTTTTGTTTCATATTGCAGTGATCTGCACTTAGACCCCAAGAGAAACCCTGTTTCCAAAATGCTTCCACATGTATCAGTGGAGTTTGGCACCAATGATCTTGTTGGAATGAATGAAGGAAGATGGCCCTAGGAGATATGCTGGCAGAATGAGCAGAAAGCCAGAGAGAGACCTCTGCAGGTGAAAAAAGCATTTGATGAAGGAGAAAAAAGAAGAGCCGTTTTCCTTAATCTGGGAAAGTGAAGGCAAGCACACATTTTATTTTCTTGTCTTTTCTTTTTGTTAGCATCCGAAACCATAAATACCAAAACACCACTTCTGGAAAAATTCTTAAGAGCAAACAGTAGAAGTATTGAGCTGTCTCTGAAGCCTGTTTTGTTAGTTTGTTTTTTAATGTTCAGTGTCATCTTGTTCACTCAGATTTCTGGAGAAAAAAATATAGTTACAGTTTAAGGAAAAATAATTTTCTACTTTCTGAGAAAATGTTCAAAAGCATTTGATTTGTGGTTGATGTTCTTTCTTTCTTGCATAGATGTTAGTATACATTGCCTTAAGTGAATTAAATATGAATTTAATACTATTCATATTTCCTTATTCTCTTTCTTGTTTCTCTGCAATTTGACAACTATTTTTGTCAATATATTCTTCCATCTATTCTATTTCTGGCCTTCCTTATAGCTTTTCTTCTAACCTAAATTATAATGGTTTCTAAAGTAATCTTGGCTGAAAAAGGAAATAAGATACCAAATATGGAGGATATAAAGGAGCATTGATAAGCAGTAGTGTAAATAAGTTCTTATTTAACTAAGAGATGCTCTAAAAAAAAAAAGGTCTGAAGAGAACAAAGAAACCCATCAAAAAAGATATAAAAATCAGACTATTCTCTTACCTCAACAAAACAAAGCATAGACGCATGCTGCGTGTGTGACAGAAGATGGCTCTCTGGAGAATTTTAGTGGCCAGCAGGAAAATGCTGCCAATCCTCCCCTCTCCACACATTGCTTCCTACTGCTCTGACCCAGCAAGAGTGAGATTTGGGTGGACATTTCAGTTGAACCAAAACAGAGCGAGTATCTGCCCTAAATGAGGTACTCCATTCAGTGCTAGAACAAAAGGGAAATGGACAGCATTTGTCCCCTCTTGCCCTATCCCTCCAGGCTACAGAACAAGGAAGGTGAAAAACTTTCCTTTTCCGCAAGCCGATTTCACTTTGTGAAAGTCTGACCTTCTTCATATTTGAAAGCAGTAGCAGGCCTATCCTTGGCACCCCTACACTCATTTTCTATTGTGGTTGATGTCTCTTCCTGCATTTGAATGCTTTTGAACACATTTTCTTTTTCTTTTCTTTTTTTTTTTTTGCGGCGGGGGGGACAGAGTCTTGCTCTGTCGCCCAGGCTGGAGTGCAGTGGCGCGATATCTGCTCACTACAAGCTCCGCCTCCCGGGTTCACGCCATTCTCCTGCCTCAGCCTCCTGAGTAGCTGGGACTACAGGCGCCCGCCACCACGCCCGGCTAAATCTTTTTGTATTTTTAGTAGAGACGGGGTTTCACCATGTTAGCCAGGATGGTCTCGATCTCCTGACCTCGTGATCTGCCAGCCTCGGCCTCCCAAAGTGCTGGGATTACAGGCATGAGCCACCACACCCGGCCCACATTTTATTTTTCTACTTTCAATTAGAGCTGACCTCCTTTTCACTTTCAATCACACCATTAAAAAAAAAAACTTCCTTTCCTCTTTTCAGTGTTTTTTGCTTGAAAATAACTTCTCTAGATTCCAAGTAACCCAAAGATGGTGTCAGTGCCTAATTCATCTTTGTATGCCAAACTTTGTATGCACAGTGCCTGATATTTGGCTTTTGTTCAATAAATGTGTAGTGATCGAATGAATGAGTAAATAGAAAAATAACTTTGGAAGCTATCAATCATAACTATGCAGAGGGCTGTGTTCTCATTCCTGGTCTCGTTCTCCTTTGCCTCCCCTAGCAAGACAGTGTTTCTCTGTTGAAGGTCCCTTTTGCCTCCCTGTGATCCTCATTTTATGTATGTAGGTATGCATATGTGTGTTTATGTACATATGCATATATTGCATGTTGACTTCAGTTTTAATGATTTTTCTACATCATACATTATGAGCATAATAGTGCTCATAATTTTACTAAAATCCATAGACAAATATATATGAATTAAAACTACAAAATTAGGAATTGTGTATTATGAGCACAACAGTCATCTACTGTTGGTACTTAATCTGCTCTGCCTTTTTGGTGTAGCAGCCAGCACTGGAACCTGGATCTAGTTACCTCTACAAACTCTCCTTTGCTACTAGTACTCCAGCCTCCTAATATTGTTGAAATAAAGGACTTAACAAAAGTTCTTGGCTCACCTGCCTCATCTGTGGGCCTCAGAGACAAAATCCTGGATCTCTGGGTTCCAAAACATATAAAGAGTATACAAATACCGTAAGAATATCATTTATTTGCATGCCAACATTTAACATCCCACAAAATTTGCCCTGGCTTAAGCAAATTTCCCAGCACAGGGTTCTCCCATTTCTATTCCTCAACAACTCAGGGTTTTAAAAGAAAACAAACATCTGCACGCATAGATTAGAGCCCTCCCATAAACACATGTTCCTATCAAAACCAATCAAAATGGAAAAAAGAAAGAACAGAGTATTATACATTTTTCTTTAGATCTGATGTCTGATTTTCATTAGGTTTAACCTTATTTCTTTTAGATCCTAGGCAGTGACCCAGTATTTATTTTCCTTGCGGGGCCCTGTTCTTGCCAATATTTCACTCTGGCTCCTGGAAACTTTACAGAAGGAGTTCAAGGCCCTCACACTCCCTTTTCTCTTCTGCTGCCCTTGGAGACACACATTTGTCGCATGTATCCTTTATTTCATTTCACAGCTAATTCTGAGCCCTTTCTTTTCTCCTATTCACAACTTCTTAATTTCCCCCTTTTTGTTGGATTTATGACTGAATACTTTAATTTATTCATCATATAATGTCTTTAGAACTCTTATTTTTTTTAGTAATTTACAGTGGACCATATGCTTTCTGCTGTTGCCTCCTATTATATTGATCTGTAAAGCTTCTGGGGGCAATGATTAGCATGAAAGAAGCTCTGTAAATGAAAGTTATATTGTATCTTATTTGCTTTCTTTTGAACAAAATATATTTCAGAGTTCTCCATGTGGTATCAGATGTTCTTTAATTTTGCAAGATTTCATATGTGTGTGGGTATATATATATATATATATATATATAAAATCTTCTAAAAATAAAAAAAATTTAAAAAATGGAACAATGACTTGAAGTTAACACAGTCCTCAGGTTCAGTTTACTAGCTGTATTTCATAGACCATGCAGATTTACAAAGTCAAAACTTCACCCAAAATTCCTTATAAAAGGAGCTTGAGGCCGGGCATGGTGGCTCACGCCTGTAATACCAGCAGTTTGGGAGGCCAAGGCAGACGGATCATGAGGTCAGGAGTTCGAGACCAGCCTGACCAACATGATGAAACCCCATCTCTACTAAAAATAAAAAATTAGCTGGGCATGGTGGCATGCCACTGTAACCTCAATGTTAACCTTGAGCCATTTTCCTCTGAGATTCAATGAGATAATTAGACTTGATTACAGAACTGCGAATTCTTTATGAATGGAACCCTATATCCAAATGCAACTTAAAAAACAGACACAAACTGAACTGTTGGGGTTGAAATGGGGGTGGGTGTCTAAAGCCTTACTCAGGAGGCCGAGGCAGGAGAATTGATTGAACCCAGGAGGCAGAGGTTGCAGTGAGCCAAGATTGCGCCGCTGCACTCCAGCCTGGGCGACAGAGCAAGACATTGTCTCAAAAAGCAAAAAAAGGAGCTTGAACCACATAGCAATTAGTTTACTTTCAGAGGGCATTCTCTGTTAGACCTGCCTGATCTGTTTGCACAGATCACATGAGATAAAATATAGGCAAGTTCTTTGTTAACTGTGAGGATGATACAAATACCAATGTAAGAATTGTACTCAAGGGGTGGCACTTGCCTCTCTGGGTTCTGATTATCTTGTGCATAAAACAAAGATGACATTAATATCTATCCCTGCAACGTTATGAGAATCACAGGAGAAATGAACATGAAAACACTTTATAAATAGAAAAGTAGTGTACAAAATATTGATAAATATTGCTTAAAAAGCAAAATATAACATATTCATAGTCTTTATTTTTCAGGCTTCATAGGGACTAAAGTATGTTCACTTGAATTCCATAAACAAAGCTTTGGCTTGGATTATTTGTGTTAACAAATAACATGCTATATCAACTTAAAGATATCAATTAGCCAAAATTATAGAGTGCCACTATTTTTAAACAGATCTTAAAATCATGGTTTTGTGTATGCAACAAAATAATACAATCAGTAATATTCCAGCAGCTCCTTAGTGGTCCTTCATAGGTTCCAACATACTGAATGCTGAGAATTTTGCATCTCTTTGTCATTTAAGGAATAAACTCAAGGTCCAGTCCATAACACTGATTAACTTCCTCAACTCAGAGGGAAACTAGCAAAGGTAAGACCCAGAGGGGAGATTATGACAACTGGGCCTCTACCATCAGCTCTCAATGTTAACCTTGAGTCATTTTCCTCTGAGATTCAATGAGATAATTGGACTGGATTACAGAACAGTAAATTCTTTATGGATAGAACTCTATGTCCAAATGCAACTTAAAGAACAGACACAAACTGAACTGTTGGGGTTGAAATGGGGGTGGGTGTTTAGAGCCTTACTCACATGAGTTCTGCCCATACCATGTCAGCTTCCCCACTTCAGCATCAGTAGGCCACCTTAGAAAATCACTGGATGAAATGATTTGTCATATCCCTCTGGCTTCTTCCTAGAAGGCCTTTTTCACTCTGTGTTGTGTCATCCAAGGCCGAACTCAAAGGTCTTTTCTATCTTTTCACCTCTAATTTAAAAGTTTCTTCTCAATTCTTATTATTTGGTAGAGATGTGGTCTCACTCTGTTGCCCAGGCTGGTCTCAAACTTCTGAGCTCAAGTGATTCTCCTGCCGTGGCTCCCAAAGTGTTGGGATTATAGGCATGAGCCACTGTGCATAGCCCTCAATTCTTATTTTGAGAAATTTAAGAGATAAGAAAAAATTTTAAAATAACAAAACAAATACTCATATTCAAGCTATTTAATATCAGTGAAATTTTTTCTTATGTGCTATTTATAATTTTAAGAAATAAAACTTTACTTATGTATATATTATACAAAAATATATATCGCTTATTTATTTAATTAAATGTTAAACAATATTTGTCTTTCTCTAGAGGCAATCATCATCATGAATTTACTGTGTTTCTTTCCCATTCATATTTTAGTACAGACACAAAACAAAACTTATATATGCGTCCACAAAAAATAAGTAACATTTTTGGTTATAAATTTATAACAGATATAATGTTATGCTTCTTGTTTTTTCACCCACACTTAGGGAATGAGTAATTATGTAAATGAGATACTGCCAGGCTGATTATGTTTTTAAAACAATTGTAGTTTTTCTCCATCTGAATATTCCACATTTATTTAAACATTTTCCTATCAATGAGCTTTTAGGTAGTTTTTTCTCTTCATTTAAGTAATTCTATATGTGTGCTTTTATCACTGTCTCTCTATCACTGTAAGGGTCACTCTACATTGTGCACCTAAAAATGTGTGGCTGAACCCAAAGGTATTTACTTTAGACAATTCCTGTGCATCTGTAATTATTTTAAAATAAAAATTTAAAAATATTAGATACTTTTTGGAGATTCTTAATCCATTTTTAAAATTTTTTGTCTTTTTGTTTCATTTCTCTGTATCTGTGCTCTTTTAGGGAAGATTTCCTCTGTTGTATCTTCCAATTAATTAATTCTCTCTTTAGCTATATATTTTAACCTATCTCTTTAGTTTCTTTTTTTTTAACTAACCACATTTATTTTTGGTTATCTCCATTTATTCTTGGTTCTTTTTCATGTCTACATAGCTGCTTGTGTTTCATAACCTCACTTTTCTGATTTCTCTCTCTTATCTCTAATTCCCTTGATGTAGATTTTCCCCTTTGTTACACATTGTACCTCACTGACAGCAGAATTTCTCATCCTGTATGATTGTTTTCTCCTATGTATGGCCTAGATTGTAGTGGCTTACTATAGGGTGGTTTTGTAACCAGGTCCTACAGTTTTTTTAACTAATGTTTCTGATCTGTGTATTTCCACACCACATGATTCAAATTCAAGTGCCATTCTCAAATGATTTGCATTTCACAGATTACTATTTATATTTGTGGACCCAAGTGGCAGCTAGCTTTATGCTTCAACCTAGCCAGAGAACAGAGATATTCAAATTCCCCTTTATGGAACTTAGCTTCTTCTTGGCTTAGACTTTAGACTCTGATCTCTGTTTCATCTCTTTCTACATACTGATTGCAGTTTCAGCTATTGTCACATGTGGATGTTAAAACCCCACCACCCCTAATATCTTCCTAAATAAGTCCCTTGACCTACTACAGTAAGTTTCTTCTTTCTTTCTTTCTTTCTTTTTTTTTTTGAGGCAGAGTCTTGCTCTGTCACCCAGGCTGGAGTGCAGTGGCACTATGTCAGCTTATTGCAACCTCTGCCTCCCAGGTTGAAGTGATTCTCATGCCTGAGCCTCCTGAGTAGCTGGGATTGAAGATACATACCACTACACCAGCTAATTGTTTAATATTCTTAGTAGATAATGGGTTTCGCCATGCTGGCCAAGTTGGTTTCAAACTCCTGAACTCAAATGATACTCCCATCTCGGCCTCCCAAAGTGCTGGCATTACAGGCATGAGCCACCATGCCCAGCGTACAATAGATTTCTTAAACTTACCTGGTACCTTGAAGTTTTTTCCCTTTCTTAAGAGCATTCAAGTTCAGCTATATATTTTGAAGAGAAAAATTAACTATTTTCTTTGGCACTTCTAAGTCCTTGGATCAGAAGAGAAGGGTATTTTATATGCTCTTGACATCACTAGTTTGTCCCAGAATGCTGCTGCTGTATGTTACTGTCTACCATGTATTCCTGGGTTTTTTTGAGGTCTCTTTTGACTTTTAAGGCATAGCTCATCAAACTTTGAATTCCTTATGACACCCATAATATTTCCTGGCCCAGAGTGGAGTCTTGTTGAATAAATACATTAATTAAAGGATTAGATGACTGGACAGGATTTTTTTGCCACACCCTACTTTTGGTGAATATTTCTCTCTATCTAGACAGATAGCTCATGCAAGATTTATTATCTCTAGATGTCTGAGATTCTGTTAATCAACTTGTCTAGTACCACAGATGGATAATGCTGAATAAAACACAACAAAGCATTCAGGAAGGTATTAATTCTATCTGCTTCCAAGTCTATACCATGGTTCATACTGGCTCCATACTTGCTTCCTGATGGCAGTCTAGAGAGAATTTTGCTTATCCACTAATAGCAGTGAAACATTATGTTTCACAGTTAGATAAAAAGAGGCCTACAAACGAAGAAAACAAAAAGAAAGCATTTTGTAAAAATAAAGGAGGCATGGAAAGCAACAAAATGAAGAACTAATTCTGTTTGTTTTTAATGGTTGTGAAATTTAACTTGAACAAATATCTGCCAGTGTGCTACATTCCCTGGAGTCTTTCCCCCTCTCAAATATTCATTTTCAGGAATTGTACTAAAAATAAACCCAAGAGTTTCGTTTTGACAGCACTCCGAAGTTCTCATCCTTTTTCAATAATTTCATTATGTATAATAAACCTTAGTTGGCCCAAGGTTATTCTGGCTCATACAAGCCCTTCTTCACCTAACTCAGGTAATATTTTCATCTGCCATTCATCAAAGCTACTCTGTTTTCTGAGAATTGTATAGACAAGTTAGGCATCCTGTATGTATCCATCCTTATGCATTTCACTCTGGAAAAAGTAGTGAAAATGCTTGTCTTCCGGGAAAATATCTACCAAAATTTCAAAGTTGACTCTAAGTCTGCCCATTGTTGCTCTCTCTTCCTAGGCAAAGAGAAAGGTTTCTTTGAAACTCTCCCATAGACTTTTGTTAAGGCCTCTAATTTAACAACTGTAATACAAAATAAATTTAACAATTAAAATGTAAAATAAATGTGATAGTTTTTTCTTGGATAATCTACTTGAAATTTTTGAAGGTAGACATTTTTAGAGTAATGTCAGGTGCCTAATAGATACCCGAAAACATTTGATGAAATAAAACTATTTCCAGAAGCGTTTACACATAAGGACATTTTCTCCATAGATTCTGACTCTCTAATGAGTAGATGACTGACCTAGGTGAAAGCTTAGCATCAGATCCACTCAATTTGCTAGGACCACTCGGCTTCCTTCACTGGGACTCTCTCTTTGTTGCCTGATGCCTGTATCTGCTAACCTCTGCCTTGTCTGACCAATGAGTATTTGGCCTATTACCAAAGTGACGGTATCATCTATTGTAGAGTGAAAGAAGGCTCTGTTAATAATTATGCCAAGACAACAGGTATAAACTGGGGCTGTCCTGAGCAAACTGGGATGTATGATGACTTGCCTATTGATTGCTTAACCTAGTATGTTTTGCTTTGCCTGATATTTATAGCCCAGTAGTTTTCTAAGTGAAAGTCATATTCTTTTTTTTTTTTTTTTTTTTGAGACGGAGTCTTGCTCTGTCGCCCAGGCTGGAGTGCAGTGGCGCAATCTCGGCTCACTGCAAGCTCCGCCTCCCAGGTTCACGCCATTCTCCTGCCTCAGCCTCTCTGAGTAGCTGAGACTACAGGCGCCCGCCACCACGCCCGGCTAATTTTTTTTTGTATTTTTAGTAGAGACGGGGTTTCACCGTGGTCTCGATCTCCTGACCTCGTGATCCGCCCGCCTCGGCCTCCCAAAGTGCTGGGATTACAAGCGTGAGCCACCGCGCCCGGCCGAAAGTCATATTCTTTAATAATAATCACCACTTACAGTGCACTCTATATAGACTGAACTGTTTAATAAACTACTTTTTTATGGATAGGGAAATTAAGGCTAGTAAGCTAAGTGATTTATCCAAGACCACCCAGCTTTGAATTAGTAGATATAAAATTTGAACGTGGGTCTTTCTGGCCACAAGATATATTTCCTTTTTGCCATGCAGTCCTTATTCTGTTACCACACCAAAAGGTCATATAAATTCCATTGCTATAGGCAATTTTTACAATATAGCATCTCCCTTAACACAAGTGAAACATTTGCTAGGACTTGGAAACATTTTAGGGGATTGAAAATTTTCTTTGATATGTAAGATTTAACTTATACAGCTTGGATTTTCATTTCTCACCGTGCCTTTTCTACGGGCTTCACATCTGTCTATTCCTTCTTCTCTGTGTCATCCTTACCCCTTTTATCCTTCTTTATCCACTTTTTCCCCTTCACTATTAAAAGTCCTTTGCATGACTGAGATTCCATGAATTTCTTATTCAGAAAAATAAGCTTGAGTGTTGATTCAGCCCTTCAGCATGTTAATATATATGGTGCTCACAGCAATTTGACAGTCCACACCCAGTTAATTCTGAGGTTCGGTGAATCGCAGTTGTTATGTTTCCCTAAGTTATTGTAAGGTTTAACACTTACAGACAAGGGTGCAGCTCCAGGGATAAGACGAGTTTTTCCAGAGGTTAGAGAACCCTGGGGCTTGGTTGAGATTAGTCCTTCCTGTTAGCAGCACTTATTACTCTTACAAACGGGGCAGCCTTCAATGCCAGAGCTTCCCACCAAGAGGGAAAAGCTTGGGGGCCTGACTCGGTGACCACAAATTCCACGTGTGATGTGGGAGAATATCTGAGATAAGAGACAATAAAAGTGGTAGGAACTGTGAAAAATCTATTGTACAGGAGGTGAAAGGGGAGAGATTAACTCAGTAAGTTGTCAGCTCATTTTCTTACTGTGCTATCATGAGCTTTAACTAAAAAAGAAAAAAAATCTGTTTGATCTCCTGTATTGGAGATGTATTTCAAGGCCTGTATCTGTCACTGAAATCTACAAAGTGTGCTTCAGCTATAAATCTCTATCCTTGAATGTACACATGCAATTATCTTAGAGAGATCTGGCTTCCATAAAAATGACAATTGTCATTCCTGATCTTGCTTTCCTTCATAAAAATATAATGTTTATGTTTAAAAAATAACCTTCAATTGATAAGTAACAGAGAAATTTATGCCATTATCATATTAGATGTCAAACCCTTAAATGTCTCTCACTAGTCAGGAAAAAGCAATCCTTTTACTTAAACTTTATTTCTTTCAGTACAGCAGCTCTCAAAAGTCATCAGTAAAATTACTTTCCCAATTAAATGTAGTTAAGATTCCATGGGTTAGAAACATTTTGGATTTGTGT
Organism: Symphalangus syndactylus; assembly: GCF_028878055.3. NCBI lineage: Eukaryota > Metazoa > Chordata > Mammalia > Primates > Hylobatidae > Symphalangus > Symphalangus syndactylus. The sequence goes on along the minus strand of NC_072441.2, from coordinate 41,744,796 downwards.
GCATCCTGACTGTGATGTTGCTTCTAGCTGTAAGTATAATAATGGTTTGAGAGAATGAACTATTTCCTCCAAGTTTCCACACTATTGTCCAGAAATTATGTCTGCAATTGTTGTGTTGAGTTTGCCAAATCACACCGCATTCTTACTATTCAATGACTGTACTCTCTATCTGAGAACTGTTTTGTGCTTTTCAAATGTAAGAGCCTGAGCTAAAAATAAACTTAATCAATGTTGTAGGATCTACTAGTCATGGCAATCCCCCATGAGTTTTACATTCATGAAAGTCAGGCCATGGTTTGGTGGGAGCAGGAACTGTTCGTAGCATATTCTGTGGTACATTGTAGGTATTTAATAAACATTCGTCAAATAAATTAGTAATATTTATTAAGGGGGTAATAATAATAGATAACATATATTGAGTGTTTATAAGGCACAAGACCCTGTTCTCAGTGCTACACATGCATCGTCATATTTTTTTCTCATTAAACCTCTATGAGATAAATTTTACAAATGAAGAAATCTGGTGCACAGAGAAGTAACTAGCCCAAGATCTCTTCTGAAGCAGGTGATAGAGCGAACACGCCGATGGCCGTGGTCTAAGTCCAAAACTTACTCTCTTAGTCACTACATTGTGCTGAATGTATGTTTTCATATTTGTATGTTAACTAATTTCCAGCATAATAATTTTGGTTCCAGTGTTGAAGGTAATAGTCATAAGGGGTGGTTGTTATTTTTTTGAAATTGTTATTCTGCGTGTCAAGCTTATATTATGTACTTGCCATATTATCCTTTCACTAGCTCAGAGGTTATTGTTATTACTCCGATGATGTTGATTAGATAATGAATGTCAGAGGAGTCAGAAACTAGCCCCAGGTCGTATAACAAAGTAAGTGACAACAGAGGGTTTGAACTCAAGTCTAACACATTCCAAAGGCCATGACTTTCCCACCACGACAGTGAATACCTTACATGATTGGACTAGGCCTATGTGAATTCACTAAATCCTACAGGTGTGATTTGTCGTTGTTTCTTATCTGTTGTTAAAGCCAGTTTTATAAGAGCCAATCATCAAGAAGAAGGCCTTCAGATATGTACATCAACAATGTGATTCAGACTAAATGTCTGAGGTGTATTTTCAGGATTCTGCAGAGAAAAGGAACCAATGGAAGATATATATGATTTATTTTAAGGAATTGCTTCATGCTATAGTGGGGGCTGGCAAGTAGAACATCTATAGGGCAGGCTGGCAGGCTGAAAAGTTGACAGGAGTTGAAACATTGCAGCCTTGAGGCATAGACAATGGGTTGATTATAAAGATCTGACTTAAGTATGCACATACCCCATCAAAGTGCATTCACGAGAGACCCTCAAGGACTCACATAGATGGTTTTCAAACTCCATCTAGTCAGTACTGCTCTCAGACTTGGACAAGAGAGGCTTTGAGCCAGGGTTCCATAACTTAAAGCACTTTGTCTTGGTGGCTATAACCCCTGCCATAGGCTTATAGCATGTAATCTGTGGGGCTGAGGGGATGTGTCCACCAGGAGCCTATGCCTGCTTTCTAGACCATGATCTGGGTACTTGGGACCCAGAATTTCTCTGAAAAAAAAAAAAAAAATGGCCTGAACCTGAACAGTCATTTCTCTTAAATTTTACCTCCCAAGGGTGTACTGCAAGGCCAGTTTGCAGAGATTGTGGACAAGATCATGGAGCGTGTTTGTAATTATGGGTAGGGTGTCCAGAGGTTACATATGAAGTCCCATTGTGGGCCATGGAACTTGGAATGGTAAGAAAAGTTGGGGAGATTGTGAGCTGGGTTCCAAGGGCAGAGAGCCAGGAGCTGGTCTTTCTCATTCTAGAATTTTTCATCACAAACTGAGGAGTACAAGAATTCTAGATTTAAACATAGTCTTCTCCATCATTATGAAGATATATTTGACAAAGTAGAGGATAGAATATGTTTTATTTAATGATTGCTTAGTTTTATTTATAACAATTTATCTTAAATATTTAGACATATGGTCTCCATTTGTCCTCTTACCCTGAGCTCCGTAAATGTTAAGTAAGGGCCTTTCCTTCAGACCCCTTGAGGATTCCTCAGAGTTACCTGAGAAGAGGAGGAGGCTGAGCACAGAGTTTGAGCTTCCCAATTCCATCTTTAATTAGAATAGTACTTTTATTTATTAGTTTATCATGTCAGACTTTGTTGAACAAAATAATTCTGCTGGCTTAAAAATAAATGTTTGAAAACCACAGGCTTCCAGGCACAGTGGTGCCCACCTATAGTCCCAAATACTACAGAGGCTGAGACAGGAGGATCCCTTGAGCCCAGGAGTTCAAGACCAGCCTGGACAACATAGTGAGATCTCACTGGTTAAACAAATAAAAATAACACTATAAACCATAAGCAAGTATCATATTAAAATTTGAAGGGATCTTAAAAGTCTTATAACAAAATTTCATAATTTTGCTAATGAGAAAATGGAGGCCCATGGAAGATAAGAGAGTCCCAGGGTCCTTGACTAGTGCTCTCTGCGATATTGGCTATGATCATGGCTTGTCTTTGCCAGGCTCCTTGAAGAAGCAGTCTGAGATGAAAGTATAGAAGAGATAAGTTTTCTTAAAGATATCCAGCATACTGGTTGGGCATGGTGGCTAACGCCTGTTAGCCCAGCACTTTGAGAGGCCAAGGCAGGCGGATCACGAGGTCAGGAGATAGAGACCATCCTGGCCAACAGGGTGAAACCCCGTTTCTACTAAAATAAAAAAAAAGCTGGGCATGTTGGTGCATGACTGTAGTCCCAGCTACTCCAGAGGGCTGAGGCAGGAGAATTGCTTGAGCCCAGGAGGTGGAGATTGCAGTGAGCCGAGATCGTGCCACTGCACTCCAGCCTGGCAGACAGAGCGAGATTCTGTCTCAAAAAAAAAAAAAAAAAAAGATATCCAGCATATCTTATCAGGAGCCTCCTTATGCCTATCACAGTGGCTCAGTTATCCAAATTTCTCCCCTTTTGCACTCATCTTTATTGAAATTTTGGCAGAAGAAGGTGCAATTGTTTAGTAAGATTATAAATTATCTGGTGCCACTTCTGGTGGCAATGGCATTTTAATCTTTTTCTCTCATTTTAAAATGAATTATTTCTTGGTGATTAAATAAGACAGGCATTGCAATTTGTGTATACATTGGAGTCAAGCAGGGAGAGCTTTAGAATTTTGTACACTACCTATATTTTCACTCATTAGGCTCTCTCTGAAGGTAAAGAGTTAATAATGTAAGCGATCTAGAAAGAGTATAAATTTGTACATCTTTCTGTCCTTTTAGATTGCAGAGAGAATCAAAGAGCAATAACCCCACGTAACAATTAGCTTAGATTTGTATGCCCTTGCCCATGAAACAATAGGATCTCATTTAAAGATTTCTGGGAGACTAGAAGAAAACCTGTTCTACAGTAGAAAAGTGTAATGGAATCTTCAGCTTCTTCCTTGGAAGATCAGAGACTTGGAGTCCATGCTTCCTGGACAGAGCACACCTTAACAACCACAACTATTCTCAACTGTCCCCAGCCCAGACCCCCTCCATGGACTTGATGCCAATCCTACTTTTCCCAATCCTCTTTTTCTTCTCTCTTTCAGAACTTTCAGCATCTATTTTCTCTCTACCACCACTCTCACGGAAGGCTGACCTCCAATTTGTGCAAGGCTCCGGGTTGTTTATTCTCATGATGGTCTCTCCGTTCTGCTTTTATCATTCCACATTCAATGGCTTAGTTTCATTTATTCAGGGAGGCGATGGAACTAACGTGGAGGTGATGCTGGCATTATTTAGAGCTTCCATCTCTATATACTGATGGCCTAAAATCCCCATGGCCTGAGGCTTTGGAGACACAGAGCCCTTGGTAGATGACTTTTACAGTCTGGGCAGGAAGCTGTGCCATGTTGGACTCTAGGCAGCCTAGTGGATGTCCTAGAAGCATAGTGGAGGAATTCTGCAAGGAGCAATGTCTCTCTGTTGCAGCAAACACTACATGTAAAGACAACCTAGATACTAGTTTGTCAACTTTGGGACATTGTCTTCTAATGTGCATGTCAAATGCAGTAGGCAAAGAGGGTCTAATTATGTATATTATTATATTAAGTTAGTGCAAAAGTAATTGCGGTTTTTGCCATTACTTTCAATGGCATAACCCACAATTATTTTTTGTACCAACCTGATAGAAAAGTCTACTGATAATGATAATGCGTATAGATTCAGGGAACTAACAAAATGGGGGAAGAAATGGTAAGGCATGATTTTGCTGTGTAAGAGAAATAATCATTAAAGCAATTAAAATGTGCTATTTGGTTTTTATACCTTGTTATCATACTATTAGGTTGATGCAAAAGTATTTGTGGTTTTTGCTATTGAAAGCAAAACAAAAACCGCAATTACTTTTGCACTGACCTAATATTATAATAAGTATGCATAGTTTTCTTATGCATAGTTTACATCAAACTTTTTATCTGTTTAAGCATATACTATTTTCTCTTTGCTTATTTCAGTTTTCAGAAAATATCATTCAACGTTTTTCAATGTAGCATGATTACCCTCAACTCTCAAAAAACACTATCTATGAAACCTGAATAAATATATCTAAAGTTTAGTGGTAATATAAGATATCCTTGACAAAAACACATATGTACATCCATAGTTTGTATACACATTTTGAAACTCCTTGATATTTTACCTACATGTATTATAAAATATATAATATGAATAATATATAATATTAAAGTAACACATAATTTATTAAATAGAGAATAAGCTTGCTCTCTGAATTTCAAGTAGGTTTAAGGATGAGTTAGGGAGCCATAAAGACTGGTAAACAATTGGATTTTCTGACCACATTACAGATGGAAGAAAACAGGACTGACCCTCCTAGAGTAAGCGAGCTTATTAGAAACATTGTAGGTGTGGTGGTGAACAATGTGGGCTTTGGGGCCTCACATCTGGATTCAAATCTCAGTCCATTACTTAGTGAACAATTACTTGCCCTTTCTGTGCCTCAATCTTCTTAACTACAAAATGTAAATAATAACAGAACCTACATCATAGGGTTGTTGTAAGGACTAAACCTCTTTTACATATATACATGTATATATATACACACGCACACACACATACACATATATATATTTATACATTATACAACACATGTATACATATGCATACAAATATATAAAAATATATATGTATATATTAATCAAACCAGTGTTTCTCTTTCTCAAAATAAGATAGTAGAGCTGAAAACTTATGTAATAAGAAAGTTGTTGGATAGTTCTGGGAAGGAAATGTCATACCATATTTCTGATGAGTTATAAACTGAGATCCATAGAATCTCGCAGAAAGATTAAATATCTTTAACTGAAGGCGCCCAAATGCTAGACTCAATAGCTGTGTATTTACCCCAGCAGGCTCCAAGATTAAGTTCAAACTTACTGCAATATTGTTTTCTATTTGAACAGAAGACTAAAGTTGGATTCAGCTGGGATTATTAATGATTGTATTTATTTGCACCTAAGTATTATATTTCTTTAAGTTGCATATTATATACATATTTATAAATTTAGTAAGCGTTAAAATAACCAAAGGTGAAATTACCAAAAAGTGTCATATGTGTGTGTATATGTGTGCATAAATTGTACACACACACACACACACACACACAATGGAAGCAGGTATTAAAATCAGACGCTCAGTCTGTTTGGGAATCCTACACAGAGGACTACAGTCTAGGCACCATTATTCACCTGGTGACAGGTACCCAAGTTGTAGATGTGGTATCTGAAAGGAAATAAACAAACTTACACATGCAAACCTTGCAAACAAAACCTAAAAGTGATGGCTGTTGTCACTTCCCCAGCAACTTTAACAAAATTCTTTCATTCCACTGAATTAAACAGAAAGAGCACCAGGCTCCTAGATTCTAAGCCCACCTTTGCCTCTGAACATTTCTGTGGCCTTGGGCCATTTCCTTTACCTTTCTTAGCCTCAGTTTCCTCGCAAGGACATTTGACCAGATGATTTATAGGGCATCTTCTAACTCTCAGATTATGTGATGTTGAATTCTGCCATTGTGAGGAGTTTGAAGAAGGATGGAGACAAGTCAATTTGGACAGGAAATAGAACTTGTGTGATTCTAAAAATACTGAAATAAAAATATAAACTCTAAATTCCTTAGAAACTTGTAATTATTTAACATCTTTTTAGAATGGTATATATTCCTGTTCAGTAATTTCAAATTTTATACACATTTTTAGCAATATGTGTAAAATACATAGAGCTTTGCTAACCACGAGCAATTGTTATGTCTTATAATATTCACTGCTTCTCTGTTTTAAATTTTTAGCATAAAAGGAAAAAGCCTTTCCTTTTCATGGATACTACAGCTTGATAGCTACAAGTCCAAAACTATGCCACAAAAGAAAACAAAATTTTAAGCTTTAGATAATCTTTAAATCTGTTCTTTGCTTTCTGAATCTTTAAAATTTCTGGGATTTTTGTGTTCTTCAGATGCTATTTCTTAATAACCACACAAGATATTCAATTTTCATGTCCAAAAATGTTTTATGTCCTCCTAATTAGAAAGAAAAGATTCTCCATATTGTTGTGTGGTTACTTTATTGTGTTGGATACTGTGCTAAACACTTTCTAGATATTGATTTATTTAGTCCTCTCCATAAGCCCGTTGCATGAGGTAATATAAAAACCCATTTTACAGGTAATAGAAGTAGACAGTAGAAATCTTAATTATGTAGTTTGTAAATGTCACAGTTGGAATTCAAAACCTTTGTCAGTTTGCTGCAAACTTTATCCAAATTTTAAAAAATAATGTCAATGCCAAGGCTATAAATGCTCAGTTTTCCAGTACTTTATTTCAATTTGAATATTTACCATGGTACTGAAATACATTGTTGTTAAGTGAATTTATTGTTAATGGATTAATAACTAAATATATTAACTATGTGAATGTATGTATTCTTTCCATCTATGGTGCTTTTGAATCTGACCAGGAAGTAATACCCTCTAATCAGTGACCACATCCTGAGAGTATTTTATTTAATAAATAGCCAAATGCACTTATTGTGTGCAAAGCACTAACCCTTTATAGACATCAACTCAATTGATTTTCGTTCTAATGCAATGAGTAACTACTATTATTATCTCCAATTGTACAGATGAGAAAACTGAGTCACAGAAAGGTTAAGACACGTGCCCACCATTGTATAGCTAGTAAATAAATGGCTAAAACCAAAACACAAGTAGTCTGTATCCAGAGTCTGGGATTTTAACTTAGTATATTTTACTTGATTTCTCATTTTAAAAAAATGTTTTGATACTATCTTCCCACTTTGCAGTTTTAAAGGTTTGAGTTTTAATTGACTGCTAAAGCTACTGACAATATTTGCCAGCTCTCACAGAACTAAACAGGGAGATCACAAAGAAATGCCCAGAAGCAATCTCCAATACTTGAGAATCTCCTGCAAACTAGGCACTGTATAAAGTTCCACAGACAATACAAGTTACAGAAACTTAAGTATGGCTATCTCATTCTTTTTATTGCATTTGATCAACATCACAGATAGTTTTGTGTTGATCTTACATAGTTTTGTTATGACAAGAATTCTAGGAAAGAAAGCAGCAAGCACACAGTTCAACTTTGAAATTTGCCCATGCTAGTGGTTAAGAGTTAATTTCCATCAGCATCTGAAAAGTTAACTTTTCCAAGCATGGCAGCTTTTCTCAAAGATGTGTGTGTACTTGGTGCTTGAGCTCTTGACTTCAGTCCATAGATGAACTGCTTATTTTAGAAAGCTCAGCTAACCTGAAGGCCATCGGCTCACTGTTGGGTGGGGGGTCCTGAAAGGTGGGTAAATTTGGCAATATACCAACTATGTCAATTACACACCCCCACTTTTCCTACCTCCTACCTTCCTTACTCCCCACAGGGTGCATAAGAAAACAATCATGTTATATTAACTTAGCTTTATGGAAAAACTCAACAAACATATTTAACACACTGGTTATAGGTACATTAAGATTGCCTTAAAAAGTTGGCCCTGATACTAAGCAATATGAAGAGGAAGAAGCAAATTGTATTGAAAATCCGGAATTTCCAGCTGCTAGAAGGGCTGCGAGGGCTGTGGAGATGTAATGTCTTAAGAGTGGAGAGAAAGTGCTGATGACATTGCATTTCTGACGGCACCCACGGTTAGTAGATACGCAGGTGATCCTGATGAGCTTCCTTCACGGTTGGAGGACAGATGCTGTAACTGTAGTAATAGTGGGTGCATAAAGAGACCCCAGCAAGAGTATAAGTGAAAGGGATGCAGCTTTCCTGAAGACATGAATATCAAAGGCGGATGCTGGTATGGGACACAGTCAATCAGCTTGGTTGGTGATGGCAAGCTCCTGCTGTGATAAAAAATGTGAGGCAAAATATGAGGAAAATCTGATAAAAAGCATATTTTTGAACTGCTGTGCTTGAGACAGCATGGTTTAATGCTTGAGCTTTCTTCTTGGTTCAGCTTCAAACTGAGCTGGCTCTGAGTAGCTCTCCTTGCTTGGGAAGGCAGCTCCTCCAAGACAGGGCAGACATTTTTGGCATGGTGGTCTGGAGAAGTTTGCATTGGCACCCTCTGGGTTGAAACTGGACTCTGGATAAACAAAGTGCTGCAGTTCCCAATGCTGCCAGACCCTTAAACTCCATAAATATCAGTATTCATCCCCCTCTTCCCTCCCCAGAGAAAATGAAAAGAAAATGAAACTGCATTGGAGATTGCTTCCCTTGAATAAACACCAAACACACTCTAAAAACCAAAGCTGCCCTCCTCTCTGATATTAAACCCGGTAATTACACTATGAAACTTAAGCCTATAAATTCAAGCTTGGGAAGGTAAAATTGTGGAGAAGGAGAAACCTAGTAAATGTGCCCCTTCTGCACATGTATAGCCCGTTCTCTTTTGAATGCTCTTCAGTATGATATAAACTTCACTCTACTGTGGTGAAAATCATTCTACCCCACTGTTTCTATGATGTACCTCCCTTTCATACTCCGAATGCTTTACTCAAAAGCATAAGCATTCCAGGTAGAAGGAAATCGATACTCTTCAATGTGTTAAAGTTTATTTTGTGGGTCTGGGAATTTGTGTTTTCTCCTGTTTTTGAATTGATGAAATCTTTGAAAATAGATGCCAGAGCTGTGAGATTCTGTCTAATAAGTAGCTGGCTTACCAGGAGACTAAGTGTCTGCAGAGAAGCTGTGCTGTTTCAAACCAGGCCCAATTTTTGGTTGTCTGTTTGCTCAGGTGGCCACTGTCATCCTAAATGAAATAAAATCATTCAGGCCTCCCCGGAACTCTGGTTACAGTTACACTCTTCCTCTGACCACTCAGAATGAAATCCAGGCAACAGTGCTTTGGAATTTACAATTAGATGGAAACATGGGGAAGATCTGATTTTTGTACTCACATCTCTATCCTTACTTTCCCTCATTCTGAAAATGCTATTGGTTTGCTAACGATGAGAGAAGAACCTTGAGTTTCAGTTCAGAATTTATTTCATTTACCATTTTAATATAAAGAAAGACTTACAATAGTTTGGATCATTAAAAATATACTTTCTTCAGATATAATTTTTCTTATGCTTTAAAAAAAATAAAGAGCCTCATCCTGTTTAATGGATTGTTTTATAGATCAGAGAGGATAAAGCTAATATGGCAGCAAAGTAAATTAACTCTTAGCCCAGTTGGCCAAATGTATCCCATACAGCTAGATTTCTTAAGTTTGTATTTAAAGGTAACTTGACTACTCTTCAGGATATTTCTTTGTACTTTTGTCCTTTCTCCCCAATCTATTCTATTAACAATATCTTTCTCTCTCTTCCCAGAAAGATGCGATTAGGTTCTTATCTTGCTTTCGTAATGTGTCTTTCTGCTTCCTTAATTTAGTTCACAGCTCCATTTGTGCCAACCGTGGCCTTGTGCTGGACCATCTTGCCACATCTCTGGGTGCAGTTGCTGGAATTTCAAGGTCAATGCCTCCTAGCTCTATGTGAGGCATTCCCTTCTGCTGACCCTAATTGGAAACAATTTAAACTTTGCTTTTGGCCTTTTCTTTCTCTTCCATGTTCTATTTCTATGTGTTCTCAAGCCTTCTTCTCCTCAGGCAAAGATAGATGAGAGTCACCATTTTTTTTTTTTTTTACTGTTGTGGTGCCACAGGGTATTTTATTCTGCAGATGATAGTCTTTCACATACCTGTGAACACACAGATAAGCAGGATGATGCATAAAAACTGTTTTATTAAAGGCTAAGATATACCAGAGACACAGCTCTGTGGGGCTGTGGGCTCCCATCCCAGGATGGCTTCCTTCACTCCTGCAACTGCTTGTGTAGTAAAGTGTCATTTTAATGTTTAATTTGTATAATTGTTTATTAAATTCTAGGCTAAAATGATACACTACAGAATCCATCTTAAGAGCAAATGTAGCACAAAATAACAAGCTCAAGCATAAATAAACCAAGTTTCTGAGTTGAATGGCAAAAATACAGCTGCAAGTTTTAGATGGGCCTCGTCTATGAATTGATAGCAATCATAACAAGCTCAAGTCATGTGAGGATGGAAGAGTAGTGAAGGTTGATGCAACTTTTAAGAACTATATTGGCCAAATGACAATTTTATATTTGAAAGAAGGAAGCAAAGGTAGGTTTTCATGGAGAACAGGAATTGGGTAGGATAATAGAGATGGAAAAATAAGTGATTAGAAAGGTCCACAGATGAGTTCAGTTCAGGCTTTCAGGTCTCTATGTTACACTGTAGTCACTTAATACGTTTCTACTTAAAAGTTAGGTGATTATGTGGTGAGGTTAACATGTATACATGGTCTCATACACAGATAAAGAAAACAACAGAATCAGTTCGCTTATAAATTTGAGTTTGGTTGGCTGGAAAAAAGTCAAAATAAAGACTGATGTCAACCATATTCACAATGAGAGAAATATTTCAGAATGCCTGTCTCTTAATTTAAAAGAGCAGATATATTTGGTAAGATTGCCTGTTTAAGCTGTGTGGGATTGTCTTCCCCATAAAAGAAATCAATTTGGAAAATATATTCAATGACTAATGAAGTTGAATTATGTTAAAGGTTATTGTCATCACGTAACGGTCATGTGACAAATGTGCTCCAATAGAATCATAAACACGTGAAGCCAGCCATAACAATGAATGACTAAATTTAGTAGAGTCAGAGTGTGCTCACTCTCCCAGATACTGCTGGATCAAAATACAGCTACATTTCTAAGCGTTAGCAGTTTTGATATGACTGTATCGCAGGTTATAGTTAATTACATTTTTAAAAGCATTTGACATCATTACCCTTTAGCTTCTTCAATAGGGCTTAGCAGTCACTCTGGAATCATTAACAGCCAATTTAAAATAACATTGAGGAATATCTTCTAACAACTTGTTTCTAGAACTCTATTCTTGCATTTTGATTTGGTTAAGATGAACTTATAGGGTACATACAAATTTTTAAACTATGAATTCTTGAAAAAGTAATTGTTAAGAATCAAGGGAGGAATTAGAGAAAAATGACAATAAGCTTCTTCTTCCCTTGATGGTTGGCAATACCATTTGTTTGATACCTACTCTGGGTTAGACATGATTTTTAACTTCATATATGCACCTTTCTTTGATCCTTCTGAGTGTCTTACACTGTGCCTCCTAGATGTCCCTCACTTGAATCCAATATTGAAATATCTCCTACTGGCTACATATTTGTACAGCTCTTACTTGTACCAGAAACTGGTATATTAGTAAATTCATTTAATAACTAAAAATCATGATTCAAGAAAAACTAGTCAATAGACAAATAGGAAGATGTATCCAGCAGGAACAAAGGTAAGCTTAAAATAATAAGGTGTCAGTATCTTTCTAAAGCTGTGGCTGATTGTGTGGACTTTTCTTATTCAAAGAACTGAGGACAAATAAAAACTCCCATTTATATTTCTTAAAACAAGAATGCTCAAAGTAGCCATTACTGTGGTGAGAAAGATTTTTAAATATTAGCTACTCTTATCGGTTAACTTTTGAGTTTGTTAGTTTATATTGCTATTTATTTATATTCTCTCACCACCAGAAGTAGTATTGACATGACCAGAGATTTGCTTATAATTTATTTAGAATTTATAATTTTCAGATGTTTGTAAATTTACCTAAGCTGTTAATATGTATCAATAGAGAGAATACTGTCAGAATGTAAGAGTAAAGACCTCCAAAATTATTTTCCTCCATATAAAAATGAGAATATTGGCAACAATGGTCAAAATAAACTTTTCAAAAGTGTGGATATTAATCAAGGCTTGCAAAAACTCTAGCAGTCTTTATTCAAGAACCACTGTTAGATCACAGCAAGAACAGTAAGCCCTGTGGTATTATAACCTAAACTATTCCCATTGCCCTCTCCCTTGCTGCATATTAGCCTTGAAAACCATCAGTCTTGTAACCATGATAACCATGAAAACCAGTAGCTGAGCAGCCACAGGAGGTGACCCACAAGCCCCATCTCCAGAGAATTTTTGTTGTTAGACCTGTCTAGAAGTTCCTTGGAAATATCCACTCACAGGACTTGCTTTTATTTGTCCTGACTCAGCTTTTACTCACTGAGAACAGACTTTTTCTAAAGACATATGTGGAAAATAATCAATGGCAATTGTTTGAGATCACAGCTGCCTGAAATCGTAACAGCTGGAGCAAATAAGAAACTGACCAAAAAACTTAAAACAAAAAGCTGGGAAATTAGAGGTCCATAGAGGGTTTGAAAAGCTCTGACATTTTCCTGGAAATCTAAAAAGGCACGCACATGTGTAGGGCTGTGCACCTGCTGCCAAAAAATGTGAAAAGGCTCTAATGTCTCATCTCTGGCTGACCTTGAGGCTCTGAACAAGGAGGACATGAAAGTTAAGATACAGTTGTAAACTCTTTGCCCAAGCATTGAAAATGTAACCCAACATACACACAAAGCTATTTAGCAAAGGCTGGAAGACTTATTTGTTCAAGATATTTAAGGAAATTTTTGTCCAACCAAGCTAACTAAATGGAGACTCCAGTGGCCAAAAACAATAAAGAAAACAGACTTAAGTAATTAATTCAGGAAAGGAAAGTCATTAAACAAACAAACAAGAATAACAAAAACAACAACAAATACTATCAACCACCAAATTTGGGGAGGAAAAAATCTGATTTCTGAGTTACTACAATATACTTTAAAAAATGTCAAGTTAAAAACAAACAAACAAACAAACAAAAAACACTGTACACCAAAAAGGGAAAATCATGGCCCTTACAGAGGAGAAAAAAAACAGTTAATAGTTAATAGAAATTGTCCTTTAGGAAACCCAGCCATTGGACTTACTAGACAGACTTTAAACCACCTATTAAAGGTATGTTTAAAAATCTAAAGGAAATCATGTCTAAAAAATTAAAGAGAAGTATGAGAATGATGTCTAACTAAGAGGGTGAAATCGATAAAGACACAGATGCCATAAAATGCAACCAAATAGAAATTCTGGAGTTAAAAAGTACAATAACTGAAATAAAAATTCAGTAGAAACTTTCAGCACCAGATTTGAGCTGGCAGAAGAAAGAATCAGTGAACTCAAAGACGTCAATAGAGATTATTCAGTCTGTGTAGTAAGAAAAATAAAAGTTTTTGTAATAGCTAACAAAATTGAAAAATCTGTAGCTAGATTGACCAAGAAAAGAAAAATTCAAATTTGTAAAATTAGGCATGAAAGATCAGTCATTACTAATGATCTTACCAAGCAAAAGACTTTAACGAAATAATATGAAAAATTATATTCCAACAAATAAGATAACTTACAAAGACATAAAATATTGAAACTGATCAATTTTTAAAAATCTGAGTAGACTTACGACAAGTAAAGATATTGAATTAGTAATAAAAAAAATTATCCCACAACAAAGAAAATAAGCTTAGATGATTTCATTGGTGAATTTTACCAAAAAAGAACTAGCTCCAATCCTGCACAAACTCTTCCAAAAGATAGAACAAAAGGAAAATATTTCCAATTCATATTATTAGGCCTATATTACCCTGACACTAAAACCAGGGAGAGATTCTGAAAAAAGAAAATTATAGACCACTAATCCTAAGGAACATAGTCACAAAAATCTTCAATAAAATGCTAGCAAAAAGAATCCAATTATGTTTCTGTTTTAAAAAGGATTGTACACATGACCAAGTAGATTTTACCCCAGGCATGCAAGGTAGTTGAAATAAGTAAAAATCAATCAGTGCAATATACTCTATTAACAGAATAAGCTTTTGGCAAAATCCAACACCCTTTCATGATAAAAATAATCAAGATATTGAAGATGGAAGTGAACTTCCCCAACCTGTGAAAGTCATCTACAAAAAAAATACAGCTAACATTATACTTAATGACAAAAGACTGAAATATCAGGAGCCACACAAGGATGTTCACTCTTTTCACTTATGTTCAACATTATACTAAAGTTTCCAGCCAGAGAAATTAGACACAGAAAAAAAGCTAAAAGACACCCAGTTTCAAAAAGAGGCTATGAAATACTCCCTTTCACATATATCAAAAACTTATATATAGAAAATTCTAAGGAACTACAAAATCATGATTAGATCTAATGAGCACACTCAATAAAATTGTAGGATACAAGAAAATTAGGCAAAAATCAATTGTATTTTATAAGATAACAATGATCCATGTAAAAATCGAATTAAGAAAACAATCAATTTATAATAGTATCTAAAAGATAACATATTCATGAATAAATTTAACAAAACATATATACAACTTGTACACTGAAAAGTAGAACATAATATTGAAATACATTAGATAAGACCTAAATAAATGGAAAGACATCTCATGTTCATTGATCGGAAGACTTAATATTGTTAAGATGACAAACAATTTCCAAATTGAGTTGCAGGTTCAATGCATTCCCCATTAAATCCCTATTGGCTTACTTGACAAGCTGATCCTAAAATTCATAAAGAAATGCAAGAAACCCGGAATAGCTAAAAGAACTTTTAAAAAGGAAGAAAACAAAGTTGGAGGACTCACACTTCCAATTTCAAAACTTACTACAAAGCTACAATAATCAAGACAGCATGATACTGGCAGAAGAATGAGGCATATGGTTCAGTGGAATAGAACTGAAATTCCAGAAGGCAACCTTACATTTATGGCCAATTGATTTTCAACAAAAGTGCCAAGATAGGTCAGTGGGGGAAAAAGAACAGTCTTTACAACGAATGATCCTGCCACAACTGAATATTCACATGCAAAAGATTGGAGATGGAATGTTAGCTAACACTGCACACAAAAATTAACCCAAAAGGGATCATAGACTAAATACAAGAGCAAAAACTATAAAATTCTTTGAAGAAAACAGGTGTAAGTCTTTCTGAAGTTGGAGTAGACCATGATCTCTTAAATGTGACACCAAAACCACAAGTGTCAAAAGTAAAAAATATTTATTAGGCTTCAAAATTAATTGAAATTTAAAATCAAAAACATTTGTGTTTCAAACAACGCTATCAAGAAAATGAAAAAGCCCACAGAATGGAAGAAAATATTTGCAAAAAGGATTTTTATCCAGAATATATAGAGAAATCTTGTAAGTCAATAATAAAAAGACAAACTACCCACTTGAAAAATGGGCAAAGGACTTAAATAGACATTTCTCCAAAGAAGAGATACAAATTGCCAATAATCACGTGAAAAGATGCTCAAAATCACTAATCATTAGGTAAATGTAAATCAAAACCATAACAAGATACCAATTCCCATGCACTAAGATGGCAATAATAAAAAAGACAGATAACGACAAGTTTTGCCAAGAATGTGAAGAAATTAAAACCCTCATTTATTACTAGTGGGAATGTATAATGGTGCATTCTCTTTGTAAAACAGTTTCGCAGTTCCATGAAAAGTTAAACATAGAGTTACAATATAACCTAGCTATCCCATTTCTAAGTATATACCAAGAGAAATTAAAATATATATCTGCACAAAAATGTAGAGGGGGTGTTTACAGAAAAATTATTCATAATAGGCAAAAAGTGTAAATAATTCAAATGCCCCTCAAATGATTAATGGAGCTGGGTACAGTGTCACATATCTGTAATCCCAGTTACTGTAGAGGCTGAGGTGGAAGGACTGCTTGAGCCCAGGAGTTCGAGGCCAGCCTGGGCAACACAGGGAAACCTACTCTCTAAAAAATATAATACATTTTTTAAAAATGATAAATGGATAAACAAAATGTGGCATATCCACACAATGGAATATTATTCAGTTATAAAAAAAGAATGCCATGCTGACACCTGCTACAATGTGAATGAACCTTCTTTGCTGAGATAATGTTGGACTAAATTGATAGGTGAAGAGTGAGAGGTTATAAAATATAATAAAACATTATGAAGTATGCAGAGATTTCATTAGTGAAAGAAGTTGAATAGGTGGTAGGGCAAGAGGACCAGGTCTATGAGATTAGTTGTAGACAGTTTTCTTTATTATTTAATAAGCACTCACTATTGTCATTTAATTCTCATAATATTCCTATGAAGTAGATATTAGTATTAATCTCCATTTTCTAGATAAGGAAAGCTAGGCATAAACAAGTTAAGTAATTTGCCCAAGGTCACACAGTATGTGATATGGTTGGGGTTTGAACCCAAACTCTCTAGCTCTAGAGTCTATGAGTTTTTGTTTTTGTTTTTGTTTTTTGAGACAAAGTCTCACTCTTGTCGCCCAGGCTGGAGTGCAATGGCATGATCTCAGCTCACTGCAACCTCTGCCTCCCGAGTTCAAGCAATTCTCCTGCTTCAGCCTCCCGAGTAGCTGGGATTAGAGATGCCTGCCACCATGCCCAGCTAATTTTTGTATTTTTAGTAGATGCAGGGTTTCACCATGTTGGCCAGGCTGGTCTTGAACTCAGGCGATCCGCCTGCCTCGGCCTCCCAAAGTGCTGGGATTACAGGCGTGAGCCACCGTGCCCAGCCCAGGGTCTGTGTTTTTAATCACTGCACTAAGATATCTACTGTATACTGTTAAAGAAATGAAAATTAGATTACAAAAACAACAGATTATTATGATTTCATATGCATCTGTGTATCTCAAAGTGGTGTTACTTGACACCTCTTTTATTGCCTTTGACATGTCTTTTCAGTTTTTCTGAGAACTTTGTGGCTATGTTCTGTCTGTACTGGAATAGATTCCTCACATTTTCCTCCTTTGACTTACTCATTCAAAGCAACAAGCAGTCAATCTTACTCGACTTCTTCGATTTACAAATATTTGTGGGGGGTACTTTCTATGTGCCCCAGCTCCGAGCTTGGTGTTTTTCAGATGAGACCATGTTTAAGAAATAGTTTCCTGCTGGTCATGAGCCTATAGGCTAGTGGGAGAGATGGAAACAAAATATGATAAACTGAACGCTATGCTTGCAACATAAGAAAGTGCTGTGGGAGCAGTGGTGGAGAGGCTGGGAATAAGCTTTAGAAGTGGAGACATGGGCTTGTTGGCCCTGTTCTGAGGCTGACCCACGCACCAGTCATGCTATAAACTAACACTGGGGACAATCTGTCCATGGGGGGCTCTGAGGGCCCTTGGTCAGTCTGGGGCCCCTGGGCATGGAGACTCTGCCTCTCCCCTCTCCAGAGACAATCTCCCAAGAATATCTCCTTTTAGATCAACATCCTCAGACAGGATCTAAAAATAAATAGGTCCACCACAGGGGGAATATATAGGGTGGTTTTCATCTAAGTTTATTAATCATTTGCTGGCTCCCAGTTAAGAATCAGACTTGCCCTTTTTAGAATCTTTTATTTTCAAGTTCTCTTTGGATACTAATCACGTTCTTCTTTTCTCCTACCCAACCCCGTTGTCCTTTACTTTACCAAGTACATATTCAGTCTTTCTAATCCATCCTCCCAGGTCAGTGCCTTCAGACTGATGATCAATTGTTTGCACTTCTTTGAACTCCCATTATTTTATCTTTATCAGGTGGGTATGAAGGTGTTGGGGAATAAATGCAAAAGTAGAGGTGTGGTGTCCCCAATGTCTCTTGTCTCACATATACCCTGCGATGACACCCATATATGTGATTAAAAGGGCTTTAAGTGAGTGGGGAGGAATGGAGGCTGTCTTGTGTACTAAGTTCATTCTGATTTACAAGCTATTATTAAAACTAGTGTTAAACATTTCTGTGCTGTCCAGTGCATTAGAACTTAACCAAGTTCTATCAATGAAAGATGCTCTTATTTCTCTAACGCTTTAGTTTATTTTTCAACTACAAACATAATCCATACCCACTGCAGTATAATTTAAATATACAGAAGGAGTAAAACAAATCCAGTCTTCCCCTCCTTCCTTCTCCTAAACTGAACAGTTTGGTGTATATCTTTCACACTTTCTTCCACGTATTTACAAGTTTTCAGAACCTGGAATTACACCATCCACAGCACTCTGCAACTAACTCTCTTCACCTGACATCAAATCATAGGCTTTCTTCTATGGCAGTACAAATAGGTACACCTTATGCTTTCCAGCAGCTACATGTTTTTCCATTCTATCGGGCCTACTATAATTTATGGCATTATCTGATTCATATTTATTTGCAGATACATTGTGGTGAAAACTGAGGATTATAATTAGAAAACTGTTTAAAATTTTTAAATCTTTTCTTTGGATTATTGCTGTTTTCACTAAGATGAATTTTTCTTTTTCTTTTTGTCAGCATTGATCCATCTCTTTCATGTGTTAGTTTTCTTCAACTTTCTAGTTTTCCTTGGTTGTGAGATTAGTCTCATAAGTGAGTTACTGCTAGTTAGTATAGGTAGCTGGTGTAAGTTTCCTTTTAGATTTGTAGAGATCCATTTCCCAGTAGCCTTCAGCCTTAAGAATGAGGGCTGGCCATGAGCCTTGGATTAGGAGGCAAGGAGTGTTAGACACAGGAAGCCACTACAATTCCCTAAATAAGGAGGACTTACCATGTGTAAGATGGAGAGTTCAATGTGCTTGTTTAATTGCTAGGCAGATATGGCTCTCCTTCTGCCCACCCCACCCCCACCTTGCCCTGTCTGTTATAAAGGTCGACTAAAATGTCAAGCTTCATTGTACTTCTTACACCTCCCTACACACCTACTCTGTGCTCGCAAACCCTAAAGAGATCATACATTACATAGTGAGCTGTTCTCTTTCTTCCTGCAGTCAGAAAGCCACTGCCCTCTGTGCTCTCTGTAGCAGAGAAAGTGGTATGAATGAGGCACAGTTTGCTCAGTTATTCTAAATCTTTCCTTCGGTTAATTTCTCTGCTGTTTATCCTATTACAAATAAGAATTTTTAAGTCTATTAATAAGAAGAAAATTCAGGCCGGGCGTGGTGGCTCACGCTTGTAATCCCAGCACTTTGGGAGGCCGAGGCGGGCGGATCACAAGGTCAGGAGATCGAGACCACGGTGAAACCCCGTCTCTACTAAAAATACAAAAAAATTAGCCGGGCGTGGTGGCGGGCGCCTGTAGTCCCAGCTACTCGGAGAGGCTGAGGCAGGAGAATGGCGTGAACCCGGGAGGCGGAGCTTGCAGTGAGCCGAGATTGCGCCACTGTACTCCAGCCTGGGCGACAGAGCGAGACTCCGTCTCAAAAAAAAAAAAAAAAAAAAAAAAGAAGAAGAAAATTCAATCAACAATATGTTGCCAGTTTTTACTTTTCAAATTGACAGGAACAAAGATAAAATATGTAATGCTGACAAAAATGTAGGAAAATGAGCTTCTGCATCAAGTTTTTTGGAGAGTACACAGTGGTGTGGAACATTTTTTTCCTGGACAGTATGTTGGCATTATTTAATAACATTTTGTTGCATGAACTCTTTGGTTCTGAAACTTCACTTTTAGGAATTTCACTTACCGAAATATTTACATGAGTGCACAAATATAAATGTTCAATGATCATCATAGCTGCATTGTTTGTATTGAAACGTAGAAACAACTTAAACATCCACTGTAGTAGGCCAAACAATGGTGCCCAGAGTTATCGGGTTCTAATTCCTGGAATCTGTGCATGTTACTTTCTATGGAGAAAAAAAAGGACGTTGTAGAAATAATTTCAGGATC
This sequence comes from Symphalangus syndactylus, assembly GCF_028878055.3. Classification (NCBI taxonomy): domain Eukaryota; kingdom Metazoa; phylum Chordata; class Mammalia; order Primates; family Hylobatidae; genus Symphalangus; species Symphalangus syndactylus. The sequence continues at coordinate 41,724,587 of NC_072441.2, read as the reverse complement.
TTGAGATGGGGAGATGACTTTGAATTATCTGAGAGGGACCTAAATGTAATCACAAGTATCCCTGTAAGAAAAAGGCAAAGGGGGATTTGACACACACAATGGAAAGCTGAAACAGACAGATCTTTGAAGATGCTGACCTGGAAGACTGGACTGATGTAGCCACAAGCTGAGGAATGCTGACAGACATCAAAAGCTGGAAGAGGCAAGAAATGATTTCTTCCACAGAGCCCCTGGAGGGAGCATGGCTCTGCTGACACCTGGATTTCTGCCCAGTAATACTGATTTGAGACTTCTGGCCTCCAGAACTGTGAAAGAATACATTTCTGTTGTTTTAAGGCATCTAATTTGTGCTAGTTTGTTATAGTCACCAAGCAAATACACTAATCAAAGGGGAATGGTTATGTAAATTATCATATGTTCACATATGGGAACTTAATAATGACAAAATATGGTATATCTCTGTATTTATATAGAAAATGTTCTCAGATACAATTTTCAGTTACGTCATATTTATACCATAATCTCATTTATATAGAAGAGAAAAGTAAACCTATATGTGTGTACATATATGTAGGTAGGTGCTTGTCTGTATATTATTTCGTATGAGTGTAGTAGTTACCTACAGGAAAGGTGTAAGTTACAGGAAAAGGAAGGACAATTTTCACAGTATTGTGTTGTTTATGTATTTTGCAACATGCTTATATTTCTATATTATATGTATCATATTTTTAAGAGAAAAATGTGGTAGGAATTTTCCCCAAACTACATTTTTATAGATCCCAAATATCTACTTTCCTCGAATACTTATTCAGTGTTTGTCTCCTTCACTAGACTTAAAGTTCCTTGAGAGTAAGAGCCTCACCTGTCTTGTTCCCTTTTGTCTACAGCACCTAATTCATTGCTGTCACATATTATACTCTCAAAAAATTTGTGTGAAATGAATGATGGGCTGTAACATCTATCAACAGCAGCCAAAGGTGAGCATCTCCATGAACTGACAGCAAAGGCAGTAAGTACCTTAAGAAATGACAGCACCTGCCTTGTTTCTTCAGGGCTTCACCACCAAGAATATGACAGCAGCAGCAGCTTAAGCAGGAAAATACACCCAAATGTCTCACCTCTGTTTCCATCAGATAACTAGCTCACTGTCATAAGCGTGGAATATCCTGAGAGGGACCCAGCTGATGCCCCTCTGATTGCAATGTCGAGGATAGTCTTCTCCTTCAGAAGCAATATGGTGAATCAATGCTTGCAGACACAGGGCAAACCAAGAATGCCACTTGTACAAACAAGTATGGCTCCTTTCCTGCGGAAGTTTCCAGTGCAGATGCCAATGTCTTTGCCATCCATTCGCCCTTAAGGAAAAGGGCTTGCTGAACTGAGGCAAAGTAGGGAATTGAGCCTGTTGACTGCCTTGGATGCTTAGTGTCCCATATTCCCTGTGGCTAGCCTGGACAGGGTCTGTGAGGGATTAGAGCATGAAGGCTATAGTGCATAATGAGTTTAAGGAAAAATTAGCCTGAAAAAAATCACTTAGCTCCAAATGTCTAGTGATATTTATAGACGTTGTGGGTTAAATTTCACTTCACTGACTTTGTCCTTTACATTGACAAGCTAGATAAGATGATCTCGTTTTAAATAATCATTTGTGTTTAGGTATTTCTCTGGCAGTTTTGTATTACAGTTTAAAAATAGACTAGCCTATGTCTATGGCTCATGTTGGCTATGGTATTTTGAACTTGATTTCTGAGGCTGCTGACAGCTTTTGAAAGATTTAACAACTGGCAGCAAGAAAAACTTCTATAGAATCTCTTCTCTGAAATTTTTTCTCCTGGAAAAAAGGGCATCACTTAGCAGGTAATATATTGCAATGAAAATATGGTTATGAAATAATGGCTCATTAATATGATAAACCATAACATAACCTTTTCTATTAAATGTAAAAAGCAATTTCTTGAAATGAAGGCATTTTCCTTCCTATGGCATATTTTTCCATAGTTGTTGGTTTGGAAGAATTTTTTTAAATTATTATTCAAAACAGTCATTTTGATTTGCACAGGAGATAACAGTTGTTCATGACATTTTTATTTCTGCATAAACAGATTTCCATTCTGGCGAAGGTTAATACAGTAGGAATTTGTTTTTACTTTTGGATATACTGTGATACACTAGAGCACTTTGTTTGGTATGGAACCACTAATTTATCCTTTATGCCTTTACGATCTTGTCAGTGCCGCATGTCTCCCTTAGTTTTTCTAATCTAAAATAATCCCAGTGAAATCCTTTGATTGTCTGTTTGGACCTGCTCCATTCCTAAAGCAGGAATGTAATGGGCTTTATGGCACTTACTTGGGAGTAATTTATCCAGCAGAGTGACTATAGATACTTGTTTTAATAAGAATATGCTTTATGGTAAGTGGGTACTGCTATTTAATTAGCCAAAGGGAAAGTAGTTCATGATACAATCTGTTCCAATCATCTTGGACATTAAACAAAAAGTCAGGCTAAGTTATTTATGTGCATGCACTTTATTTGTAGTTGCTTTGAGCAAACCTCTTCTCTGAAACTTTATAGCATTTTCTGAGTGAGCTGAATTGTGGGAGGAGGAATAGGGGAAGAAAAGGACATGAGAGCATCCTATAAAATTTTTGAAAAAGAAACAGAAGGTTTACTTATTGCTATCAAGGTTGTGAATACAGGCATACCAAATAGAAAACAGGCAGGGAACTATGATTTATCCTCTGCTGTTTGGTAGTTTGCGTCTTTAGTGCATAGCTGATGGAAGAATGTTGCAGGATGTCAGTAAGACATCATGGGATTGTGTGCTCCTGTGTGTGTGTTTTCCTTGGATTTCCATTACTTTCAGCAGGAACATGTTTCTGAAGATTCACAATTATAGTCCTATATTTTTATTATAAATAACTAAATTTAAGAGGTTCAGTGCAGATCCAATTATTTCAATACTTAAAGCAAAGTGTAAGCAAGTGGATACATTTTAAGAAATCTTCCCTTCCTAATAATACTACAATGGTGATATACTGGAGATGAGTAATATGAATTTCTAATTGTCCAACAGTTTGGGCAAGTAAGTAATATTAATATATTTATGGATGAATGGGGAAAAAAGAAAAAGTGAAAAAAAAAATATGAGACAATATCCCTAGGGTATCACAGCCCTGGTTATGGTCTGCTCAGTAATTACATATTTGGTCCCTTTCTTAGGTGTAAATGTCTCAGAGTCACTGACTGTAAGTACAAAGGGCCCAGAAGCTGGAATCTGAAGACAAACATAGCTCCACTACATTTTACTCTCATTGCCTTGGGAAACATTACTTAAACCAGAAGAATCTATTGCCCTCTTTACTTCACAGTGCTACAGAGAGGATTGCATGAGCCAATATTTGTGAATGCGCTTTGTAAAGTGAATGTCTAGTGTAAGTCAGCACTTGCTTATAAAGCTCTTTAAGCATAAGATTTGGGTTATGATCATGTTTGCACATGCTTGCACGGGGCCTTCTATGTGGTTGAGGCTTCCTAAGTGGAGTCTGGGTGAACCGGTCTTCTGTCCGTGCCCTTCCTGCATGGTGCACAGGCATTTTGCTCCTATTTCTTATACCTCTATTATTTTGTCTGTATTACATATCTTGCTCTTTTTCAAAGTTACCATAAAAGCTAAACAAAAACTAAAGAGCTTTAATTCATGCAGTTTGTGTCTGCCATCTAAGTAACAAAAGCACTATCTTTTCACAATTGACCTATCTCTCAGCAGTGGCACAAAAATGTGGTGCATGGACTAGAGTCCTAAGGAGTGCACTGTGGGTGAAGGACTCTGAATGGCCATCCAGGTGGTCAATGTTAAGTGCTACCCTCCCTACACCATTGTGTAATCTTTGTATAATTTCCATCTTACCCTCAGCTTTGCTTTGCCGTCAGTGTGCTCTCTCTCTCTCTCTCCCTTCTCTTGACCTGGAAAATCTTTTAAGCTGCTAAACAAAAGCCCTAAGAATGGTTGCATATTAAGTTATTTTAGACAGCTTGGGGACGTTATGAAAAGTTTTGGAGTCATTACCATTTCAACAATTGACTGCCCCACTGTCCCCATCTTTAGGAAACACAGGCAGTGCAGTTGGCCCATGAAGTGAAAGCCTGGGCAAGCCTGTCTTTAGTACTTTTAACGTAAGAAGACAGAAAAGGAAATACTAAAGACCGAACTTTCCTTCAACTCTGTGGTCTCACACATCCCTCAGTGACTTGGAAACTTTTCTGACATGAGACAGTGTGCAGAGCAAGATAACCACTCCCCTTCCTCCTCCCGAAGATGTGTAAACAGCTGGTGCATGCAATCCCTCTGGCTGGAGGGAAGTAAATGCAGACTGATGTTAAACAAATACAGGCCAGTATCAGGAACTCAGAAAATATTACATATACAATGTGACAAGGGGCCCTGCAGGGTTCATGATGATTGCAGGTATTAAGGGTCAAGAGTTGGTGTGTCAGAGCCAATAATTTTTTTAAGGCTATGTATTTGTTTCTTGTTTGGAATTACGTTGGTTCTTTTGCTAGAGTTTTCTTAGCATGACATCACACAATTGTGAAGAATGTTCATCACTATAAAGCTATTATAATTCCTCATTTTTTTGTTGGCTTTAATTCTCAAATTTTATATACCTACAAGTCATGTTACTTTAATCACATCTTGAGAAATCAATGAGACGTCACTTTTTCCTTCAACCCATGACACTTACGTGAGCTCTGGGTAGGAATAAAAGTGAGTGGGGATAAAAGCTTCTGTTAACTCTGCTTTTCTCCCAGCAGGCACATGGTGTTCAAAGTTCTTGGCTATTTCATAGGAATCTTGAATACACAATTATGAACTAATTATCAATGCCTGATTCATCAAGTAACACTCATGACATGAGTCTGGGTGGCACACATCTGATAGCAAGTGGAGTAAACTAAGCACACTGTCCCTGTCCTCCAGAACTGTGTCAGCCTTGCTGATATTAAAGCTGGATAAGCCACAATCATCTTCGTCTTGTGACATGGTAGCTACTCAATCAATCAGTTGACAAAATTGAATGAGAAGTGTAAAATAAAACAGAAAATCAAGCAAACATAAAGCATAATAGGAACAAAACAGGAGGGCCAATTTCTCTTTTATCATCAACTTTGTAATGCTGGAAGTTCTGCAGTCTTCAGGGTCTAAGAAAAGTGGAGTAGGTGTCTATCTCGGTATCAGGATTTATGCTTATATTTACCATTATGGCATTGAATGGCTTACTTTTGTCTTTCTCACCAGACTCCAAGTTCTTGTGGGCAGATCTCATGTCTTATTTCTTCTTTTATCCCCACACTTTCTACAACTTCTACAAGACAGATGCTCAATAATGGTTTCACAATGGATGAATATTAAATGAATGAATGAACACAGCTCAGTCAGGAGTAGAACTAATATGCAGTAAATCCTACTTGTATTTTTCACCTTAGTGAGGTCACTTCACACCCCAGATGGCAATATTTCCTATATAAATGAGCTTAAAGAAAAGAAAACTGTGTTATAATCACTCTCAGAAGAAAGTTCAGCCTAAAATTGCCGTATTAAGATGATTAGCTTGTATGTAACTGAGTATCTTAAGAATAATTCATGTCCTGTGCCAGTTGGTGAGCTTCTATTCTTCTTGTTTGCAGACCCTTATTAGAGATTTTCTAACATTTTTTAAAGGGAAAGGGTGAACTATAAATTATAGGGATTGAAAATGCTAATGATTCTATTTGTATTATTATTCATAATCATAACCCAATTCTTAAGGTTCTGTACCAAGGATTCACAATACATATGAATATATATGTACATATGCATATATACACACAATCTAAACTGTGTTCTAAATGACTTGGTAAAACATTTTGCTGTTTCTTTTTCGGGGAGGGCAAGCAAAATAAGTCATAAGTCTGTTTGAGAAGCTGTTAGGCACAATCTTTAAAAGCTTTAATTCCTTTCAAAGCATACTTGCATCAATTACTGCCTTCCTCTCATATCAGCATGGAAAGTAGAGGACAGGTAGGTAGCATAACCTTCTTTTTTCTGAGAGAAAACTAAGGTTCACGAACCCATTCACTTGGTCCTCAGCAAATTCATATAGGGCACTAACTATGCATAAGCTACAGGAGTTGCTGGTTTTACAAAGTAAACATGGTTTCCCTTCGAGTAACTGACAGCCTATTTGAGATAGCATTGCCCTTGGAATCAGGTAACCAGGGTCTCTGCACTAGGCACTGAGCTTTAGAAGGCCCTACCTGCCCTCTCTGACTGCAATTCTCTCCATGGGGTAAGGAATCCATGGAGCCAAGGAGATATATATACCCAGAATTTGAGCAATCTATCTTCCCATCTCCCCCCACCTCTTGACCACACATGAGGTACCTGAGACTCAGAATTCCCCACCTAGTGGGGAAGCCCTACTTCCTGGGCTTGTGAAGTACCTCTTCCCCGCTTCACCCTCCCAAGGGCACACATTCACCATGCCAAGGGTTGAGAGAGAAGGTTGGAGAGAGCTCCAGGCAAATGTAGTAACAGGCCTGAGAAGAGGAGATAGAGAAGTCAGCAATTACAATGCTGTCTGTGGTGATATGGAAGTGAACAGGGAATGCTAGGGAAAGGCAGAAGGGACACCCAGCCCAAATGAGGCATGAAGAAGGAGAAAGAGATGGGAGCAAAGGCTGTTGAAAAAGAAGCTGAGCCTCGGAGGCTGGGTCAGAACTACCACATGAGATTAGAAAAAGAAAGGAGGGCATTTTAGAAGAGTGAAAGAAAGGTGTACGCAAAGGAATGGTGGAGGATTAATGGAATTGCAAGTTCTTCTATGTGCTTGAAGAAATGAAAAAAGAGGGGTAGAAAATAAGTTGAAAGGGAGAGATGGACAATTAATGATATTTGTCACTCTTCATTTTACTTTCTTATGGCGCTATGAGCCTGATTTTATTTGGAAGTAGTGACTTCTCCCCATTTGGTACCATTCGGTGAACTAACAATCAGGTGCCCTGCTTTCTCCTTGACTAGATTCAAGAGGAATGACAAAAAGACTGAGAATCTCTGAGGTCCTTGGGTTTCCAGAGGTATTCCTGCAAGGAACAGTCAAGCAGCACCAAACCTTTAGACTTTCTGAAACAGCCTGGTTCCTCCCAGCACTGGGTCTGGTTCTGCAGCCCTCTTTTCCAACATGTCATGTCACTCATCCTCCCAACAAATTCAGTAGTTGGTTAAGCAAGCCATATTCAGCGTTAGTTGACTGAAATCAAAGCTCTATAGCTAATACCAGAGGAAAGCAAAGTTCTGATTTTCATAAGATTTTGAATGTTATGCTATGGATTTTGGACTTTATTTTGAAGGCAATAAAGAACTGTAATAAAGATAGTAGCATGAGTGAACTTAAGAGATTTGCCAAAATGTCTAGCCATTCAACTTCGTAAGTATCTGAAATTCTCCATAGAAGTATAATGTTAAATAAATGGCCTCTGGTAAGGCAAAAAAAAAAAAAAAAAATGGATAGCTGCTATTTCTCTTTCTATTATTATTAAAGAAAATGCAGCTTTCCACATGACTTAATTTTACTCATGAATGAATGAATATTGAGTTAATAACACTCTCTATACTTTTCCTTTTTTATATATATAACTTGAGATAATAATTGCTACTTGAAGTAGGATGTTTATAAATATATGGTAGTACTGTGTATGCTTTCTTCTTTGTGGTTTTTGTATGCTTTTATATGTTCTATGTATGAATGTTAAGGAGAATATCTTTTAGAATTAGTTGTATGAGAATAAACTTGTTCATTCTGAAAGCGTGTATTTAATGCGATTCATTTGGCCACCTCAACCAAAAAATTATTTTGTGTGTTTTAAAGGGGAAAAAGGATTGTCATATGTTTAGCATCTGAATTAATGTAGTCTTTCATTGAGCAACTATTCATTAAGATCATCTAATGCAAGGTGCTACACCAGGCACATTATATGATGATTCATTCTATCAATAATTTCTTAAACATCCAGTGAGCAAGGAGACAATTGTACCTGTGCATTGTTTTGCAATCACATTAACAATTCTAAAATTAGTCTTTTTGAATAAAATATCTTCAAACTTTTGAACAAACAAATATTCCAGTGATCTGGCAAATTCCCAGAGCTCATGTGTGACTGTGGGAGCATTTGTGTGTAACTGTGTGGTTTTTTTGTAAGTTGGAAGCCCACGAGATAAAAATAAGCCCTTGATGCCCTCATGACTTTATTAGCTATTGTACTCTGAAGACAACAAGCCTACATGTTTTGAAATTTACAATTTCCTGGAGCATTTCTACAAACAGTTTTGACATAGTACAGAATACTTGATCAACTGTCACCCAAGGCAATTTGGAGAAAATACAGGAAATGGAGGGTCTATTTTGAACCCTGAAAATGCAAGGTCTTCTCTTTTGCCATGATGAAGAAAAATAAACCTTTCCCTTACAGAGAAGATCCATGGAACACTGACGTTGAAATTCCAAGCTCTGCTTTACTAAGATTTCTGGACATCATCACAAAGCCTCTAAGCCATACTTGCAGCTCTTTGCAAAGCTTGCCAGAAGACGACTTTAGTGAGAACTGTAATTTTATGATCGTAGACATTACACCTGACACAATCTCTTGGTTAAAAATGAATTTGGAAAGCTACAAGGACTCGATTAGCAAAGCAATGACGAGCTAGCAGCATTCCAGAAATCCTCACTTTATGATACTTTGACATTTATAGCTGTGTGACTTTAAAGAAGTTACCTAATCTTATTCAGTCTCAGCCATCTCATCTTTAAACAGAGCTAAGAATACATGCTTCTTAAGATTACTTGCACAATTTCATGTGATAAGGTATATACAAGGTGCCAAATGAAATTCTAGGCATATACTAGGAGTTGAATAGATACTGTATTCTTTCTGTTCTTGTTAGTGCCTTATGTGATTTACTCCCAGAAGAAGGTAAGACTGTTTGTCTAATGGCATTTATTTTACTAATAATAGAAATCCAAAGGTTGTCAATTATGGATGACCTACTTTGTCTCAATTTAATAGATGTATTATTTCTGTATTGCACATTTATGTGAGATAAATCTTACTATCTCCATTTTTGCAGGTGAAGACCCAGAGAGGACAGATGACGTGACAAGGGACATATAGCTAGGAAGTGAAGCTGCAAGTGATTCTAGGCCTGATTCCAATGTCCTTACTCTTTCTATTTATCCACACATATCAGACAGGAGATTATGATTTAGACAAATGGCTGTTAAGAGTGGATACAACATCAAAAGTGCTTAAGCCTTAAAGATGTTTTAATATCATCAGGGCATTCTTTCTTGCAGCTCTCACCTCTGTGAATGATAAACAACTTATTTCTTAATTTTCTTAAAATCCCTTGGTAAAAATAATCGACTTTAAATTGATATTTACAAACATATATATTTGAAATAATTTCAGGAGTTAATTTTCATATGACACCTCATTTGCTAATGCACAATACTGCCCCTATCAGCACAGAGTATTACAAGGCTTTCCAGTCAAATGGGAGCAAGCAGCTGGAGGGATTAAGGCTAGTATTTATACCTTAATTCCCTGGGCTGCAGTGTTAACCCAGAAATATCTCATATGAATATCACTTGGCTTCAGGGCGCAGTCATACCAGGCATTCTCAGTTAATTTCACTATTTGATAAAGAGTCAAGAATGACTTAACCCAGGTCCTTCCACAGGGATTTTTCTTCCAATTCATACTCATTGTTATGGGCTTGATAAGTTCTTCTCAATGATTATGATCCATTATACTTATATATTACTGTCAATAATTGTATATGAGAATATATTCATGGATGCCCACCTGTGCCAAATGAGAAGGGTTGCAGGCTTATTTTCCCAGGTGATTTTTCTGAAAAGCTATTTTTTCTGCTTTAGAGTCAGCATGTGGATCAGTAAGCATGAAAGGCTCTTTTTTTCTCTTTTCTCTTCCTGTTCTCTGTTTCTACCTGCTTGGTGAGCGATGGTACCACAGTGTGAGTGGAGACCCTCTGCAATCTCAGCCCTAAGCACTTTGATACATTGTAACTCACCATTTTTCCCTCTTAAAAGTCTTTCTGTACTAAATTATAAATGTCAATAGAATGTTAGGAGCAAAACACATCAATTTATGTTATTTTGTTTTCGAAGACTTTATAGGAGATTGCGATTGTTTTGGGGAGAGAAGGAAAATAAGAGGAGTATTGTTTTTCATTTTAATTTCATGTTAACCAATATTTTTCCTTTGGGTAAAATTAAAATATACTTTTTCCTGAATCTTGACCAAGATATATATATTTGTTAACATCTGGCATTCTAGGGTATACATCCAACTTCTTCCAAGAGTCAGGCCAATCCCCACCATCATCCGTTAGCACTTGCTTATGATGAAAAATTCAAGCTCAGGAATAAATACTTTCTCTTTGCTTTTTCTCTCAAAGGAAGAAAAGTGAATTTTGTTCTATAAACCTGAGAAATATATAGAGAAGCCCAACCATTGGGTGAAATCCAATTGGTGATAATGTCATAAATCAACAGAAAGAAATGAAATAAATGATGAGGCTGTTAAATATTGGAGAGACTGACTAAATAAATTAATGAACGAAGTCTAGTAAGAACTGTGACAAGGTTCCATTAGTACATCAGAGAAACTAATGAGATCCCAGTCATGGCAAACAGTTATTCTGTTTCTGTTTCTGTTGAGCCATGATAATTATGCTAACCCTAAAACGAAAGGGCTATGAGAATGCAGTATTGGCTAAAAATTGAAGCTTTGGAATGATTACTTCTTGAAAGCATAATCTCATTCTTTGAATATTCATGAAACCAAGAAATTGAGCAACCAATTTTTTGAGTTGATTTTCGTGCTCTTTTTTGTCCAAATTAAGTTAGATAATTTTAAAAATACCTGAACATATTGCACTTAAAATATTACAGGACATAATACAGTAAACTGAAGTCCCCTTTAATTTCAGAGGTAACCATGTTCTGAGTTTGCATGTATTCTTCCAATCCTTTTTTGTTCCCTAATCCCATGGCTTTGTGTTATGCCCTTTTGACTAAAAGTGTAAGTATAATTTTGGTAATATCATTGATTTTCAGGTGTGGCCTGTAGAATTGGTCCCATTACTTTAAAGTCACATCTTGTATAATTCATTTTTGTAATTCTGTTTAGTATTTCCCCAGGCCTTCCAATACTTAAAAAGAAACACACAACAGGGGAATAACTCCTGAGGCAGCACTCAGATGGCAGGAATTCTACAATCACTTATTAAATTGGCCTCCTAAATCCTGAGCGGGTTTAGTAAAATGGAATTTCAAAGAACTTCACGATGTATTGAATACCATTTTACTTAAAAGAAAACTGGAGTTCAGAAAATGAGATCTACTGGGGCTCCTATGGGAAGCCTCCTTTTTCTTCTACCTTTCCTTACCTCCCTCTTCTCTTAACTCTCTTGGAAAAAAAAAAAAGGGAAGAAGAGTCAATCATCGAACTAAAGAAATCATTCAGGCCTTTGTTCTTGCTTACTTGACTTTAGCCACTAGACTCCTTTATGATGCAGCTTGGTCAGAGAGTTATTATTAGGATTTATAAGTAGTCCCATGATAGACTTAGATTTTTTAGGCGTTTATAACTGTCATAAAAATTTAGTGTGGCATGCAAGGTCTCAACCTGGCAGTAAATTTTGCAATAATACCTCTCCATACTGTAAGAAAGTTATTTGCCCATCTTCAAGGGATTGGGCAGAGGGTGGAACAGGACAAGAATTTTACCATATTAGAAAAATTTGACACTGAGAGAAAGAAGGTGGCTTACTTTGCACAAAGTGTTGTAAGTACCATGAGAAATGGTACTATATACGAGAATAGATTAGAACACAGGACAGCTTCCGCATTTACCACCTATCTCACCTTTGGCAAATTGTGTAACCTCTCTGGTCCAAAACTTTTTATTTGCACAATGGGAATAATAATAGTAACCACCTTATAAGTCGTTACCTTGTATTGGATCATTTTTGGAGTGGTGCCAGGCATTTAAAAAACTATGTTTGCTACTTAATATTTTCTTAGAGGGCTGGCTAAATTCTCTAAATTCTTGTCTAGACTTCACCACTGATAATGAAGTACTGTTTTGAAGTATCTAGAAAAAACAAAAAATATAATTATTATAGTCATTATGCACCACATGTAGTCAAACGGTGACTATGAGTCACTTATAGTACTTTTCACAGTACCAGGACAAGAAGCAGAATTCTTTGGGATTACAGAAAGAGAAATAAAGAAAAATTTGAATCCCAGGTGAGATAGAGTATGCACACTGGAGGGAAAGGTGGCCTCTTTAAGAAAAATTATGGCTTTCTTCTTGGTTAACTTGAGTCTCAAGCAGATGTTAGCCTCAGATATTATTTTCCAAAACGTCTTATCATTTAGGATTAGATATGTTTGACTCTGCAGAAAATCTAAAGGTTCTTCTAAACAACTTTTCCCAAAGAAGAATCTGTTGAGTGAGTAGACAGAGCACTTTCCTTGTAGCCCCATAGCATTATGCTTCTTATAAGAAGCTGCCCTATGAGCTCTGTGACTGTTGACTGACATCCTCTTTTCTCAAGATCACATAAAATTTTTACCAATACATATAGGAAGCAAGAGGGTCAGAGCATAATGCTCATGTTTTCCACATTTGAATGGTGCCTGTTTCCTTTTTTCTCTCTTCTAACCCAGTGATTTGCATTTGTATGCATGTGTGTGAATCTGTTTGTAGATGGTGTATTTATTTTTATAGTGAGATTACCAGGTGAGCGGAAAGAGAACTAAATATTGAGTACTTATTATGTTCTAGGCCTCCTAGGCCTGTTCTGAGGACATTACACATTATCTCTTTGATTCTCACAATAATTTTGAGAGATAAATATGATTATTCCAATTAAAAGAAGAGAAAACTGAGGTTCAGATACATTAAACTTGCAGAGCTGGCAAGAAATGGAACCTACAGTTGAGCATAGGCTTGACTTCAAAACCGATGATATTGCTCATCCTCAAGAACCAGTTTCTGAAGTGTAAATAGCTCTAGGAGTGAAGAAGTTGCTAAGTCCTAGAAATAGCCACAGAAAATGGAAATAGGTAGAATTTGTTTCTAAGTCTCATGTTCGTCTCCCTATTATCATCCTTCTCAGTTATCTACCCTGATTACCTCTTTTCTAATTCTGTGCTAAGCTCACCAAATCAAAATTCAGTGTTTCTTCAAAACCTGATTGTCTAAGTCTCATACATCATGGCCGTGCTTGGTCGCTACAGCTAACCTGATGGATCCGTTTATACTAAATATATTGATCTCAAATAGCAGTGACATATTTTTGACCCATCCAGCCTACTCTGCTGCTTCCCAACACCATCAGAACATTTTAACAGTGAGCTTGCCAGAATGAATTTAAAACCGACATGAAACAGAGGCAGAAAATTGTTTATGCATTTCCCCATAAACAAGTTTAACAATAATCAGTGTGGCGCTATTTCCTCTTCATTTTTCCTGAGCCAATGACAAGTTTCTATTTGAAACTTTTTGAGGTTGAAGACTGCCGACTTCTATGTTCAGCTCACATATAGCACTTTTGTCCTTCTCCATTCTCTTCCCTGATTGTGAATTTGAGCACAGCCCTCAATCCCAGTAGATTATAGATATGTCAGTAGACTGGGTTTGGTTGTGTTATTGTCCTTTAGTCTTTACTTTCAGCATCAGTGCCCTGAATGAGTGAAGCACAGGGCAGACCTATGGTATTTCAAGGCCGAAATCCCTAAGTTCAAATTCTCGCTCTACTATTTATTAACAGTATAATCATAGGAAGATTATCAGCATCTTTGAGTTTCAATTTCCTCATCTGTAAAATAGAATGAATAATAACACATAGCTCATGAAGTTGCGAAGATTCAATGCAACAATTCATGTAAACACTTTATACAGTATCTAGTACATAATCACTTATCATTATTATTTCTGGAAAAACTTGAAATTGTTAAAGCTAGCAGCATTGTACGAGTGGAACTGAGATTTGAGAAGTTTGAAGTAGAGCATTGAGCATCACATGAAATGTAGATTAATTTTTCATTTCTAAATCTTAGCTCCAGCTTATTCAACTTGTAATCTAGTTTTATTTCATGAAGAGAACTTATAAAAATCATATCCATTCTTGGCCTAAATTAATTGGTTACCATCCATGTAGTCACATTCACAAATATCTACTGCATACTTACTATTTACCCAAGTGTTTTATCAGAGAAATTAGTCTCAAAAAGTTAGTAAACATTATCAAAACTTGCATAAAATGCCTTTCTATTTTTTAATTTTTAAAAATTGATGCCATGTAAATTGTGGTCCATAAGAGTTTTACATGATCTGATTATAAGAAATAAATTTCTTCTAATAAGGCAGAGTGAATTTCAGTCTATGATCAGCTTGGTGATTCTGAAGTGTTTTTCGCTATTTGGCAAAATTCAGCTCAAATCAATGTGATATAAAATATAGTATATTGTTGTATAGATTATAATATGGATAACATCCACTAAAACTTACAATATGTTCTGTAAGAACTCAGAGATTTTTGTCTATTTTATTCATTCTGAATCCTCAGTACCTAGAACAGTTCCTAACACACATTGTTAATGAAATGTCTTGTTGCTACATGCTAGATTTTGTGCTACATTCTATAAACATAAATAAGAAATAGATTCTGCTAAGTAGGCACTCACCATCAAGTGGAGGAGAAAATAAAGAAACTAATTAAAATGAAGTGGCAGAGATATGCTTGTGGTAGAATAAAGGCAATTCTGCTTGCAGCAGGAAATTATTTAGAGATGAAAAATTAAAGTGTTCAAGTAAGTAGAAGTTTTCAGATGGGTATGGATTGAATTTGGAGGCCCTTGAGGCAGACAGAAAAGCCTAAAATAAATGGATTTATGAAAAACCATGGTGGTGCCTTCAGAATTCAAGTAGTTTGGGATGATCAGAGTTCATGCTGTGAAAGGAGAGTGTCACATAGTAACAAAGGCGAGCAGGGCAGGAGTCAGATCTTGGAAAGCTTTGTGCCCTTCAGAAGCAGTCTCTTTTATCTTGTGGACAAAGGGGAGCCATTAGCATGGAGTTATTGAAATGTGGAGTAACATAGTTTTGACTCCTAAAAAGATCATCCAGCAATAGTATGAGAATTTGTTGGGTAAGACTGGAGGAAATCAGCAGGTAACTTCCCATCATTTAGGGTAGAAACAACAAAAGTAGGAACTATTCGTAGTGGCTCGGAGAGATTTTAGGAGGTGGAATAAAAGGAACCTATTGGCATGACTGTGACAGGCAAAGAAAGAGAAGTTAAGGCTTTTTACCTGGGCAAAGGATGAATATTAGAACCATTAATCAAAATATAAGTTCAGTTTTGAAAATGTAGGATTTTCATATGGACATATCCAATAGATTATTATATATATATATATAAGAGTTTGCAGCTCAGAAGAGAAGTCTGGGATGGTGGTACATCTGGCATCTTCAGGGTGTGTAAAATCAGAGAGTACTAAAAATTAGAAGAGAAAAAGTGTGAGACCAAACTTCAGGTTTACCAGTTAGGACAGTAGTCTCTAAACTTGGATACATAGACATGACCGATTGTACAAGATGATCCGTTAGAGTATGAGAAGAAAACACTACAGCTTCTATATAGTCTTTTTTGTTTTGTTTTGTTTTTTGAGACGGAGTCTCGCTCTGTCGCCCAGGCTGGAGTGCAGTGGTGCGATCTCGGCTCACTGCAAGCTGCGCCTCCCGGGTTCATGCCATTCTCCTGCCTCAGCCTCTCCAGTAGCTGGGACTACAGGCGCCCGCCACCACGCCCGGCTAATTTTTTTTTTTTTTTTTTTTTTTTGTATTTTTAGTAGAGACGGGGTTTCACCATGTTAGCCAGGATGGTCTCGATCTCCTGACCTCGTCATCCGCCTGCCTCAGCCTCCCAAAGTGCTGGGATTACAGGCATGAGCCACCAAGCCTGGCCAGCTTCTTATATATTCTTATTGTCTACATGTATAATAAGAATGCAATTAACCTTTACTAAGATGTAATAAACAGATTTAAACGGTTCTCAGTCTACGTTTTAGAGGACCACATGTTATGTAACTGTCCCTGGGAGAAGGATCGTAATTCTATAAGGTAAAATAGTTAATAGAGTTATCTTCAACCCATTTGTTCATTTTCAGTATATTGCAGTGTATACTAGTTTATATATGGCCAGTGACATAAATATAGATTGTGTTATCAGGATTTTAGCTAAATTAACTCTCCCTAAATGGACAAGTGGCTCACACATTTTCTAGCCAAGAAATAATGCTGATTGTAATGTAAGCCCAGATGAGTATGGGGAAAGTCTAAAGCTAACACTTCCACTTACAGAATAAACTATTTCCATGAGCTGAAAGCAATGAAGATCTATTTGGCTTTTCCAATAATTCTTCCAAACTGAATATTTAAGGTCAAGAAAAATTACTTGAAAATATGGACTTATCATGTACAGTCATAACAATAAACCCCAAATGGAAAATATGCCTTGAGATATTAGCTAATGATCTTAAAAATAATATTGATTTCATTCTTTCATTTTTATAATTTTATATTTTGTACATAGATTTTAACATATAATATAGTCAGAGAGTATGAGGTAATATAATTGCTACATAAAACATATAGAGAAAGATGGTTGGTTTTCTGATATTTTGAGGTTTTCACAGATAAGAATGAGCCATCAACAAGATTTGAAGAGTGCTGAGTTAAGGGGTGGGGGGATCTAAGCAGTCAGAATGGATTGCCATTGCTTACATCTCTTTTCCATACTAGCTGAGAAAGTTGTTCTTTGTATTTCTCTGTGTAATACATCCTTGAAAATAAAGCCACAATCTCCTCATCACACTATTGATTACATTATTGAAATTTAGTCTCTGAGCCATAATAAGGTACAGAGGTGAAATAAGAAATTTTAGCAATGTGATGATTTTATTAAATGTTTGAGAGCCTTAGTGCTAGAAATTAAAAGTGCAATCATTGGTTCTAGTTTCACAGACCATTAAGCAAACAACTGTTTCTGTTTGGACTATTTTATTTGATTCAGGTAACATAAAAGACTTTCATAACAAGAAATCCATGAAGAAAAGTTGACTTGTCCCATACTTGTCAATATGCCTCCATTTAATCATGCAAACTTTCATAGGAATAATATAGCAATATATTGCAAGCTGTGACATTTATGCCAGGATATTGGTCATCCTTAAGATTCATGAATCTTCCCTTTCTACTTTTTTGCCCTCTGTTTGTTCTGGGTGACTGGAGAGCACAGTCTTCACCAGCAATCTTAGAGTTAAAGGTTTATGGGGTAAATCCAAAATGGAAACTGTAGCGCAAACTCCATTTACTTTCAGTGCTTGAATCGCTTTCAATGGATTGCAATTCCCAGCATGTTAAGGGCTGAAGGAAAATAGTGACAATACACTCAGTATAACCCAAAACTAAACCTTCAAAGACTCTGTTACTTAGGCATATATAACAATATCTAAGAATTAGGTGACGATTGATAAATGAAATGACTACAAAATTTAAAGAGAAAGATTTAGAATATGGCAAATTTGGCTTTCATTTAAAAAATAAGTATTCTTCATTTTTCTGGAAAAAAATAACTCTACAAAACTGGAGATAAAAATTAATAGCATTTGCCTGGTGGGTGACATATTATGGGAAATATTTGTGGCATTTAAGATTCTAGGTGGGTTTGGCAAAAGATAGGTAAATCTCAATGTGGAGAAGAAATGTAGTACTGATGGGGCCTGTTTACTGCGGTAGATGAGGTTAAGAAGCTGGGCAATGCTTACAAAAAGCATAGATGTAAGAATGTTGAGAAGCCACCTTTATTGCCCCATTCTAATGATTAACTACCATCAGGGACACATGCAAGTAGTTACAGGAAAAGTTTTACAATCATCACAGGAATTCAGAGGTTTATCTAACCATAAAACGTCTTAACGTGCTTCCCAGTTGGCTCAAGAAGTTGGGGGAAAGAATCTCTCTAAATAAATAATAAATAGTAAATCTACAATTTGTACTTAATTTTTCTAAGACCCAAGCACACTTCTGGGCAGGTCCGACAGTAACAGATATAAAAATCTGGAGACACTATCATTCAGGAAGGACTTTAGCCACTGGGCCAAATACGGGATCCACAATATATGCACTTATTCTTACCAAGGGGAAGAAAAATGCTTTGTTGAATTAACAATACCTTATGTCAATTAGTGAGATGAGAAGGGAGCAAAATAAGGAAGAAAGTCTACAGTCTTCTAATCTGAGGAGGACTTGGAAAGTGAAATAGAAGGGGTAATTATGTCTCATCCAAAGACTACCCATGAGAAGGCCTCAGATGGAACACATTTGGAGTATCAAAAGGCCTCTAAGCAGGAAGTCATGTGCATCAGGGGGCAGTTTTGTGTGTCTACTGCAAACTTTGGATTATGTACAAATCAATTGTAGTCAAATAGCAATCAATTTCATCTTCAATCTATCTGAACAAGTGTATCATGGCAGTTAGCTGTGATTTACTTTGTGTTTAAATATGGACTATTTTCTTCTCTATCTTTATCACTGTTTTCTACCCTTACCAACAATCCCTACACTGAATGAAATAAATTAAAATAAAACCACCTGCACTTGATCTTCTTTACTTCATGCTGAATCACTGACTAGTTTTCCTTCTGCTGGCTTTTGATCCCAAGTGTAACACCAGCCTCTAGTCCCCCTTAGCTACTTTTCTCTCTAAGTCTAGTCTTTGCACCTTCCTGACATTTATGCCTTCTCTTCGTCTGTCTTCTCCTCTCAGTATCATAAGGATCTTCCGGAGGGTTTTCAATTTTTCTTGCACTTCTTGAACCCCTGGCATTTAGTGTCTCTTTTAGATGACATAGTTCTAGTTCAAGAAGTCTCCTTCTGACACCAAAATTTTATGAGCCAGTTCTTGTGCCTTCACCTCAAATACTGGTATCATGCTTTTCTGTAAGACATTACAGAAGTCCTGTGTTTGAGCACATTCCAGAATTTATGTCTTAAGAACTTCAGGCACGGGATTTTTAAAAAACTAGACATATACAGAAGGCAATATCTCTTAACGGGACACTTAAGAAACTGCCTTTAGTTTGCTAAAAATGGAACACATAGATGCAATTGTGGAGAACTCAATTCAGGAAGCAGAAGGAGAAGAGGGTTATAAAGTGTTGTCTGTGTCTTGTGGATGACTAAGGGAACAAAAAAACAGAAAGAAAAACTGCCACCATTTTGACATTCATGGCATATGAGTATAAAAATAACCAACTGGGGTATATTCAGTTTCAGGCTCCTCCCACCTCTGGATATTTGATCTCTAAATCTGCCATCTCAGCTTGTGATATTGAAATGGTAGCAACAATGACAAAGGCTAGTGGGTGTAAATTCTCGTGTAAAGCAGACAATATGTGTATTCTAGATGCCAACAGCAAAAAGAGCAAACAAAATTTTAAAGGTAGCAAAAGAAGGTTTAGTGTAAAATAATAATAACTGAATAAGAGGAGGGAGAGAGGACATGCTGCCTGTTTGTTCATGGACTGCTGTTGATGATGTGTATAACAATTCCTGGATTTGGTAGTAGAAAATACACATCTCTGGGAATCAAAACAGAACCTAATCATGAGTGAAGCCCAGTGGATTTCCCCTAGTGACCTGGTCCCATTATTGGTGATGTCTGCCTCTATCATTAAGATGTTTGAGAGCCAGCTGCATGATAAGGATTTTGTAAGCTCCAAAAATTATAAGATATTTGGCATCTCTGCACTTACATCTTCCTGTAATGATATATTTCATTGTTTGGAGAAAGAAGGAGTAGATCCACTTGAAACAAAAGTGGAGAAAGCTTTCAGTGATTTTTATGGTTATGTGTGAATATACATGTGGCAAATTCCGTGGATGAAAGCTTCTTCTGGTATGATAGTAGTGGTCATTCTCTGTTTTTCTCCTTCTCCTTCC
The DNA here is from genome assembly GCF_028878055.3 of Symphalangus syndactylus. Taxonomy (NCBI): domain Eukaryota; kingdom Metazoa; phylum Chordata; class Mammalia; order Primates; family Hylobatidae; genus Symphalangus; species Symphalangus syndactylus. The sequence goes on along the minus strand of NC_072441.2, from coordinate 41,704,448 downwards.
CACTTTTCTATTCTTGCTCCTGTTGGCAGTGTTCCTTTTATCTTTCTAACCTCTTTTTTTGTTGTTGTTTTGTTTTTTGGGGTTTTTTTTTGACAGCGTCTGTCGCTTTGTCGCACAAGCTGGAGAGCAGTGGCATGACCTCAGCTCACTGAGACCTCCACCTCTGAGGTTCAAGCGATTCTTGTGCCTCAACCTCCCAAGTAGCTGGGACTACAGGCGTGTGCCACCACACTTAGCTGATTTTTGTATGTTATTTTTAGTATGGTATTTTTAGTAGAGATGAGGTTTCACCATGTTGGCCAGGCTGGTCTCAAATTCCTGGACCCAAGTGATCCACCCACCTCAGCCTCCCAAAGTGCTGGGATTATAGGCATGAGCCACTGTGCCTGGTTCTTTCTAACCTCTTCATTCTTCCCTCTGAAGAACATAAGATAAACAGAGGTTGACCACTTTGTCCCTTGGGAAGGAAACTTTTTTTTCACATATAGGTGATTAACTAACAAATGGACAGGATGTTCGCTCATTTTCCATATCTCTGTATTTCAAAGGTGATCTTACAGGGAACCCAAAGAAGGCAATTGCCAATGTCAAGCAGCTAATATCTAATCTGGCCAGCCCTAAAAGCATTTTATATTAGATTGTTAGTTACTTTCAGCATTCTTTTCTGCCTCTAGTCAGATTGGAGTGGTCTGTGCAATAAAACCTAGGATAGCAATATTGTTGAACAGAAACCAACATGCCTCAGTTTAGCTCAAAGCTTCAAGTCTAAGTGTGTATTCTAGAATCAGTGGAAAGCACCTGCTCCTTAGAGCTTGCTGAAGTGCCGGGTCATAATTGGTTTAAATGAAGGAGTTATTAGCCCATGTGTTTTTGGATATTTCTGGAGGAAAAATGAGTCCCTTGGCTCCATAATTCTGGTAGAAGTGATGGTGATGGTGGTGAAGGTGGTGGTGGTAGTGGAGTGTGTGTGTGTGTGTGCGTGTGTGTGTGTGTGTGTGCATGTGTGTGTATTTATTGCAAACTTATTCTTCACCTAGGAAGTTCTTGGCAGGAATTTAAAATGTAAGGGTTATAAACTAATAAATGTTCTTTGAACAGCACCAGGTTTACAGTCAAGAGAGGGCAGTACATGGCACTATTAAGGATAACAAGAAGAAGAATTCTCTGATGGGAACTCTAATAAGTGTAGTAGCATGCTGTAATAAAGAGCACTAGAAAATGGATGAGGTATAACAAAATTATTCATAAAGAGAAATGGAAAAGGATGTCATGCTGAGTGGTTACATGCAGTTATATAGACACTAACAAGGTTATCACTAGAAGCTGAGTGCTAGTACATTCACATATGTTTTCTAACTAGCACAAAGAGAGACTGTTTTTATCCTGGAGAACAGGAGAGCCTGGAGTTAGAGGTGTGCTAAATCTTGCTACTGATTTTTAATAATTCAGAGCCAAGTAGCAATAATGGTTCAGGTAGGTCAGTTTAATGAACAAAGCAACCTCACTTCAGGTTATCTGATGGAAGGTTCTCTGCCGACTTGCTAACTGGTATACTTTACAGCTATCTCCAGGGTTCTTTTTGATATGATATTACCCTCCTCACATACTGCGCTTTCTATACACCAAAATATAATGTGATGCCACGAGCGAGGATGAAAACACTAAAAGAATTTTCAAATGAGCCCATGAGCTCTTGCTCTGAAGCCGCAGTAATGCTAGAAAAACAGAGGCAGCTGCCCTGCTCACATGCCTTGCCAATAAAGTTTTCTAAGAACCACAGTAATTCAAAGAGTTGGTGAGGAAGTCACCTGACAATCCTTGGAGCTAAGGAGAAACATTTACTCGCAGTATCTTCATTATCTGAGACTAATAACCATAAGAGAGCAACAGATTTATGAGATGTTAAGTGGATACACTGATTGTAACTAATTTAATAAATACATTGATCAGCAATTATTTTATTGACATGCAGGACCCTCAATTTCTGTAAATTTTCCTTTCACGATAAATTTAAATAGTGCTTTCATTACCCCAATGTGTTTTAAATTCAACCCATGGGAAGAAGTTCTAGCTTAGAGATTTGAGGCATTGAGACTTTTTTTTTAAGAGCAAAATCATATCAAGAGATGGCTAGAAGTATCGGTGGCAAAGTCTCAAGCCAATAAAAATCACTGAAAGTATTTTTTCTACTGAAATTGGCCTTTGGGGATTTTCCTTTTAGATTCCATTTTAATTGAAATGCAGAGCCAATTCTATATGACGGGGATGCAAAAAGCCCACTCACATTGGAATTCCTTGCAGAATTCTACAGTTTTGACCACATAACCTTGATTGACCTGAGCGTCACGGTATGAAGACTTGTCTCAGTTTCTCACCTCTTCAGAGTCCTAACATGTTACGTTTTATACTATTTAGAGGTACAGATGATAAAGATTGAGTCATGTGTGGGTTGTTCAGTGTTTTTGCTTTTGGAATATTTCTTCTCTGCTCTTCTCTGACATCTCAGAATACACACTTACACATTCTGGCAGCACTTAGTAAGTAAAGGTCCAGACGTGGGTGAGTGGACTCCCTCTGACCCCTTTACACAGAGAGGGCTGTCTTGACGACTAGCTTCACCTAGATGTTCCACAGTGCCACACAATATTCAGTTACATTCGGCCTCTCTGACCAGAGTTTCCTAATGAGTTTGAGGCATGTTCCATCCCTCTCGAGTGCCACTTGCCCTGAATTTATTTAGTGAGTCTCTAGGCCTGGAACAGAGGCAGAGTTCATACTCCCTGGTTATAAATACTATCATTGTATGTGCACTGATTCTCTGAGGTAAGCCACCTACCCAGGGAGGGTTGGGTTTCTTGGAGAGTTTTCACACTGGAGGTATGCCGGAGCTAAAGCATTTATGAATGGAAATCCTGGAGGCAGAGAACTGGGTGTGAGATTCAAACAGAGAGACTGAGTACCTGTTTCTGAAATCATGAAAACAAACCATCCTCTACTCTCCAGGAAGAGCCCTGCACACTGCACACAGGTGGAGCAGGTCACAGCCTTTCTGCTGACAGTAGAGAAGGGTTACATCTCTCCCCCAATACCATTAATTAAAACAATATGGTACAGCTGCAAAATTTACAGTTTGCAAGAAAATTAACCCATTTCACCTAATTTGAGCCTCAAAATACCACAGAATATGTATTGTCAACCCCATTTTAAAGGTGAGAAAACCAAGGCTTATAAACTACAAGATTTGTCACCCAGATTTGGTGTGGGAGAGTTGCAATATGAATTGAGACTTTCTCACTCTACATACTTTGATTTCTGCCTCTGAAAACATATATAGGTCCTTTGACAGATATTGACAACTTTCCTTAGTTCTTTTTGTAGCTACTTTGGGAAACAAGCAGCAAAATTCTTATGGATGAGGACATAGACAGGTGGACTTTGAAAGAAGCTGGGCAGACTCGTGCCATGACATCAAATCACAGGGGAGGGCTGGGTAGATTTTTAGGCCTGGGGAAGCCAGTGCACAGCGTCTCAGGGAAGGAGCTGTTAGTCAGTGTTCCTAATAGAAGAGAGGAGAGAGGAGAGAGGAAGGGAGCTTGGATAAACTCTAAAGACCAACTTCTCCTTCCCAAGTTTGCCTTGGGGAGCAATACAGTGAGAATCGATTAGTGCAGGCCTTAATGCTTGGTATGTGAAAGTGAATAAGACTTATTGAGGGGAGACTAATGCAAGCAAAGCCTTCATTTCCAAGGAGTAAGTAAAATTCTGCTTGTAAAGATTCCTGATTCCCTATCTGTCTGGGTCATACAGGGCAACAGTTAGCAATGGTAGAACCATGGAACAAATTCCCCTGGAAAGAATGTGTTGAAGAAATGAGTATCACAGAAAGAAAGAAAAATGGGAAAAACCAGGAAATGTTTCAAAGACACTATATCATTGCTACTGGGAGGAAATGCCACACGTAACTTCAGAAGAACTGTTTATATGGTGGAAAATCAATTTTGGAAAATGTAAGCAGTGGCCACAGTGGGGCCCTAGCTGGGATTTGAAATAAACCTTCCTTAAGTAGGACATAATTATTTTCTTTGGTTCCTAAAACATTGGCTTTTATAAGCCATAAAACTATTTATTTAATGCAACCGGCCCTACCCTGTTTATCAAATATAGCTGTAGCCCTAGACATGAAACCCTGGCATTGGCACATAGGCACGCATGTGGGTGACATCAGCTGCAGGTGGAGGTCATCATTTAGTGAGAGGCATTGGGGAGGCGAATCAAAAGATAAAATGCCAAAAGCATGTACCACTTTATTCTCCATGCTGAATACCCACCAACCTTGCCAGCCACATTTTATCTATGAAACAGATTTATATTCTGAAATGCAGAACACACTCATCAAATGAATTTATTTTGAATACTGAAGCCAAACTGGATTTTTTCATTGCATCTGTGACTTTTTACATTGAATTTGGATATAGTTTTGCACCCACTTCCAGTCTGGAAAAAGATCTGTCCCACTGAGACTAAGTACTTGGTCTACCCACCTTCCTCTGTGAACCACTATTAAGGTTTCAACTCCCTCACCTTAGTGAACTTCTCCAAAATCTACATTTCTGTATATATTCTCAAGGCTTGGGAAGTTAGATTGCTAGTCTAGATTTCTTCATATCACTTGGCCTCTGAAGAGTTGTCATCTAAAGAATTTTCTGCCCCTAAACTTACTTTTACATAGTAAGATGTAAACAGAGTAGGTACTCAATAAAGACTTTCAGCTATAAGTGACAATCACTTTCCTACCTCGGTTAAGTTTTGACAACACACATGAAAATATTTCTTCAAGCAATGCATTTTGACATTGGCAATTAAGTACTAGGTGGTGTAGCCAACAAGTAAGTAATATAATGATATTTCAATCTTTAAAAAAGTTTTGGATTTTTTTTAACCTTCACTATTTTGAAGTATAATATACATACAAAGAAACCCATAAATCAAAAATCTATAGCTCAATGATCTATCACAAAACAAACACCTCTGTGACCACCCACACCAGCCTCAAAGAATATAACTAATGCATGTTAAAGTTTCCCTTCTAAGGCCGGGCGCGGTGGCTCACGCTTGTAATCCCAGCACTTTAGGAGGCCGAGGCGGGCGGATCACGAGGTCAGGAGATCGAGACCACGGTGAAACCCCGTCTCTACTAAAAATACAAAAAAAATTAGCCGGGCGTGGTGGCGGGCGCCTGTAGTCCCAGCTACTCGGTGAGGCTGAGGCAGGAGAATGGCGTGAACCCGGGAGGGCGGAGCTTGCAGTGAGCCGAGATCGCGCCACTGCACTCCAGCCTGGGTGACAGAGCGAGACTCCGTCTCAAAAATAAATAAATAAATAAATAAATAAAAGTTTCCCTTCTAATATTCATTAACTATTTCAACAGATAATTGTTGTGTCCCTACTCTGTGACAAGCACTGCCCTAGGCATGCTTACAATATAGTAAGAAAAACAAACAATAAGCAAATAAATACATACATGTCAGCAGACGTATGATATGAAGACAAAGAGAACAAGCTAAGGGACATGAGGTAAAGGTGCAAGGAGGGTAGCTATGTTACATGGAGGGTTACCGGGGTGCCTATGGAGCACAGAAATCATGTCTAATTTTTCCTTGTGTCTCTGGGTTTTTAGCCCACAGCATCAATTAATAGTTGTCAAGCAAATTGAGCAATGATAGAATCATGTATTCATGACAGATCAAAGCAACCAAAAAATCAAACAAACGGAAAACAGCAAAACCAATTGAAAAAATTGTTGGTTTTGTGAACAGCATGGCTAACAAATGGCATTTTATCAGGGAAAAGAAAAAATGGCCATTAAACTTCAAACACTTTGTTAGAACAGGAAACGCAATTCATTTTTAGACGCTTCCTCCTGAAACTATTGCACTGAATTAAGATTTTACAAGTTCAAAAAACTTTAAACATAGACAGTGGACTATTAAATTTGGAACAAACAGTGTTTGCCCATCCATGGTTGGCCTCCAGCTTCTTAAATATTTCCCAAATTGGTGATTAAGCATTTAGAAATGCCAGTGGAAGATTTAAAAAAAAAAAAGGGAAAACCAAAATATCACAAAAGGTAAAATGCTCGACACACTAAATGCCCTTCAATGCTAACACTGGCATTGTGGAATAACCTACCAGGTATTACCTTAGGTCTCTGAAATGGAAAGAAACTGATTGGAAAGGCAGAGACTTCCTTTAATCTGGAGGCTCAACTCAGTCAAGAATACTATGGCCAAAGTTGTGAAACCCTCAAAGGAATTCCATTGTGAGTGGGCTTTCTATTTCCTTTCATATAGAAATGGCTCTGAGTTTCAACTGAAATGATGTCTAAAACGAAAATCTCAAGGGCCAATTCAATAGAAAAATAAGCATTTCTTGGGTTTTTGTTTCATTTTTTGCTGAAAACATTTGAATATATGGCCTTTAAGAAGGAAGAAAGGAAGGAAAGAAGGAAGGAAGGAAAGAAGGAAGGAAGGAAGGAAGGAAGGAAGGAAGGAAGGAAGGAAGGAAGGAAGGAAAAAAAGGCAAGAAAAGAAAGAGAATGAAGAAAAGAAAAAGAGAAGAAGAGGGAGAGAGGAAGAGAGGCAGGAAGGGAGGTAAGTAAGGAAAGGAGGGGGAAAGAGAAAAAGGGGGAAAAAGACAGAGAGAAGAGGGGGAGCAAAAAAGGGAAAGAGGAAGGGAGAGAAACAGGGAGGGAAGGAAGAAGAGAGACTGTTGACATTGATATCTTGAAAAATATTAGAAATTTGCAAAAAGAAAAATAGAAGTGAAATGTCTGTAGAAGTCTCCCATGATCCTTTTATTATACCAGGCAGAAGATTATATTAGGCTGTCCTCTGTATTTTGGATTTTTAACTTACACATTGGAAATTGGTATTCGAAGCCCTTTGCCCTACATATAGTAGTTCCTCAGTAAACGTATCCTGAAGATACTGATTTTCCTAAATCCATTTCCCACTTCCTTTTTAGTGACTCTTAATAATCCTCAATATTAAGTTAAATCAATAGTAACACAGGTGTGGAAATCAGCATTTAAAACTCATGTAATCATTCATCCTATCAATCAATAAATATTAATTGCATTTCGGGCTGTGTGCTTAGATGCTGGGGTTTTAGCCATAAGCAAGGCAGACATGGTTATTGCTCTACAGATTATAAAATCTATCCACAGTAACATTTAAAAACCGCCATCATTATCATCATCATCCTCCTCCTCATCATTATCATCCCAGCTAACACATATTGAGAACTTCCTCAGTACCAGCCACTATTCTATCATTTTACACATATTAATTCATTCCGTCATCACAGCAATGTTGTAAATAGGTAATCATATTGGCCCCACTTCTCTGATGAAAAAACTGAGACCCTAAGAAATTGAGAAATGTTGAGTTAATTTCAATACAGTGCTAAAGTTGTTATGATCCATATGTGATGGTTAAAATAATTCTTAAAAGCAACCATCAGAACTGATACAGAAAGAGGATTAAAATTCCTCTTCCCCCACACACTCTCCCTCTGCTTAAAAGAAAAAAATTCTAGAAGTCTTTAAATATTTTCAATTTTAATTTTATATTTTACTTTTCTAACTTCTTAAGAACAGAATCATTGGTGATAATGGTAACAGTTGTTTTAAACATTTTATGTTTTAGAACTTATTTGTTCAGATAGAGAAGATAATACACACTATGTGATGTGATTCAGAGTCTTCCAAAATGAGGGGAAAGGGTGCACCAATGGATACATAAGCAAAGGAGCTCTCCTTGGGAATTTAAAGCCCTGTTTCATTTTCTGACCTCACCACATAGACTTGCACACCATCCAGGCCTGCCATTGGATAATAACTGTGTCCAGCAACCCCTGGAACCCAATCAATTTATCATCTACTCTGCTGGAGAGATTTTTGGTTACCTCCATCCTGTCTTGTGCTGTGCGGTCTAGCGAAGTCGAAGGGTTGCTAATTGCCATGTTAAATTCTCCTGGCCTCAGCTATTCTCTCCCTTGTGTCTCTCAATCTTTCAGTCCAGTTGGGGATGTCCGTAGGAATTTATCTGCACGCCGGGAGCTCAAAAAGCATTTACTGCTAGTTTGTCTGTATCAGCAGAGGAGAAAGGTGGTTTTAGTCAGGGTAGCTGTGCTCTGCATTTTATGATGCTGTTTCATAATGGGAGGTTGCAATCTTCTGCCTACTATAAGATAAAAGGGAAAAGAATTCACAACAACTTGTGTTTGGGGAAACACTTTCTTGAATTTAAGGTTATCTATCAAGATAACAGTTATTACTAATGTCCTTATCTGATGTTGTCTAAATAAAGTCCATTAACTGACTTTACATTTTCAGGTCTGGTTGCTATAACTTTATTATAGTTGTCAATACCGTGTTCAGAATAGTAATTCTAGCATTGATTTCTACTTCTTCTTTGCTTAAAGACCCTTTGACATCTCAACTGAATTTCTTGAGTTTAAAAAATTCGTGACATTGGGTGGAGGATTTAAAAAGTCATCAGGTGAAAAAGTCCCTAGGTGACCTTCCCTATGCAATATTTAGACAATTTTATTCCCTTCCACAAAATATAGAATCAGTGACTTGGAGTGATTTTTTTTCTCCCTCTACCTTCAAATTTAAAAATATTTTTAGACAGCATGGGATGCATTGACATCATTTTTGAAAACTTATTATATAAACATGGAGATGCTTGTTGGTTAACCATGACGCCATCCCTGATCTGACTGATACATGTTTAAACTCATGTAAGAACACACACGTGCACACACAACACAAAGAAACAAAAAACCCTCTTCCTATAAAAAACTCAAATTGTGAAACATTACAATTTCTTTCAGTGAGAATACGTTTGACATATACATGTTAGAGAATGGGCTTTATTTCTCAAAGATTAAAGAACAACATTATTTGCATTACCAACCAAGGGCAAGGTCCACAACATTTTTCTCTCTGGGCAGAAGTAAGAGAGGTGAACTGATGATGTCAGGTATATTTGAGTATTATACGACTAACTAACGTGGTGGAAGATATGCTGCCGGCACTGTGATGCAGTCATAGTGAAGGTCTGTTTCAAAGGAATATGGACCGAAGGACCCGTAATTGCTCTTGACAGGTCCTTTTGGCCTCTTTCCTGCTTTGAATGCTGCTTACTCTCTCCAGACCTAGTGATGAGGGCTGATGCTCACACTTACTAACAAAGGGCATTTAGAGATCTGGATTTTATTTCTGAACCCAACCAAATCATGCTCATTTTCCTAGTTATATTTCTTCTCTTTCAGTTAGGTCTTAAACTCATAGACTTCTCAAAATCCACCTAACATGGTAGAAAGAGCACCAGCTTTGGACTCGGAAATGCCTGAGTTATGATCCTGACTCTGGCAAGGATAAAGCGTGAGGCCCTGGGCAAATTATTTAATCTTTTGGAGATCCAGATTTCTTAAGTGGAAGATGGAAATAAGATTGCCTGCCTTGCAGAGTTGTTTGTGAGAATTTAATAAAACTTCACAAATATAGTGTCTAGCATAGTATAACTTACATTGGAGGAACCGAATTATAATAATAAAGGAAAATAAACAGGTAAATAAAAACATAATGTATTGTGATCTGGTATCTTTGTTTTTCCTTTTTCGGTGACTGCAATGTCACTTCTGGGGAAATATTAGTTTTCTAATGAAGCAGTAATTAAAACCAAAATGAAACATCACCTCACATGTTAGAATAGCTATTTTCAAAAAGGCAAGGATAACAAGTGTTGATGAGGATGTGGAGAAAAGGGAATAGATACACATTGTTAGTGGAAATGCAAATTAGTACAGCCATTATGGAAAGTGGTATGGAGATACCTCAAAAAATTAAAAATACAACTATCATGTGACCCAGCAATACCACTTCTGGGAATATAAACAAAGGAAATAAAATCCAGATCTCAAGGAGATATCTGCACCCTTATGTTAATGCAACATTATTAAAAATAGCCAAGATATGGAAATAAACTAAATGTCTCAATAGATGAATGTGTAAAACAATTGTGGTATACACACACACACACACACACACACACGACAACATGGGTGAACCAGAGGATATTATACTATGCTAAGTAAGCCAGACCTAGAAAAAAAAATAGTGCATGAGCTCACTTACATGTAGAATCCAACACAGGCAAACTCACAGAAGCAGAGAGTAGAGTTGTGGTTGCCAGGGATGGGGATGGAGTGGGATGGCGGGAAATGGGAAGTTGTTGATCAAAGAGTCCCAAGTTTCAGTTACACAAGATAAATGCGCTCTGGAGATATAATACATAGTGCGGTGATTACCATTAACGACACTGTATTATACACTTGAGAATTGCTAAGAGGATCCATCTTAAGTGTTCTCGGCAAAAGAAAGAAAGAGAAAAGAGGGAAGGGAAGGAGGGAGGGAGGGAGGGAGGAAGGAAGGAAGGAAGGAAGGAAGGAAGGAAGGAAGGGTAGGAAATGGTAACTATGTGAGGTGATAAATGTGTTTATTGGGTTTAGTGTGGTGATCATTTCACAATGTGTACATATATTAAAATGTCAAGTTGAACACCTTAAATATATACAATAGCTATATGTCAGTTATGCCTCAATAATGCTGATTTAAAAAAAGAGAGAGATATTAGTTTCCAGGTGCTTTCCCCCTTCACAAAATAACAATGAGGTTTAAATCTATTTCTCAGCTTCTTTGACACAAACATTGAGTGTGATAGTAAGAAATTGAATCGTCGTGTGAGTCCCACAGAAAGTCCTAAAAAATAAATGCTTTATGGGCAGTTTGGAAAATATAGTAAACGTAGTAACTTTATTTTAATTTTCTCATTTAAAGAATATTCTGAACACCAATTAGCTGTTTAGACTTGACTCTATCATTTCAAATATGAAGCCACACTCGAAGCTTCTGCAAAATATGGTGTTAAGTCAGAGTGATGGTCAAAGGCCCTTTGGTTTCTGAAGGCATTATGATTCTGTTGCACACAGCTGGGGAAATATAATTCTGAACTCTCTGAACCCAGGAAAGGATTCTTCTTTCCATATATCTAAGTCACTTCAGGATCACAGAAATCACCTTTATTGGAGTGTTCATAGATGCTGCCTCAGTCAGCCTCTAGAAAGAGGACAACCTTAAGTTTACCTCAGACTAATTTGTATTTGAGGATTGGTGTGAAGCAAGCCAGGCACCTTGAATCTTTTGGTTAAAAAATTATTATATCATTTTACAATTTAACAACCAATGTTCAATACGAAAACAGGTGGCAATATGACCTACTGAACTTAGAAGTTTTAGTGCTCTGGTTTGAATGTGCCACCTCCAAAATTCAGGTGCCTAAACTTAATGACCAATGCGATAGTATTAAAAGGTGGGGCATTTAGAGTGATTAGGCCATAAGGGCTCCTTACAAACAAGGCTTCACATAGAGTCCTACTGGTTTGCCCTTCTGCCTACAATGTAAGGACACAGCATTTCTCCCCTCCGGAGAATACAGCAACAGGGCACCATCTTGGAAGTAGAGAAAAACCCTCACTAGACAACTGAACCTCCCAGTGCCTTGATCTTGCACTTCTCAGCATCCTGAACTCTGAGAAATAATTCCTTTTCTTTATAAATTACTCAGTCTTAGGTATTTTGTATGGCAGCATGAACAGACCAAAATATTTAGTCTCAGTTTTTTATTGGCTGTGCTTCTCCAAGTGTCTTAACTGCTCTGTCCTTTGATCCTTCACTTACTTGAAAAAAAAGGAGGAGGGGCTTTAACTAGACGGTGCCAGATTTCCTTCAATAATAATAGTTATAATAATAATTATAAAAAGTGAGAGAAAAGTAGCTCCCTTGAACAAATCCAGTGTTATGATTATAGGTGAGACCATGAAGTAGGCCTGAGTTAAAAGAATTAGCTGTGTGACCTTGGGTGTTTTAACTTTCTCACATGTAGAGTGGGAACATGAGGAATATGGTCCTCAGAGGGCTGTTATGAGAGTTAACTGAACAGTATACATAAGGTGCTGGCCACAGCTCAAGAATGCACGTCAGCCAGTAGTAGCAGTGACCAGGCACTAGCTCGTTAATTTAATTCTCACAGCTCGCAACCTTATAGATTAATATCTGTACTTTATAGAAGAGGCAACTGAAGTTCAGAGAAGTTAAGTAATTTTTAAAATATCATATGGCTAGGAAGTAACAGATTTTGAAACTAGTTCTAATTTTAACCAGTAGCATACTTTTAAGCTCTATAATTCCATGAAAATCCTATTTTGATTAGAATTATAAAATGATGCTTACGAGTTAGTTGCTCGACCATTTTTGCTCCCAAAGCACTTTATGCATATAACTAGCAAAGCATTCATCATGTCTTATTACTTTAATTGTTGTTGTACTTATCTCTGACCCACAACAGAGAGTGAGCTTTTTGAAGACGAGGATCGTGGTTTACAAAGTCAAGAGATGCAAACACTGGCACACAGTAGATATCTAGGAGATGTCTTTTGAACAAAATATATTTTAAGAAAATAAAGTCTATAGCAAAACAAAACAGAACAAGACGAAAACAATTTCATTAAGTTAATTTGACTTTATGGAAAAAAAGAAAAACAGAGACCAAGTAAACGTTTTGTCAGGACAGTCAGGTAAAGGGACATTGAAAGTAAGATACTAGGTTTGCCTTGAGGCAGGAAACAGATTTCATTTTCAGATACTTCCTCCTGCAACAATTACTCTAAACTAAGATTTTACGGTTCTTGCAATATACATAATTAAATTAATTTAAAAATTTTAATATCCAGAGACGCTTCAAATTTAGGGACCTGACTATTAAATTTGGACCAAAGACAGACTGCTTAGTTTCAAAGACATTCTAGGAGAAATTCAGTATAGTTGATGTTTCATATTAAAATTTATACCATCCATCATCCTAATAGATTATCCGTATGATTTGTCAATCACATTGTGAGAACAAAATGCTATCTTGTCTCCTTGATATTGTGTCTTAAAAAAAAAAAAAAGAAAAGAAAAGAAAAGAAAAAAAACACACTGTTCCTTTTCTAGTTTTTTTCTTTGAAGTTGTTCAGGGCACACAAGGTCTGGCATCGGGAGTAATTAGAGTAAACCATGCAGAAATCCCAACGGAAGAGGGCAGGTAGGATAATGTTTGCTGCATTAAAACCTTAAAAAGAAAGCTCAGTGTTTTAGAGGACAAGAAGGTGAATAAATCCTTACTAGAAAAATTAAATGAGTGAATCGGTTTTACCTGTCCAAATTGGACTTCCCTGGCCATATTTTGAGAAGCAATCATAATGACAGGAAAAGCTTGAGAGGGAATTTGTAATAATTAACAACGCTTTCCACATGACAGGCAGACAAATGTTTTCGAAGACTGACCAACAAAACTGTGCATTAGAATCACCTGAGATGCTGTGTCTACCCCCCCCCAGCCCTAAAAAAAGAAAACCGAATTCCCAGTCTCTGGGGAATGACCCAGGCCTCTGCTCCTAACAGTTTCCTTGAGATATTGTAAGGTTCTTTCTACAATATGAGGAGGCCTGGCAGACACAGTTCCCTTACAAAAAAAGCCTTTATTTTCTCCAATTAGAATTTTAGTATTTTCAGCTAATTTGGTCTGTATCAAACACATTACAGGCAAGATGTTTCTATATCTCCTTTCCTTATAAAGGGAGAATGATGAAAATTATTTAAAAACAAAAATAGTGTGAAAATAGGGTTCCTGGATTTAGAAAGCAAAAATATCCCAAACGTTACATGGGGCATACTTATACTAAAAAAGTATTTGTTGTTTATTTCAAATTCATATTTCACTGGGTGCCCTATATTTTATCTGGCTGCTGTATGCAAAAAACGCGGAAGTCAACAGCCTGAAGGTAGCTGGTACACCATTTGCAAATGACCTCACATGTGAATTGATGCAGAAAAACCTACATTTGTCACCTAAAATAATGTACCTAATCTAAATTTTAAAAATATTTCCTTTGTTTAGAAATAGGAGTTCAAAGGAACCTTAATAATCTAACGGCCTCTATTGTAGACTTGTTATAACCTTTCTTAATTCACTTTTAATTTAATGCAGTCAGTTGCCGTTTTTTAAAGAACTAAGTTTTTATTCAATGAAAGTGGCCTGAAAGAAACCTAACTGTCCTCCTAACTAAATGTTGTATTTAATTTTGCACCTGAGCAAGGGGATTTTTAAAAAATTTTCAACACTAAAACATACATACTACCAAGACCCTCAGGAAGTCACACATAAAGTAGGCAATGTAGATAAGCCTCTCACTTGAACTGAGATCTGCCTCTGTGCTCTACACAAGCCTACAGGTGTGGCCACAATTGGAACAGGTGTTTCCACATGTGGGAGTTGGGGTTTGAGTATCTATTTGCTGCCTTTGCCTTTTCCTTTGTGTCATTCATTGTGGCCATGCTTGTTCTCAAGCTGTCGGACTTCTCTGCCTCACTTTATGCCTCTATTTGGTAGAGCTGTGGGCTGTGGTGTGCTATTTCTTTCTTGCTTATTTTTAGATGATTGTTAAGTACTTTTTTTTTTTTTTTTTGGTCTTGCTGTTTTGAGACTTCTGAATCAGACTTTTTGGTCACAAACAGAGGGAGAAAAAGAGAGAGACAGAGAAAGAAGGATGAAGGGAAAGAGAGAGGATGGAAGAGGAAGAGACAAGGAGAGAAGGAGGGGGAACAGTAGAAGCATTATTTTTAAGAGGGGAAAAAAAGCCTTAGCCAAAGACAGATGACCTTGCCCTTGTTCTGCTTTGACATGGTGAGTTGAACTGCCCCAGGAAGTCATTAACAGACCAGTAGTGACTGTTTTGTCAGGTCTTATTGTTTAATTAGATCACAACTTAGATCCCAATTCTAAAATCCTTTTGGCACATGCCATAATTCCCAGTACTTAGTATCAAATACTTACTAGCAGCTGCCTATGTAAGGCAAAAAGTAAGTAAATTCAATATTTAATTTTTTGAATAACAGACTCTTAAAGTTTCTGGTGGTTGACCACACAAATCTTTTGTAAAAGTAATTGCACCCTGTGGTTCTCAAATGCTCAATTTGTCTTCAAGTCTTCTCTTTGTAAGTGCTTTGCGCCATACCTGGAGAATTGCAAGTCTTTAGTCCTCCCAATTATATCCTGGTTTGAAGATGTATCTTCTTTGTATCCATTGACTATGACCTGAACTGCTTCTGAAGCAAAACAGAATCAAAGTTCTAAACCTATGGAAGGAGAAGATGTGTGGCAAACTATTTGTATTTGGTTCTAATATTTCTGACCTATCAGAGCCGGGCTTTCTGGATGTGAATCACAAAATTTAGTGGCATCCAAAAATTAGAGGAAAGATCTGTAGGATCCCAGAAATCCTTGGCCAACAGAACATTTTTCCCCTCACCCAGTTTGTTTCACATGCTAGATATTTTCAGCATAAAATGTCTCAAATGTTGGAACTTATCACTCTTCCTCCAATGGCTCCATCCATAGACCAATGGATCTGGTTATTAAGATTTTTCTTCTGGAAAACCAGCTTGGGTTATATTTTGCTCAATTTCATTCCACTGCCCCCAGTGGTGCTATTATAAACACATCTTTCCTGCCCTTTTTTCCCTCTTCTTCCTATTTTCTTTCCTTCTTTCCTTCTTTCCTTCCTTCCTTCCTTCCTTCCTTCCTCTCTCTTCCTCCCACCCTCCTTCCTTCCTTCCTTTCTTTCTTTTTCTATCTCTTCCTTCCTTCATTCCTTTCTTTCTTTTCCTCTTTCTCTATTTCTCCCATTCTTTTTTCTTCCTTCCTTCTTTCTTTCCTTTTTAATATTAAAATAGACAATTATTTTTATCTGTATTGTCTTTCTCCATTTAACCAAGCTCTATATGTTGTGTTAACATTTTATTTTACATTTTTCTCTCCATTTCCTAAATCTGTAGAGTTATGACTTTGCTTTTCCAAATATCATTGTTTGTTTTCAATATTTTTCCAAAGTGTAATAAGTATTATGTAAGTTTTACTTGTAGGGTGGCCTAAGAATACTTAGGAAAGATAACAGCTCAGGTTGGTGAGATGCAATGAGATTTCTGGAGGAAGTAATGCTTGGGCCTAGTTCTGAAGGACAAGAAGTAATGTGGAAAGGCGTTGAGGGAAAGCTTTCTTGTCTGAGACAGCATCAATGTATAGAGCTTGAGGGTAGTGGGTAGGAAGAACAAATGAATAAAACTGCAAGTAATCACAATTAAAGGACAAATTGTAAAGGTTGAGCAAGAGGTGATAGATAAGGTGAAAGAAAGGCAAGGATCAAACTGCAGAAGACATTGCACACTGCAATAGGGTTTGATCCTTATTCTAACTGTAAAGGGGAGTGATCAAGGGCTTTAAGAAGGAGAATAATCAGGTCCTGTTTCTGAAAGATAATTCTTGCACATGTAGACAATGGAATAGAGTAGTGGGGAAAAAGGAAGTAAGAGAGAACAGTTTGGAGGATATTTTAGTAAACTAAGCAAGAAATAGTGACCTAAAGTTAAGTAGTAATAATGCAAACAGTAGGTAGGTAGGTGGAGTCTACACAACTTGATGAGTAGCTGGATTATGAAACTGAGAGAGACAGGCAGTGAAAGATGACTCTAAACTTCCTGGCTTGGGAAAATAAGCAGAAATGACTCACGCATTTATTGAGAAAGAAAAAGCAAATATGAAAGTTCCAATATGGACAGCAAATGAAATCCATTTGAAATGTTGAGTTCATGGTGCCTGTGATACACTCAGGTGCAGATATTTAATTGCCTGATTGAGTCATAAATATGGGATTTATCAGTCTACAGTGGGTAATAAAGTCTTGAAAATAAATGAGATCACCTAGAGAGGTTTTTGAGTGAGAGTGGAGTCCAGGACAGACCTCGAGAGAAAGCCAACATGTGGACAAAGGAAAATTAAGCCATGGAAGATTATGATAAAGAATAACCATAGAGACAGGAACAAATCAAAGAAAGTATTATGTCACCAAAAAGAGAAAGAAAAATTTCAGGAAGTGCTCAATACTATCAAATAGAAAAATCGGTACTGAAAGATTTATTGTATCCAGTGGCAGGGCAGTCATCAGTGACCTTGTCAAAATGGTTTCATGGTGATTGTTGTAGATACTGATTGCATTAAAATAGTTGAGCCAGTTTTAGTAACTGTGTCTTTCAAAGAATTTGTCCATTTAAATTGTTGTACTTATTAGAAGGGAAGTTTTTGTGGTATTGTCATATTATTACTATAATCTCTACAGGATACATAGTGAGCTTCTCTGTTTCATCCTGAATGTTAGTAATTTATCTCTTCTTTCAGTCTTGACCAGCCTAACCAGAAGTTTATCAATTTTGTTCTGTTTTTCTTCAAAGGAGCAAGATCCGGTTTCATTGGCTCCCTTTATTCTTTTTCTATTTCATTACTTTCTTCTCACCTTTATTATTTCCTCTCTTCTGCTTATTTTGAGTTTAATTTGTTCCTATTTTTTCGTTTCTTAATGTGGGAGTTTAGATTATTGGTTTTAGAATCTTTGTCCATTTCAATATAACCATTAAAGCTATAAATTTTTCTCCAGCCTTTAGCTGCAACCCATGATTTTAATATGTTGTGTTATTAGTTTTCTTTTCTTTCAAAATATTTTATAATTTTCCTGTAATTTCTTCTTTGTTCCCATGGGTATTTAAAAGCATGCTTTATTTCCACATATTTGAAGATTTTCAGGTATTTTTCTATTACTACTTTCTAATTTAATTTCATTATCATTAGGTAGCATATACTGTATTATTTTAATTATATTTCTAAACTTATTGAAAATTACTTTTTGATTTAGAATATGGTTTAGCTGAATGTTTCAAACAGCCCTGAAAAAAATGTGTATATTGCTGATGCTGGTTGGAGAGTTCTATAAATGTCAATTACATCAAGTTGTTTAGTATTGTCCAGGCATCTATACTCTTACTATCTGTTGATTTGCTCTATTAATATTTATTCTTTCAGTTTATTCAGATTTTGCTTCATATTCCTGAAGCCCTATTATCAAATGCATACATATTTGGGATTGTTTGTCTCCTTAGTGGATTGATCCCTTTAAGATCATGAAATTCCAGGTAATATGCCATGTTCTGAAATCTGTTTTATCTGATATTAATTACATCCACTCCACCATTTTGTAATGCTCATGGTTTTCATGGTATAACTTTTTCATCTTTTTACTTTTAATCTATTTGTGTTTTATATTTTAAATGAGTTTCTTGTTAACAACGTGAAATTAGGTCTTTGATGATCTATTCTGACAATTTCTGTCTTTTAATCAAAGTGTTCAGGCCATTTAAATTTCATATAATTATTGATATTTGTCAGTTTAAATTTTCAACTTGCTTTTTTTTCTATTTGTTTCATCTCTTTTTTGTTCCTTTTTTACTCTTTTCCTGCCTACTTTTGGATTAACTGAGTATTTTTAGTATTCCATTTTATCTCTACTATTTATTGATGAGCTATACTTTTTTTTTGTTTTGTTTTTCAGTGGTTTCTCTAGGGCTTACAAAATGCACTTTTAATGTATTACAGCTGCTTTTCCACCTTGGATGACTAACCATTCCTGTTTGCCAAGGTCTGTGGGTAGACGTAGGGAGTTCCCAGTTTTTAGGACTTTTAGTGACCAAATCAGGAAAGTCACAGGCACATGGGAATAAAATGGGTTACCCTGCTCTTCATATTTAATATAAGGTCCCTAAACAGCATACATAAACCCCACAATATGTTACCATTGCTTCCAAATTAAGCAAGTATATTTTAAAGAATTTTAAAACACAAAAATTCTGCTGTGTTTGCCCACATATTTACAATTTTTTGCAATCTTGTTATTTTTTGAGATCCATGTCTCCATTTGGTATCATTTTATTTCTGCTGTTGAGCTTCATTTTACATTTCTTATAGTTCATGTCTGCTGATGACACCGTCAGTTTTTGATTTCTGCAAAAACTCTTTTACCCACCCCCCCTTTGTATGGATATTTTCATTGAGTGTAAAATTATAGACTGACAGCATTCTTAGTACTTTCAATATGCCACTCCACTTTCTCCTGACTTTCATAATGTCTCACAAGAAGTCTTTAGCTTCATATCTTTGTATTTCTATGTAATGTTTCTTTTTTCTCTATTTTTAAGATTGTATGATTATCACTGTTTCCCTCAATATTATTTCACCTTCCATTTCGCTCTGTGTGTGTGTGTTGGTGGGGGGCGGGTGTTCATTCTGCATTAAGTTTATATTGAGCTTCTTGGAATTTGGCTTTATAGTTTTTAGCAAATGTGAAGATGTTTTGGCCACTATTTCATCAAATATTTTCCCCCTCTTACCCCCAGGACATAATTCATACATTTTAAATACTTTATAATGTTCCATAGATCACAGAAGCTTTGGGGGTTTTTTTTGTTTGTTTCTTCTGTTTTGCTTTATTCTATTGTTATATGAAAGACTACTGATTACTTTATTTCACCTGCAGTGTCTATTATCTGTTGATATTAGCCACATTCAGTGAAGTTTTCATTACAGAGTTATATTTTTCATGTCTAGACTTTTTATTTCTCTCTGTATCTTTTTATTATGTACTTTTTTCTAGGTAGTTTACATAGTATAATAGTTGTTGTAACATCTTTTCTGTCTGCTAGTTCTATCATCTCTGTCATGTCTTATTCTGTTTCCATTGACTGATTTTTCTCCTAATCACATATTTTAGTTTTTTAGACTATCTAGTAATTTTGGATTGGGTGCTGAACATTGTCTAACTGTATGGATTTTGTTATCTTCATATGTATTTCTGATTCTCTCTCTCGCTCTCTGTGTGTGTGTTTAAGTTACTTGCTGTGATAATTTTATGTGTCAACTTGACTAGGTTAAGGGATATTATGATAGCTGGTAAAACGATATTTTTGGTTGTGCCTGTGAGGATGTTTTTGGAAGAGATCAGTGTTTGAAAGAGTAGACCAAGCAAAGAAGATCTGCTCTCACCAGTGTGGGCAGGCATCATCCAATCCATTGAGGGCCAACATTGAAGAGAAAGGTGGAGAAAGGGCAAATTTACTCTCTCTTTTTGGATCTGGAATATCCATCTTCTGCCCTCAGACATCAGAACTCCAGGTTCCCTGGCCATCAGACTCTGGGACTTACACTAGCAGCCTCATAGTTTCTTAGGCCTTCAAACTGAGACTGAGAGTTAAACTACTGGCTTTTCTTTTTCTCCAGCTTGCAGATGGTATATCATGGAACTTCTCAGCCTCTATAATTGCATGAGCCAATTCCCAAAATAAATCCTCTCTTCTACATCTATAACTGTCTGTCTGTCTGTCTGTCTGTCTGTCTATCTATCTACCTATTCTATTCTATTCTATTCTTCTATTCTATTCTATTCTATTCTATTCTATTCTATTCTATTCTATTCTATTCTATTGCTTTGGTTTCTGTGGAGAACCCTGATAAATTACTCTTATCAACTTTATCCTTCCAGAACTTGTTTTAAGCTTTATTAGAACCTCTAGAGAAGTCTTCACTCTAGTAATTACTCAGCCCCATTTCTAAGGCATAACCCCTCTGGGGTCCCAGATGGTCACTAATGATTCTCAACTCTAGCAGTTGGGAGGTAGAACATCTTTTTGTCCTTTGTGAACTCTGGAAGTTGTTTGTTTAACTCACCATACTCTACTTGTTCTTTATACAGATTTATACATGCATGGCCTAAAAATCAGCAAGACTCAAAGGGAAATCTACACTAATTATTGACAACTTTTTCTTAATGACTCGTTCCTTGTGGAGTCTGTCCTACAACTTACAGCTGTCTCTGCCTCCATTAAATTTCAAGTTCATGTCCTAATCCCAGGGGGCTCTAGGTTCTCTTTAGGTTTCCATCCCTGTACTCACAGGCTAGAAACTGACTCCAGGGAGAAATACAAGGGGATTATAGGGCTCATCTCTTTTGTTTCCCTTTTCTCAGGGATTATAGCTCTATGCTGCCCATTGTTCAATGTCTAAAAATAATTACTTTATATATTTGTCAAACATTTTAATTACTATAATGGGAATTTAAGTCTGGTCCCATGATGCTTTTCTATGATGGCAAGCAGCAGATGTCCAACCACTAAAATCTGGGATTGTTTGTTAAAAAGCATTCGTATATCAATCATTGACTAATACATATAATTTCTATGTGCCAGGCTTGTCACATTAAGGATATCAAAATGATCAAGAAGTAGTACCTGCCCTCAAGCAACTCAGGGGGTCAGGCATACATGATAAAGCAATGTATTCAGTGCAGTGATAATGCTATACACAGGATTTTATATAAAGGTTTTTAACTTGACTTTAAGTACTATTGTACACTTTCAGTATGAAACTCTAAGCTGGGTCTTAAAGTATTAATAAGGGTGATTTTAGGTCAAGTATAATATAGGGAATAGTGTTCTATGAAAAAAAGACAGCATGGGAAAAGGGGAAAAAAAAATAGAAGGTTGTGGTTAGGAGACTACAGGAAGTTGGGCATTTGTGAAACATAAGTGGGAAATAGAAAGTGAGAATCAAAGAGGCTGGAAATAAGGCAAATATCAAACAATGCATGGCCTTGCCGGCCACATTAATGAGTTCAGCATTATCCTAAGGTACGGAAAGCCACTTAAATGTTTTAGGAAATGGACCCATGTGTAGACAATATATAGCGTGGATTAGGGAAGAGGTTACAAGACTAAAGGCAAGGCTACTTCAATGGTTGAAGAAAGACACTCACAGTTCTGAACAGGGGTTGTGATGCCTGTAATGAAGAGGAAAAGACAGATTTGATAAATAATAATTTCTCCTCATTTGTGAGTGTTTGTTACATTCCAGATTCTAAGCATTTTGAATAATCTTAACTCATTTATGACCCTCAGACTACCCCGTAAAGTAGATACTATTGCTATCACAATTTAATGAGTAGGAGCTGAGCATGGCATGATTAAGTAATCTAGGTTACGCCACCAGTAAGTGGGAAAACTGAGACTTAATTCCAGACAACCTGACTGCAGAATTTATATTCTTAATAAGTATATTGTACATGGGCTGGGCGCGGTGGCTCACAACTGTAATCCCAGCACTTTGGGAGGCCGAGGCGGGCAGATCTTGAGGTCAGGAGTTTGAGACCAGCCTGGCCAACATGGTGAAACCCCGTCTCTACTAAAACTACAAAAATTAGCCAGGCGTGGTGGCATACATCTGTAATCCCAGCTACTCAGGAGGCTGAGGCAGGAGAATCACTTGAACCCGGGAGGCAGAGGTTGCAGTGAGCTGAGATTATGCCACTGCACTCCAGCCTGGGCAACAGAGTGAGAATCCATCTCAAAAAAAAAAAAAAAAAAAAAAAAAAAAAAGTATATTGTACTGCTTCAGGAAGATTACTTAGAATATAATTTCCTTCTAATTTATCTGACTTTCTTTCTTAACTGGAAATTCCCAGAAGGCAAAGACTATATGTCTAGATCTTTGAAATATCCCCAGGACAGAAAACAACAAATTGGACAGATAAGAGGCCTGCTATCCCAGAGAGTCAACAAATAAATAAATAAATAAAAAGACTATTTCAGAGAGTGCTATCAGCAAATAAGATAAAGTAAAATCAGATAAGGAGATTTTTCGGAGAGGGTATCAGAGAAGTTCTCTCTGAGAAGGACTTAATATTGAGAAAGAGGTAATATTGAGCTTAAGCCATGTAAGTGTCTGAGATTGCCTTGGTCTAGGAATAAAAAGAAGGCCTATGTTTCAGAAACCATGAGGGAGAGAGAAAGTGGTGTGTGATAGTATCAGAGAGGAATATAAAGCCAGATCCATTCCTAGAGCAAGTCTTGTAAGAAATTAGCATTTCATTTCAAGTGCAATGAAAAGTGAATGGAGGGTTTTAAGAGGGTTAGGGGAGAATGATAAGATCTGATTTACATTTGAAAGGAGACATTAGAAAGTGGAAGGGAAGGAAGTGAAAATTAGAGAAAGGAAGCTTAGAATTTAAGGTATAGAGATGGACAATTTCTGTAAGAATGCAATCTAAGAAACGGCTGTATTTGGGGATCATTGGAGTTTAGGAGAAGAAATTTGAGGTTAGGATATTAGTTTAGATGCTTAAATGTTTGAGAATAATAATTGCTGATGATGAAGTGACATGCTTATGTCATCCAGGAAAAGGAAAAAAAATCTAGATAAAAACTTAATAATGGGAAAAATTTGGCATAGACTTATGACGTTAATGGGAAGAAGAAAAAGGAGAAGGAGAAAGAAATAGTTGGACAAACCCATGAAGCACTAGTGTGCAATGAGTAGAATGACAGACTCTAATGAGTATCAGGAGGATAAAGTTTGGTTTCAGTTAAAGTAATAAAATAATTAAAGCATTTGAGAAAATGGTGAGACTATAGGGTGAGCAGGTGATAAGAAGGCATGTGTGCCGCAGTTGACAATATAGGATTATCACAGAAAGGATGGACGACTTACATAAGAAGTAGCCTCTACATTTGCACACTCCAGGTCTGGTCCCAGCTCTCATTTATAACTTCCAGAGTCACCATGATTTGGAATGAACCCACTGGCAGTTATGGACAGAGAAAATAGTCCCAACTCATTTATAAAAATATAGTAGACGCTTGGTGTAAGTGTGCCAAGATGGCTAGGAGACAAGGGGAAGATAAAGCATCTTGATTAACGCAAAGTAAACAATGCTAATGTAGTGCAAAGATTGAGTGGTAGAAGGTGAGAGACAGAGAAAGATACACAGGCAGACAAAGAAAGAATGAAATTAGAGAAGGATGCTGAAACTTGCAAGAAAAGAAGAAAAGAAGAGGCCGGGCAGAGACGCAAGCATAAGATGTTGGTTTTGATGTACTAAGATAGCATAATACAACTGGACTTCAGTGAAATAACTGAATACATTTCCTTGTCCATTAATTTTGGTAATCTGATCAAAAAGCATGTGAGTTTGTGAAAAGATAATAGATAATAGAACCAAAAGAATTCGGGTAATTTTCTTTTTTAAAAATATCATCTAACCTCTATACATAGGAAAAGTAAATGCTCCCACTAGGGAGTAACACATTCAGCAAACATCATTTGGCAACTATGAGCAGATTTCTCATATGGTTACTAAAATGAGTTATATTCAATCTTCAATCTGTATGTTCATTCTGTGTATCTCTTAACGCTGGCCTTAGGGACTCCACACATCTGCTATAAGTCACATATACTCCATGAGAATGAGAATTAAAAATTATAGCTGCTTCATCCAATAAGATAATAGGGAATCTCAGCTGTTACAGTCTTGTGGGAAAATTTTTCCCAATAATGTTTTAATCACATTCCCTGGGAAGTGTATTGGGTGCTATTGTTTTAACGAATGTGTTGAATTGTTACTTCACAATGGAGAGCATACTACAATATTTCGGAGGTGGCATAGTCTCTTAGCCCCCTCAGAGGAGTATTAACCCTGAACTCCCAGCTAGACATCCATCAGCTGACCCTCCTGGAGCTGTCATAATTTCCCAACATGCCTCTTTGCTCCAATCAAACCACCCTGCTTACCATTCTCTGTATATTACTTGATAATTTTAGTACATCTTGCTCTGAATCATAGCATGTCAGAGCTGAAAAGGCTCTTAGAGATTTAGACCAGCCCTCCTCAATTTACACCTGAGGAAACACATTTCAGTAGTCCTTCAAAACCTATCTCAAAACTCACTTTTCACAGATTGCTTTCCCTGTTAAGTTGTAGCAACTCTACACCACTCTTTTTCTTTTTTCTTTTCTTTTCTTTTTTTTTTTTACTTCTTTAGCTAGTATAATTTGTTTGTCCAGGAAGAAAGCCCTGGATAAGTCAATGTGCCTCCGTTTCCTTTGCTATGATAAGAGGGCTATATTTGATGTTCTCTAAGACCATCTATATTTTATATATAGTATATTATAAATATTATATACGTGGTATACTATATTTTGATTCTACAAAATTCTTTGAAGTCTCTTATTTTTATAGTTGTTCTTGGTCATATATGCAGGCAGTCCATGCTTTGCATGCTACTATGTTAACTGCAACTGGTGTGTACTGGTGGCTATTCCTCACTTTGCCACATTCCATGGGTCCAAGGTCAAATGTCAGTTACCACAAAACTGTGCAAAGTAAAGAATCAGTGCCAGCATGCATCTGTTTCAGCTAACACTGCACAGTGCAAAGTGAGAACTGCCTGTATTTTTCTACTCCCTGGTAGTAAACATGGGGTGGGGATTTTTTTTTTTTTCCTTTTGGAGCTCATTGTCCAGTTTTCTTTGAAGAACTGGCCTTTCCTTAGTAGATAAACTGTAATTCAAGGATGTTATCCTTCCCTGGTAAAGGGGGAGCATGTGACCGGAACTAGGCCAGTCAGACATTCTCCCTGGTATTTACGACTTGAGCCACAACAACACAAAAACTGAAAAGAGCTGGAGGAGATTCACCTGATATTATTGTCCTGAAGAGACCATTTGCTAGTTCCTATTTAATAGTTCCTGTTAGAAATGGTCTGGCTCTTGTACTTTCTAAGGTCTGATTCTTTAGTTTTTCTTTCAATTCTGAGAATTATCTTATATCTTTGTACTAAATTCTCTTTTTACTTAAATTGTGCAGAATTAATTTCTGTAGTAAGTGACAGAAACATCTTCACTGATGTAGTGTTTCTTGTTTTGTTTATCCATCACCTTTTTTTCTCCTACAAACTTCACAAACCAATAACATTTGCTGATTGTCCCTCCAATTTCTGTGTACCTATGGGCTTCTTACTGTTTTGTAATCAGACTCTCGCCCCATTTAAACTCCACCTTTGGGAGTTACTTACTGCTAAATATAAAGGCTTTTTTGCTTTGGTTTTTTTTTTTTCTTTGCAATTTCTTAACCTTTTAGACATTTCCATGTAGCATTTGATAGTGTGGAAACTCTCACCCTGCTTTGTTCTCTGTTATGACAATTCGGCCTCAATTCTCTAACAATTCTTTCCTTCTTTGTACAAGTCCTTCTTCTTCCTTTCATTTCTCAAATACTGACATTTCAGTCCCTATATTCATGCTCCTGTCCCTAGCCCTCTATGTTCTACTACAGCCTATGTTTTTCAGCCTGTGTCATTCTTTTCCCAAGCCCAGAGTGTAGGAGAATCTGCTGAAAGTGAAGGCAGAGGTTACACAGGGCATATCTTCTTAGCTTATCAGGTTTACTTGATACTTGGGGAGGATAAAAATTTTGTTTAAATTAATGGAATATTAGGATGAATTTTTAAGATGTGGACTTTTTTTTCAGTGTATTATTAATACTTGAGGGGTATCCATCAACTTCCTCCCATCTGCCCTCCTCACTCAGGCACAGGTAGAATAGGCTGGCAGTCTACTGTGCCATGAGGCACAATCTAGAAGCAACTTTCAAGAAGCGCCACTCAGAATGACTGTACTTACTCTTAGGACAGTATACAAAGTGATGAAGAGTATGGGCTCTGAGATCAGACGTGTATGGTTTTATGCTCCAACACTCATGTACTTATGTGAACTTGGGCAAATTATTTAACCTCTCTAAGTCTCATCTATGAAATAGGGCAATGATATCTACTTTATAGGGTTGATGCAAGAATTAAATTAGATGATGCATGTAAAATGAAATCTATTTAATGAAAGCTAATTGTTGCAGAGAACTACTATCTATATAAATTATCGCCAAACTTTTATGTGTAACCTAGGCATCTTCTCAAGTTCCAGTCCTTAACTACAATAATCTTTTAGATATCTTGCTTATTCCTTAAAAATCATGATCAAAACTGAGGTTACATTTTCCTCCTTAAAAAAAAGTATTGACTACGGTCTTCTCTATTTTTACCAATGACACCATCATTCTGTCTAAAATTAAGGTGTAAACATCAGATTTTTCATGTAGATCACTAGCCCATTTCCAATCTCTTGACCAGACTAAAACTCAGAATCTTGCTTCTTCAGTGTCTCACTTGAATCTCTTTTTAAATTTTTTTTGTTATAATTGATAAACCTACATTGACACATCATTATCACCCAAAGTCCCTTAGTTTACATTAATGTTCATTCTTAGTGTTGTGCATTTTATAGGTTTTAATAACTATATAATGACATATATTCACCACAGTACCATACAGAAGTTTCACTGCCCTCAAAATCCTCTGTGCTGCACCTATTCATCCCTTCCCCCATTGATCTTTTTTCTTAGTCTCCGTAGTTTTGCCTTTTATAGAATGTCATATAGTTGATGTCATCTTTTCAGATTGGCTTCTTTCACTCAGTAATATGCATTTAAGTTTATTCAATGTCTTTTCATGGCTTGATTGCTCATTTTTTTTTTAGCATTGAATAATATCTCATTTTCTGAATATACCAGAGTTTATGTATACATTCACCTACTGAAGTTCATCTTGGTTGCTTCCTAGTCTCAGCAATTATGAATAGTGCTGCTATAAACATCCACGAGCAGGCTTTTATGTGAGCATGTTTTCAACTAATGGGTAAATAGCAAAGAGTGTGACTGTTGGATCTAGTGGTAAGAGTATATTTAGTTTTGTAAGAAAACTGCCAAACTGTCTTCAAAAGTGACTATACCATTTTACATTTCCACCAGCAATGAATGAGAGTTCCTGTTGCTCTACATACTCACCAGCATTTGGTGGTGTCAGTGTTTTGGAGTTTGATTATTCGCATAGGTGTGAAGTGATATCTCATTGTTGATTTAATTTGCAATTCCTTAATGATCTATCCTGTCGAGAATCTTTTCATATGCATACTTTCCATTTGTATATTTTCTTTGGTGACTTGTCTGTTCAGGTCTGTTGCCCATTTTTTATTGGGTTGTTTTCTCATTGTTGAGTTTTAAGAATTCCTTGTATATTTAGAATAACAGTCCTTTATTAGATATGTCTTTTGAAAATATTTTCCCAGTCTGAGACTTGTCTTCTCGTTCACTTGACAGGGTCTTTTATAGAGCAGAAGTTTTTAATTGCAACAAAGTCCACTTTATCAATTCTTTCTTTCATGGATCATGTCTTTGGTGTATCTAAAAAGTCATACCCATTGTCATTTAGATTTTCTCCTTTTTTTTTTTTTTTTTTTTTAGACAGTCTCACTCTGTTGCCCAGGCTGGAGTACAGTGGCACTATCTCGGCTCACTGCAAGCTCCGCCTCCCATGTTCAAGCCATTCACCTGCCTCAGCCTCCTGAGTAGCTGGGACTACAGGCACCTGCCACCACATACAGCTAATGTTTTTTGTATTTTTAATAGAGATGGGGTTTCACCATATTAGCCAGGATGGTCTCGACCTCCTGACCTCGTGATCCAGTGATCAACCTGCCTTGGCCTCCCAAAGTGCTGGGATTATAGGCGTAAGCCACCGTGCCCAGCCTCTCCTATGTTATTTTCTAAGAGTTTTCCACATTTTACATTTAGGTTTACAACCCATTTTGAGTTTTTTTTTTTTTTTTTTTTTGTGAAAGGTATAAGATCTGTGTCTAGATTCATGCTTTTGCATGTGGCTATTGAGTTTTTCCAGCACAACTTGTTGAAAAGACTATCTTTTCTCTCTTGTATTGCCTTCACTCCTTTGTCAAATATCAGTTGACTATATTTATAATCCCTTTCTTTTTATCCTCACAGTCGCTCTTTCAAGTCCACTATTAACTATATTAAAATAATTTCCTACATGATTTCTCCCTAAACTACTCTTTCTCTATTCACTTTCATGATGACCCTGTGCTAGATTAATCTTCCTAAAGCACACTACCATTCATCTACCAATGGCTCCACATTGATGATAAGCCTTTGAAGTTATAAAATCCTAAAACCATAGCTTATAAAGCTGGAAGTAACTGAAATTATCAGTCTAACTTGTCTCTAATTCATCATCATCAGCTTCAATATGTTGGAGAAGCAGTGTCAATCCTTATATTATTCCCAGTGACAGAGACTTCGCTATCTCAAAAGGAAGCCCATTTCATTTTTGAACAGCTGCAATTGTTAATGGTTCTTCTAATATTGAGGTAAATATTTGTCTTCACCTACTTTTTTCCATTAGTTCAAGTTCTTTCTGCCAGAACTTATAGGATGAGATCAGTACATCTTAGGGAGACTTAGAGCACAAGCTCTGAAGCCAGACAACAAGTGTTCAAACATCAACTCCATCACTTACTAGCTATGACATTTTGAAAAATTAACTTAACCAGTAATAACAGAAATTATATTATGGAGTTGTAAACGTTAAATGAGTTAATACTTGTAAAGGGGCTTATGACACCTCTTGGCATATGTAAGTCTTAATACATATTAGATATTATGATTAGCTATTTTATCATATGATGGTTCTTTCAAATATTTGGGGGTAATAATGCTTCTTTTCGATTTTTCTTCTTCGAGCTTACTACATCCAGTTTCTTCATCATACATGAACGTTAATTCCAGGATCAAAAAGACTTGGGTTTGAATATCAGTTTTGCTTCTTCCTGGATGTATAAACCTGGGCATGCTACCTAACCCACTGAAACTTTATTGTCATATGTGAAAAGTGAGAACTATTGCACCAGACTGAATAATAGATCCCAAAAGATAGCCAGGTCCTAATCTATGGAATCTGTATTACTTTATATGGTGAAAAAAAATGCAATTAAATTAAGGATGCTGAGATGGGGAGATCATGTGGATTACCAAGGTGGGACCTAACTGTAATCCTTATAAGAGGAAAGCAGAGGGAGATTTCACTACAGAAGAGAAGAAGGCAGCATGATAATGGAAGCAGAGGTTGGACAGATGCAGTCACAAAACAAGGAAAGCTGAAAGAAGCAATGAATAGATTATCCCCTGGAGCCTCTGGAAGGAGGCTAGTGATACTTTCATATTAGCTCTGTAGACTCATTTTAGACTTCTGGCCTCCAGAACTCACTGGCAATAAATTTCTTGTGCTTTAAGCCAGCAAGTTCATCATATTTGTTACAGAAAAAATAGGAAGTTAGTATAATTACATTTATCAAATTGAATTTTTTGAGAGTCTCAAATGAGAAAAAGAAACATGTATAAAGTCTGTATAACAGTGCCTTATATAAGTAAGTTGACTACGTCCAGATACTTAAAAAGATGACTCAGACCACAGAGAGGCAAACGGATTTAAGGAGATTAAAGACATGTGTAGGTGGCAAATTACATGTTTATTGCATATTCCCAATAAGTGACAGCAGGCTGGTGAGAAGTGGGAATATTCCAAATATTTTTAGATGGTAGAGAAAACATGGTCACATCACAGATTACATGTAGAAGAATATGGGTGAAAGAAATTTAAAAGTCGAGATTGACTCCAGTTTCCTGCACTGAACAATCTAACCATCTACTCTTGCTTTTCCCTTTGGGGACCTATGATTCACATTTGCTGGAGGTGCAGTTGTTAGGCTGTGGCAATGGAACAAAATAACCGTCCCACTTTTCCGCTGGCTTAGTATTAAACCTTTCCCAGATACCATCACAATCTGCAAACAATCAGAGCTGTTTTACGCTTGATTATTTTTTAAATTCAGCATTTATTTCCTTAACATAAATACTTATGGCATGTGCAACTTTGTTCTCTAACTTCAGAACGGACTAAAGTCTGGCACAGTAACAGTAATCTCAGGATCTTCCAAAGTACTGCGCTCCATAGGGCAATTCTCTGGAAAAGTTAGAAATCAAAGACCTGTTTCAGGAAATAAGGTACACCTTCCAGAAACATTGGCAACAGTGTTACAGTTCTTCCTTCCCCTCAATAATTTGACCAAGAGATGCGTGTGTCCAGTGGGTCTCCATCTAGTATGTGGGGTAGCCAAAAAAATAAGAAATTGAAAGACAAATGCCATGGATCAGTTGTGTTTGTCTGGGTGCACAGTTTACGTGATGGATATTGGATATCGAATTCTTTTTCTTTATATACAATCAATTACACTGGCCAATTTTTTTTTCTAACCTGAAATCTGTGCATACCTGCACATTGTAGTTTTCCAGAAGACTTATTATAATCATCACTGAATATTTATTGAGAACCTACTGGGCACAGAGAACTGCACTAGGCATGTGATCAAGAGGGAGCCTATTTCCAGCCAAGTCCTTTTGTTTCCATCCTGTTCTGGGAGTAATAACATACCTAAGGAAAAAGGAATTCTACACATAATCAAACTTATTATCTGATTTGATCGTTATTTTGATTGCTACTTATGATTTATAATAGAGGTCATTATTTTATTACATACTTTCTGTATATAATTAAGTTACTTTAAATGAAGACTTTCATTCAGCTCAAGTTAGTAAGAATAATGTATTTCTGATTTTCTCATCATCAACTGAAAAGAAATTGAGCCACAGAAGATATTATACTATTGAAAAGTTTTTTTTTTTCAAAAATTTAGTATGCATTGTGTATATAAATGGGAAGATTGATGGCATTTAGTATGAGATAAATTTCATTGTTTCAAAAAATTGTCAGAAGTATGTCAAGGAAACTAAGTTCCTAGTATTCCATGTGGGGCTTGAATTCTCTGATCATATTACAAGTTTCAAGTTTTAAGATCATTTTATTATAGTTGCATGTATGTTTTGCAAGACAAAAGGGCCAAATTGATAAAAGAAAAAAGAAAAATCAGTGGCGTTCAAAACAGAATTTCACATTTTTCATTGTTAGTGAGTTGCTTTATATGTCAGGCAAACTTTGATCTTAAAATATCTTTCAGAGGCATGATTTCCTTCAGAGACTATTTTCTGTCTTAATATCATCATAAGTGAAACAAGAATAAATATTTTGTTCCATAAAATATCCCTCCTGTGACTATTCACATCTCTCAAACTTGTTTTTTGTTTGTTTGTTTGTTTGTTTGTTTTTGTTTTGGGGTGTGTGTGTGTGTGTGTGTGTGTGAAGGAAGTTGTAGTCAATTTCTTGGGATATGTGTTTAGCTTTTCAGAAAGCTTCTCTGTCCTCTAAACAGGAATCATTTTCTAACATCCTAAAAATTGGGGGGGGGGGGGAATATTCCCATAGCACATCATCTTAATTTAATATTCAATGTCCACAGCAAATTTCTTCTTAATTTCTATCCCTTTATCTCTCTTCTCTAATCTTCCCCTTCCTCTCTTCTTGTGCTTCCTCTCCTTCTTTCTCCTTAAAAAGGTATTGCGTCATGCATACAGTGAGAGAATGTCAGCAGTTGCTCACTGTTCCTTCCCACCCTGACCTGACAAGCAGAGGTGCCTCACCCTTCTGGCTGGGCCATTTAGCATTAAAGCCATTTGGGTACATTCTGTGCATCTCTCAGATAACAATTCTTCATTATTGCACCAGAATCTTCTTGGAAACCAAGCCAGAATTAGTCGAAAGCACACTCTCTGATCACAAGGAAAAGTCATCGGGACTATGTTTGGGCTATATTTAAACTGAATTTAAGATGAGCAGGTCTGAATGTGTTTCCTTCTCTGATAGAGAGCTAATTTACTTTCCCACTGACTCCTATTTTTGTTAGCAGAATTTTTGAATTAGTTGTGTCCTAATTAATTCAGTCATCAATGTAAATTTGGATATTTTTGCATTCTTAGCTCTTCCTCAACTGTTTCGCAGTGTTTATGAAGACATCATGACTAATGGAGGCAGATGATCAAGTTTGGTAGAGTCACCCTGGTTTATTCACCACAGGGAGTCCAGCTCATCTTCCCATTACTGAGAATTCCACTGCCAAACTAGAATTCTGTCCCCATCTAGGACAAAACTTTTTTCATTTCTTTAAATAATTCATTACCTACAATTATCCCAAAAGAGATGCAGTCAACATCAATACTTTCATAAAGGATCCATTTCAAGAATAGGTCCACTACACAAAGGATAAGCTCATGATTTCTTTTTTTAGGTTGTACATGCTAAACCTGATGGGAATTTCCATCTTATGTGACATTTAAACGTGGGATGACTTTCCTCATAGAAAGTCCCTAACTTGCGAGAAATAAAACTAAAATCATGAGCTCCCTTCAGCTGATTGAACAGACCCTCTCTTGGCCAAGGGGACTCCAGAGAAATCTTAAAAACTGAATTTCCAGCCATGATTGACCAGAGATTGGACATACCTCAATATAACCCCTCCCCAGCTGATCGCCGTTAGGCTTCTTTCCTAAGAGTTAAACAGAAATCAGCCCTTTTAAAAGACTTGCTCCACCACGGATATCAACCAACCATCTGATGCCGCCCCTCCCTTTTGTGGTTTTGGCAGAACAAATGACCAGCATTTCTTCCTAACAAGGGACCACCAACCACCAGGTGGTTCTGACCAGTCTACAGAGGCTGTGTACAGAGGTCCTTCATGTCCTCAGCTTCACTTTTTTTTTTTTATGTATTTGGGCCTAATTGTAATACATTTAGTTGTTAAGTCCACCCCAAAGCGACTGTGGGACACATGTTGCATGCCTATTAGCCTATTACGCATACCTGTGCCTCCCCTTTGTGAACATTCATAGCTCCTCCTGTAAGTTGTTGAATATGTATATTTGGCCATCCCATTCAGCATAAATCCCTGTTTTACTCTTTCTACCCTTTAAGTGCCTTTTTCTGGCTCCTGACTGGAGGCTACACTTCTCCAGCCTGTTAGAATGGCTGCCTGCAGGCTGCAACCCTTTACGAGAAATAAAGCTCTCCTTTCCAAATTTATGAACTTGTGATTCTTCAGTTGACACTTACGACTTTAAGACTTAATAATAACCTGAGAATATGACTAAGCCATAGCCAACACAACTTTGCTTGCTCTTCACCTTCCTCTCACCCTCACCATCCACTCCACCCTTGCCGGGTAATAAACTGGGCTTTGTTTAACAAGTTCGAGTGCCAGACCCAAAGTGCTACCTTATCTTATGCAAACATGTACAGAAAACTCATTACTGGCCTGGATTTACCTTCCCAACATCTGAGTCCTCACTCCACCTCCAAGAGCTTCCTGGGAATTTCTGCTCCTCTGATTGGAAAACAGATACAGATTATTTCTCATTTTTCAAGTTAAAATTCACTCACTAGAGAAATAAATAGCTTACTCTGTGTCCAGAAGAAAATCATCTACAGGCAGTATCTGACTGGCTAATAGTTTGTATACATCCTCAAACTTTATTTCTCAGTCAAATGTTTGGAATTTCACATATAAACCATATAATAAGTGGTGGTTGGTTTCCCACAAAAAGTTCTATTCTATTCATGATGCACTGGAATACTATATTAATAGTACCGTTTATTCTACATCTAGGCACAATGCATCACATAGATTCCATGGGAAAACACACTCATACCTACATGGAACACATTTTCCTTTCTTTTCATATTAGAGCATGACTAGAAGAGTGAAGCACTTTTAGGGTACTAGAACCAGATGTTTATTGGCTCCTTAAATTACTCTTTCAATCAATCAACTCTTCATGTATTCAAAATAAAGAATTGAGGACAGAAATCCCCTGGGGTCAGAGACACCAGACTCAATCTCTATGTTAATCTCTTGGATTGACCACAGCAGATAAGGGATAGATTATAGGCTGTACAGCCAGAAAGAGCAAACTTTAGATCTGGGTTCTACTATTTATTGGCTATTATTCTCTTTAAATCTCAATTTTCTTTTAGGCATATTGGGAGTAGTAATCTACTGCATTAGGCTTTGGAGGATAATTTGAGATGGTATGAGAAGTACTTAGCACTGTGCTTTGCACATTTTTCCATTACTGAGCTCTGACCTGACAGTGGAAGGGCCTCACCTAGAGAATGGTGGCTGCGGTTACAGAAACCATCTTTTGTTAACTACCTCACTGTGATTTTCCCTCCCTCAACCCCACTCACTCAATACCCAGGAGTGGACCTCAACGATATCTGTAATACTTGAACCTGCCGACTTAACCACAGTTAGTCTGGACTGGACATTGACTCAAGCTGGACTAAGTAGATTTGCTTTCCCAAATTTTGGGTTGTAACTCAAGAGCCTTACACTGGAAGCTGCGAACTATTTCATTTTAGTGCCAGCAATCAAGAGACAAGATTCAGAAACTTACAATTCAGGTTCCAAAGAGCCCCTGGCTCCTATTGCACTCAAAGCTTATTAATCTCTTCTTTAGATTCCATGAGATATATAGATCTTTCCAGCAGATCTGCTTACCACCTGTTTTCTTAGTTAAACTATCTGCAGTTGGTTTCTGAAGCTTGCAAAAAACGTTTTAAAATATAATTAGTAGTAGTCATTGTAACAGTAAGAATGATAGCAGTAGTAGTAATAGTGGTGGTGTAATCCAAACTCTGGTTTCTCACTCAAAGTGTTACACAATCTGGCTTCCACATTACATTACATTTCATCTTTGTGTTTAATTTACACCCTTGATGATAGAGTTCAGATTTTATTCTTAAATATATGAATCCATAGAATCTATATGCACAGAGAAATCACTCATTAAATATTTGTTGAACAAATGAAGTTGTGAAGGAAATACAATTAGGTTAGGCATGTAAGCATCTAAAGTATGTATTGAAAAACAATGAGGCTTCTATAAAGTACTTTAAAGCAAGTTATTTTAATAGGCATGGTAAAATTCTGTACATCTCTTGATGCTGCTGAGTTGAAGAATATATCAGGATTGATTAATGAATTATCTTTCTCTAAGCTAAAACTAGTTTATAGAGATTGAAAGAACAGAAACAGGTAGCCAAACATTTTAAAATTCTAATGAGAAAAGAAAGAACCCCTAAAAGTAGATCATTAATATAGAGAGTGTCTTCATAAAAGCAAGTATTTCTCTACTTGCCAAAACACTGTCACTCCCTTCAACCTATGTAACACTTGCTGTTGTAATGGACATGTATCATAGTGACTTCTGAAGGTAGTTTTTTTTTGCCTGAGGATTTGAGGTAAGTGACTATTGAGTGCAGGTTTTGTAAACCGTATGGAATTGGGTTGGCTTTTGGAACTTGTAGGTTTATCTAGGAGGTACTGGATGCTTGATGGAGGATTCTGACTTGCAATGCTAGTTACTGAAAAAGGCAAAAGATTATAAAAATGGGAAGTTGGAAAAACACCTGTAGAAACAACCTTTAAATCCTCCTTGCCAAAGAAATAGAAGCTCGTGAGATTATTTGGATATAAATACTCAGGCGACTCTACTGTCCTCCTGGACTTTCTACATGGGATTCTGCTGGCAGAATCTTAACTTGGCCTCGCTTCTGCTCTATTGTTTGAAAGGATAGAGGGTTCCTTTGTGGAGAGATGAGAGGAGAACAAATATGTGTTTTAATTTATTTTTGTGATAAATATCACTGAATCAAAATTTAATGCTCTCTTTATATATTTTAGTTTGATACTCATAATGCAAGAAGCAGTCATTTAATAAGAGATTGAAATGAGCACTTGCTAACAATGAAGCCATTATTTTAATGAAACCTGATCAACTTTCCTGAATAATTTGGGATTTTTTTAAACAACATATTTCAAGGCAGAAAAAAAGGAAAAGACCATACGTTTGGCAGAAATGAAAAATGGTTACTATGGCAGCTTGATTTGGACATGGAAAACCTGTTTCAAGCTATTCATAAACCCAACTCTTGCAAACTATTTATTATGTACAATAAATTATATGAAACATGTAATGAAAAAACAAGAGTGATTTGTTTTAGAACTCAGAGAGTTAATGAAAACTATTTGAGGAGGAAGGACTGAGTAAAATGTGGATCCTGGTGTTCCCTGCTGAACTAGCTTAATGAATTTTTATCCATTCCAAGAGGATGCCCCCCACCCCTACCGCTGCACACCCACTCTTCATTGGTTCAATACAAATGTCACATTCTTTAAAGAAGAAAAAAACGTGGAATTTGCCCTAACCAATAAATGGGCCATTTTCAGAATTCAAATACAATTCGTTTAGTCTCTGTTTTTCATGCCCGAGTGGACATCTCTCGTTACACACCCAAGGCGAAACTTAGAGATAGCAGTGGAGGTAGGGATGGATGCATTGCCAACCCTCATATTCCGAGCTATTTATTCTCTATTAGTGCTTAAAAAGGAGAGTAGGAATGTGTTTTTAAGTGGGGCATGTGTGTTCCTGTGAGTCCAGGGAAGTTGGCAATTCTGTGTCAAAAACTTGTATTTTTGCATATGCATGGCAAAAGTAAAGACTTGATTTCTGATTTTGAAGACATATAATCTAATTGGCAACACAAAATTTACATTCACTATACAAGAATCAGTAGAAGCAATATGTAATCAGGTATTCTATAATTTTATTTGGATAATGAATGCCATGGAAACTTTACAATGGGGCAAACAAATTTGGATGGAAATAAGGGTAAGTGACGTGTTGCTGTATTTATTTAAAAACCTGAAGGCTTGTGCTTTGTAGAATGGAAACAATTTGGAAAAGAAGTGAAGAATCAGGAGACAGAGATGTATTTAAGGCAGGGGCCTGGTGGGCAGGACAGTGTGAGCTAATCAAAGCAGTGCTTAGTATATGTTAAAAGTATGGTCCTATAAAAGGCAGTAAATAATTCAACCTGTGTGCAAAAATCTATTCAAAAAAATGTGGTGGCAACAGAATGAAAGTAAAATCCTATAGTACAGTTACTGAATCTGTGAAGTAGTCAAAATAAACTCTTTCTTTATAAGCAAGATTAAACAGAGCTCTATCCCTGGAGCCAGACTGCCTGGGTTGAAATCCCAGCTCTGCATTTACACACTATGCCATTCTCAGTGTCTCCATTTCTTCACATGTCTAAAGGGTATGGATAATGCCTTATTTACGTAATAGAATTATGATGAGGACTAAATGAGTTAAAAATTGTAAGGCACTTAGAATAGTACCTAGCACAAACTAGGCATTTTATCAGTAGTTATTAAAAGAAAAGAAAAAAATTAAATTGCTTGCCTAATTTTTCAATACTCTAAAATATCTGTCATCAAGAAAATTCTAGAATGAACTTACTTATCAGATGCCATCTTTTATTATAATTTTAGATTTTAAAATTTTTAATATCTCTATTGAGGTCTAACTGACATATAATAAACTGTACATATTTAATGTGCAAAATGAAAAGAATTTTGACAAATAAACAGCTGTGAAACCATGACCACAGTCAAGATAGTAAATATATCCAACACGCCAGAAAGTTTTCTCCTGCCTAGTGTAATCCCCATGTTCATCTCTGTTCCCTATATCCCTGTCCCCTACATACCTGTCCCCAGGTGACCATTTATATGCATTATTTGTTACACACTGGCTTGCATTTTCTACAATTTTACACGAATGAAATTACATAATATGTATTCTTGGGAGGGGTGGTGCTTGACTTCTCTAATGCAGCATAATTAGGTTGAGGTTAATCCATGTTTTTTTTACGTTCTTATCCTTTTTAATTGCTGAGTGGTATTCTTCAGCAATACTACTTGTATAGATAAGACTACAATTTGTATTTCTACCTACCCATTAGTGGACGTGTGGGTTGTTTCCAGTTTGGGACTATTACAAATAAAACTACTATGAAAATTTGTCTATAAGTTGTATATGGCTACATGCTTTAATTTTTCTTGGGTAAATACATAGAAGCAGAACAGCTGGGTCATATATTAGTATATTTAACTTTTAAAGAAACTACTAAATTTCTCCAGTGTGGTTGTAGCATTTTACATTCCCATCAGCAGTGGTCCATTCCTTTACATGCTCGTGAACACTTGGTAGATCAATGTTTTAATTTTAGACATTCTATAAGGTGTTTAGAAATATATCATTTTGGTGTTAAGTTGCATTACCCAAATGATTTAAAATGTTGAGCATAGCATGTGATTATTTGCCATTTATATCTTCTTCAGTGAAGTATCTGTTTAAATCTTTCACAATATTTTACTGGGTTGTTTGCTTTCTTATTACTGAGTTTATATTTCTCCAAGTCTGTATCATATTTCACTTTCCTGTCTTTCAATTAACAGTTTTAAATTTCCACTAAGTCCAATTTATCAATTTTTTTCTTTTATGGGTTATGCATTTAATATACCTAGGAAATCTTTACCTAAGCCAAGAGATGATTTTCTCCTGTGTTGTTTTTCTTGAACTTTTATAGTCTTGATGTATTAGGGTTCTCTGGAGGTACAGAACTAATAGGAGATATATATATATATCCTATATATATCCTATATATATATAATGAGTTTATTAAGTATTTATATATATATATATATAAAATATGAGTTTATTAAGTATTAACTCACATGAACACAAGGTCCCACAATAGGCTGTCTGTAAGCTGAGGAGTAAGGCAAGCCGGTCTGAGTCCCAAAACTGAAGAATTTGGAGTCCGATGTTTGAGGGCAGGAAGCATACAGCACAGGAGTAAGATGTAGACTGGGAGCCTAGACCAGTCTCGTCGTTTCACATTTTTCTGCCTGCTTTTTGTATTCTAGCTGTGCTGGCAGCTGATCAGATGGTGCCCACCCAGATTGAGGATGGGTCTGTCTTTCCCAGCCCACCGTAAGTAAATGTTAATGTTAATTAACATTAACACTTGAGTAATGTTAATCTCCTTTGGTAACACCCTCACAGACACTCACAGGATCAATACTTTGTATCCTTCAATCCAATCAAGTTGACAGTATTAACTATCACACTTGGGTTCCATATGGGCTATAGCTATTTTTTAGTTAATTTTTCCATAGTGTGGCGTATGAATTGAAGTTTATTTTTTGACATGTGGATATTCAATTATTTTAGTTCTATTCATTGAAAGGACTATCTTTTCTCCATTGAATTACCTTTGTCTCTTTGTCAAAAATTGATTAACCATGTAAGTGTGGTTCTGTTTCTAAATGCTCTATTTTGTTCCATTGGTATATTTGTCTATCATTACACCAATACCACACTGCCTTGAAATTTGTAATAATATCTTCAACTTTATAATGTCTCAAGATCTAGTAGTGTATGTTCTTCAACTTCATTCTTCTCCAAAGTTTGTTGG
The DNA here is from genome assembly GCF_028878055.3 of Symphalangus syndactylus. Classification (NCBI taxonomy): domain Eukaryota; kingdom Metazoa; phylum Chordata; class Mammalia; order Primates; family Hylobatidae; genus Symphalangus; species Symphalangus syndactylus. The sequence goes on along the minus strand of NC_072441.2, from coordinate 41,664,337 downwards.
GCATTTCTAGTTTCATTGCATTTTCATATGAATTTTAGAATCAGGTTCTTAATTTCAATATTAAAAAATTATTCTTAAATTCTTATTAGGATTATATTGTCTATCTAGATATACAATGAAGATAATTAACATCTTAGCAAAATCAAGTATTTCTATCTATGAATCTACATTTCTCAATTTATTTATGTCTTCTTTAGCAATGTTTTCTAGGTTTTAATATCATTTACATCTTTTTGTATATATATCTTCATATTTCATTGTATGCTTCGTGACATAGATTTTTAATTTAATTTCAATTGCTTGGTGTTAATATATAAAAACACACTGATTTTGTGTATTGATCCTGTATCCTGCAACCTTCCTAATTAATTCACGTTTCTGTGGGATTTCCTACATAAACAACCATTTCATATGTGAGTAAGAAGTGTTTTACTGTTTCCTGTCCAATCTGGATGTCTTTTTCCTTTTTTTGTCTTATTTTACTATCTAAAGCCCTCAGTACAATTTTAAATATAAGTAATTATAGTACATATTCTTTCCTTGTCCCTGATCTTATGGGAAAAGCATTCAGTCCTTCATTATTAAAAATGATTATGATGTTAGATGTAGATTTTCCACAAATGGAATTTAACAGTTTGAATAAGTTTTCATCTATTCTTAGTTTGCTGAGTTTTTTTTATTATTATTACAAGTGGATATTGAATCTGCCCAAAGCTTTTTTTGGTCTATTGAGATAATTACATGATTTTTCATTTTTAGTCTGCTAATATAATGAGTTCTATTCATTGATTTTCAAATGTCAAGCCAAACTTGCATGCCTGACATAAATCCCATGTGGTCATGATGTATTTCCTTTTTCTATATTCTTGGATTAAATTTGTTAAAATTTGCAATAATAAAAATTGCACCTGTTTGTTAGATATATTGATCTGTAGGTTTGTTTTTTATTCTATTTGGTGTTGGTACTGGAATAATGCTGGCTTTACAAAATGCGTTCAAAGTATTCCCTTCTCTTCTCCTATGTACTTTTGAAGAGTTTTATTAAATTGGTATTATTTCTTCTATCAGTGGCCCAATAAAACCATCTGGGCTTATAGTTTTCTTTGTGAGAAGATTTTTAAATACATAACGATTCCTTAATTATATATAGGACTATATGGGTTACCTATTTCTTAGAGTAAACTTTCATAGTTTGTTACTTTGAATAAATTTGTCTATTTTATCTAAGTTGTCAGATTTATTAAGAGTAAGCTTTCCTAATTTTCCTTTGTGATCCTCTTATTATCTGTGAAATCTGTAGTGATGTCACTTCTTTCATTCATGACGTTAGTAATTTGTATCATCTAAGATTTTCCTGATCATGTAGTTAGGGGTCTATCAATTTTAGTGATCTGCTCAAACAGCTAGCTTTTGGTTTATTGATTTTTTTCTATTAAAATGTTTTAAATTGATTTTTACTCTGATAATCACCACTTTTCTTTATTCAGTTTACTTTGTTTTAATGCTTTCCTCCTACTTTCTTTAACTGAGGCTACTGATTTGAACCTTTCATTATTATTTCTAATTATGTGTTTTAGGATATAAATTTATTCTAAACATAACTTTTACTACATCCCACAAATTTTGATATACTCTGTTTTCATGTTTATTGATTTCAAAATAGTTCTAGTTTCCATTTTGATTTCATATTTGACCCATGAGTTATGTAGTATTGTGTTAATTAGTTTCAACTATTTGAAGATTTTCCAGAGATCGTTCCATTATTTACTTTTATTTACATTGTAATCAGGAAATATACTTTGTATGCTTTTAATCCTTTTAAGCTTTTTAACACTTGTTTTATTGCCTTGTGAATGACTTATCTTGGTAAATACCCTGTGTGCAATAGGGGGGAAAGTATATTCTGCTGTCTTGTGGTAGGATGTTGCTATGGTTTGAAAACTTAATCCCCAAATTCATATGTTGATTGGGGGGTAGAGACTTTGGAAGGTAATTAGGATACATAAGATCATCAGGGTGGGGGCCTCCATGATGGCACTGGTGACTTTCTAAGAGAGGCATTTGATCTGACACACACGTATGCTCTTGCCCTCTCACCACGTGATGCTTTCTGCCACGTTATGACACAGCAAGAAGTCTCTCAAAAGAGGCCAGTGCCATGCTCTTGAACTTCCTAGTCTCCAGAACCATGAGCTAAGTAAACTTTTTATTTCTTTATAAATTATTCAGTGTGGTAGTCTGTTATAGCAACAAATCAAACTAAGACAGCTGTATAATAAACATCAACTACATCTAGATTGTTGGTATGTTTTTCAAATCTTCTGTATCTTCACTTATTTTCTGCTTACTTGTAATCTCTATCTATAATTTCATGTTTATCTATTTCTCCTTGAAATTATATAGATTTTGTGTTATGTATAGCTGTTATTAGATATATAAATATTTAGGATCATTATATCCTCTTCATGATTTCACACTTATTATGAAATAGCTCTTTTATCCATGGTAATAATCTTTGCTCTAAGATCTACTTTGTCTGACATTTATATGGTCACTCCAAACTTCTTTTGATTGATGCTAGCATGATGTGCATACCTTTTTTCCATCCTTTACTTTTAATTGGCTTGTGTCTTTATGTTGAAAGTGTGTTTCTTATAGGCATAAACAAGACCTTATACTTTTATCCAATCTGATAATAGTCTTTGTCTTGTGATTGGAGCATTTAGACCAATCATCTTTAATGTAATTGTCTATTTAAAGTTGCACCTTAACTCCATCCTTTCCACCTCAGCCCAGGTACTCACAATGCCCCTTTCTGCTTGATTTTGTCTTTTGCTCTTATGAACATCTGATATAATTATTTTGTTCCACCCTCTGGGACTCTTTGCCATTTCTTGAACACAAGTTTTTGCCTCCTTTTGTATTTACTATTTCCTCTGCTTGAAAGATTCTTCTGCCAAATATCTATGGTTTGCTTGTTTCAGTCTTTCTTCAAATGTCACCTTTCCCATGGGATCTTCATTGATTATTATATTAAAAATTAAATATTCACTTGATGTAAAACATTATCCATATTATGTATGGACTTGAAAATACCTAAGTTTTATGTTTCCCTCTAGCACTCTATTTCGTGGAGGCAGAACATTTCTTAGGATTCAAGAAGTAACTATAGCAGCTGGGCGTGGTGGCTCATCCTTGTAACTCTAGCACTCTGGGAGGCCAAGGTGGTAGAATCCCTTCAGCCAAGGAGTTTGAAACCAGCCTAGGCAATATAATGAGACCTCATCTCTATGAAAACTTTAAAAATTTGCAGAGTATGTGGTACGTGCCTGTAGTCTCATTCATTTGGGAGGCTGAGGTGGGAGGATCACTTGAGCCCAAAAGGTCAAGGCTGCAGTGAGCCACGATTGTGCCACTATACTCTAGCATGAGCGACAGAGCAAGACCCTGTCTAAAACCCCCCTCCAAAAAAAACCAGAAAACAAAAAAAAAAGAGAAGAAGAAGAAGAAACCATATATCTAAGGATTCGAAATTGATGTCACAAGTCTATATGGAACAAAACTGAGAGCTCTTGGTAACTTGTCCCCCAAAAACTTCATTAATCTTATTTTGCATACAATCCTATCGACTGCACTGCCCAGCTTTCAGTCCCACAGCAAAGTAGAAAATGCAATGTAGTCAGAAAATATGTTTTTATAAGTCAGCACCCTGACAGGGGACAGGGACTAACATATGTTTATTTTGCGCTATGCATGAGACCCATCATTTAATCTTTATTATATTTCTGTTAAGTGGGTTATGGCGATCATTTTACAGATGAAGAGATTGAAATTAGAGAGTAATTGATCCCAAAATCAAAAGCTGGGATTTGAATGCAACTTCCTCTTCCTCCTAAGCCTATCTTTTTGCACCCACACTGTGCTGCTTCACTGTCAGCTGAAGTGACAACTGATGGTCCATGAGTAAGGGAAGAATATAACCCAGAGACAAATATTCAGAGACTGATAGGACCCCAGACCATCCTGCATACCACAATCAGTGTTGAGGACATCATCTCTGGATAGCACACACAGTCATTAATGTTCATAATGATAAAACCAAGTCATCAAAAAAGATTAATTACATTCCATCCACTCTGTTTAAGAAGGCAGGGAAGTGTGAAATCCATTTTAGAAAGATTTCCATCAAAAATGATTAAAATTTTCAGCTATCCAGAATGATTCATTCCCTCGGGTTTCCACATAGCCAAATATGTAAATGAAAAAGCAAAAATATTGCCCATTTCCCACAAAACAAAACAAATAAGCAAACCACACAAAAAAAGATACAGAAAGGACTCAACCAAATTGAGGACTGGATATTCCTACAGTGCATACTAGGATATATACTTAAGCTGATAAGCATTCATTTTTTCCTAGCTTCTATCCGTTCTCACTGGTCAGGTGTCCATCTGAATAATTGGTGCCCCGGCCAGAAAGATTTTAATTGTTTTGATTATTTCTTCTGCTGTACAATATTTTAGGGATGGGTAAATATATTCCCCATAGTCCTGAGCACATAGTTGGAATGATTAAGACTGCTTCACTCACAGACCTTCAAAATCCCAACTTTGCTTCAAATATGAAAGAGAGGTTGTTTTGGCACTATAGAAGTGAAGCTGAACATTACTTTATTTGAATTTTACTTATAAAAACAAGAAAGAAAAGTACTTATCTCAGTCTAGTGCCTGGCATGTGGTAAATATTCAATAAATGTTGGTTAAAAGAATCTTTTCTGTCCACCAGTAGAAAAATAGTTAAGTAAATTGTGTTAAATCATGATGCATCTAGGTAATGAAATGACATATTCTTATTTCAAATAATAACCTGACAAATGCTGACATGGTTTTTTTTTTTCACCTCTGTATCCTTATCTCCTAGAAGAATTCTTGGCATCTAATAAGCTCTCAATAAATATTGATTGAAAGAATAAATGAATAAATGAAACATAAAATTAATGAACAAGTGGTAAAACTATTTATTGATATAATTATATTGTAATATAATTTTTGGGGGGATATGCATGTAACTGAATCAAGAAATATCTGAAATGTTACACAGTACTTTATTACTGGTAGTTATTCTGGTAAATGTAGGGGACTTATGAGAGATTCTCATGTTTTACTTTATTTATATAATATTTAAATGTTCACAACATACATATATTACTTTTATAATTAACAAAGTTTGTGCCATAACTATCACAAAAAATGTCTTATTACATCAGATAATCTGGTAGTTAGGTGTTCATTATAGAAGTAAAAAAATAAGATGATATTAGGTGCCCACAATGTAGAACATTGCACAGAATGAATGCGGATGGAGCCAGAAACAATCTCTCAGTATTAAAAAGCCTTAACTCAGCAGGGGGTAAAGAGGTGTGAAAAATTAACTGAAAAAGAAACCATACAAAATATGGTTTCCTTTCCACAGAGAGGAGGATGGATGGAGAGTAACCGATTAATGGCTATGGGGTTTCCTTTTGGGGTTATGAAAATGTTTTGGAACTAGATAAAGGTGGTAGTTACACAACGTTATGAATGCCACTTAATTGTTCACTTTAAAATGGTTAAATATATATATTTATATATTATATATGTAAATTTTTATTTTCATTTGGTAAATTATATATATGTGTATGTATGTGTATACACGTGTGTATATATGTGTGTGTGTATGTGTATATTTCATCATATATATATATATGATGAAATAAAACAAAGATAAATAAAGGCCCTAAAAAACATCCAGGCCGAGGATGGGGATACTCTTAACTGGGATAATTTGCAAAATAAAGAAGGGGCAAAGCCTGATTGTAATCATCAGATTCAATTCTCAGCTAAATAAATTCTAGCATCTATGTTAACAGCAGGTACTTTTCAATTGATATTACCTTTTAGAGCAAGGTAACGAAGGAAAAAGCATCAAATTCTAATGCCAGCTAGATAGAACACGTGCTGCCATGCCAGGCAATGAGCTCCTCACCGGTAGACACCGTATGTTCTTCGTCTTTGTATCCTCAGCTCTCAGGCATAGTGCCTGATGTCATGGATAACTAATGTTGAATGAATGATAGTTTAACAATGGATTAATGCTGGAATTAAATGGCCCTTAGATCTAAGAATGGCTTCCTTTCTAGCAGGGCCTTCTACCCATGCAGACATCCAAGAATTAATTAGAAAGCTTATGGAAAGGCATATTCCTGGGCTGTACCTCCAGATATTCCGGTTTGGTAGGTCTCAGGTAGGGCCTGGAAATCTGTTTCACGAAAGGTTCTCAGGTGGTTTGATGTACGTGTTCTGTGGATCACAATTTTAGTAACCAGCTTTAACCTCCATCTCCTGATGCCAGCTATCTTCCCTAATTTTTGGCAGAAATTGAAGCTCAGGGCTGGAGATGGACAATGTCTTTTTCTACAAGGAAGTATGAAATAAGTAGCCAGTTGGAGTTTTTCCAGATATGTGTATATATATTCAATATAAGAAGAACATTATAATAACCGGAACTGTCCAGAAAGCAAAAATGACTTGTGGTGTTACGAGCTTTAGAAACATTGACATGGTTGAAGAGAGCGTCTCTTGGGTGTCATATAATACATTCTCTGGCACTAAGAGGGATTTCACTTGATTGGCTCCTAGGGTTCCTTCCAACTCAGACTCTGATTCTCTGATGAAACAGGTTGGGGGCAGAAGAGGCAGATAATGCATGTACATTTAACCACTTTGAAAAATGTGGATTTCTATAAAAATGTGAAATATTGTTTTCATTATTCATGATTTGGGGCAGTATCTAACATCATTTTTGGAAAGTTTCTGATCTTCATTTCTATTTTCATGAGAATGTTTAATAAGAGAATATTATACACAAATAGGTGAGTTTGGGAAATTTGAATTTTATTTCTAAAATATACCAGGTATGATTTTTTTTCAGGACCTATTTTGTGTTTAATTTTAATAATCTTATTTTTTCTGACTTTGAAATGAATAAAGTCTCATAGTAGAAAGTTTGCAAAATTCAGAGAAGTTAAAGAAGACAACAAAAGCTATATTATCTTACTACTGAGAGGTAATCTCTATTAGCATTTTGAACTATTTCTGTTTCCCTTCCACCCAAATACACACATATACAAACACAACATTTTATGGTTGGCATTTTACTGTTATTTTATATACTCCTTGAAAACATGTTCTTAATCAATAGCAAACTATTTCATTAACAGACGTATTAATGACAGCATAAAATGGCCATTATGTCAAGTTTGATGTTGTCCAACAGAAAACTGAACTCAGGAGTCCATATTGCCATCTTCAAACTGAAGCAAGCCAAACAAAACAAAACAAAATAACTGTTTTTTTAATTTGATTCCTATCTTTGCAAATTTAGATTATTTCCACTTTTCTATCATAATAAATATGTAGTGAAAGTGCTTGTACATGGAACATTGATTTACCTGTATGTCTTTAAGATGGAGTCTCAGGTATGGCAATTGTGGTTTAAGCCCTGTGAACATTTGTAGACATTCAATGCACATTTTCAAAGGGCTTTACAGGAAGGTTTCACCAAATTATGCTTCCACTAACTAAGGATGAGATCTCTTTCACTGCATGGTGGCAAGCGTTAAGTATTAATAAAAATAAAGCAGAAAACTTTCCCATCAAACTTAATGGACAGAAATTTGAAATCTTGTTTTCACTTGCTGATCAATAGTAAAGTGAATATGTTTGCAGATTCATATACCTCATGTGTCTTTCTTCCTTTAATGTTCTGGGTTTTAATTCTATAGTTTTCCATTTCTTCACCTAAGGCACAACTGCGGTGAAGTTTCAACTTCAAAATTCTTCTCAATGTTTTGTAGAGAAAAAAAAGGAATTGAGAATGAAAATATTTTAAAGAAGACACAATTACCAAGTTATTTTAATGTTTTTATTATTGAAATTTAAAAACATTTGTGACATTACGTGGTTCTTGCAGAGCTATGAATGGTGACTTTTTTTCTTAAGGAAAATAATGTGACAATAAATATGCATGACTTTTTCAACTGCATCGAAAGAACTTTGTAGTAATAAATATAAAATTTTCACTACCTATTCCAAAATTTTGTTTTCAATAAACCAAAAGGTTTAGTCAGATAGAAGTAATTCCAGGTAATGTTTTATTTCTATAATTTAAAAAACAACCACCTCAAATTTGACAAGTTTTCGTCAACTTCTACAATAATCAGAAGGTCCTATAGAGATTACTTATAAAATCATGACTTTACTATGTGATATTTGTTGCCACCTGACAGCTTTGGGACTTGTCCTTGAAACTACGTCTCTTGTCTGGGTAACTACCAACAGGTTATTGGAGATGCCTGGCTTATGAATATGAGCCCACTCTACAAGGCATCATACAGTCACAAAATTCTGAATTTCATATACAGTGGTCCCTCTTATCCATGGTTTCACTTTCTGAGGCTTTAGTTACTCAAAGCCAAATATGGTCCAAAAATATTAAACTGAAAGTCCCAGAAATAAACAATTCACAAGTTCTAAATTGTGCATGATTCCTAAAGCTGATGAAATCTCATGCAGTCTATCCCGCCAAGTTCTCCTTTCGTCCAGTGTATCCATGTGAGACATGCTACCTGCCCATTAGTCACTTAGTAGCCATCTAGATGATCAGACTGACTGTCACCATATCTCAGTGCTTGTGTTCACGTTCCCCTTATTTTACTAAATAATGGTTCTAAAGTGCAAGAGTAGAGATGCTGGCAATTTGGATATGTTAAAAAGAAGCCATAAAGTGCTTCCTTGACTTTTCTAAAAGGTAAAAGTTCTCAACTTAATAAGGAAAGGAAAAAAATCATATGCTGAGGTTGCTAAGATCCATAGTAAGAATGAATACTCTATTTATGAAACTGTAGAAAGAAAAATAAATTTGTGCATAGTATATATAGGGCTGGGTACCGTCCTCAGTTTCAGGCATCCACTGGCAGTCTTGAAAAGTATCCCATGAAGATAAGAGGATAGTAGTTTTCCTCAATTAAGCTTTTCTTATAAAATAAAACATTTGTTATAATAAGTAACATAAATAAAATCATGCGCTACATAACAATGTCAAGACAGACTATATATATGTTGGTGGTCAGAACAATAGGCTACATCATATAGCCTACGTGTATAGTATGCTCTACCATCTAGGTTTGTGTAAGTATGCTCTATGATGTTCACACAAAAATGAAATTGCCAAGCGATGTATTTCTCTTAACTCATGCTCTAGTTGTTAAGCGATACACAATTACACATGGCTAAATTTTAACATTTCCAAGTCTATTAGAACAAGAATACAATTTTGGAGCAAGATTTAAATGAGCACAACTTTCTAGGTACTGCATTTTCAATAAATTTTACCCTAATTTATTATATTGAAGCTACTTTGTTTTAGAAAATAAACTTCTTTCTTTCCTTTGTAATGCTTCAGGTGCTGAAAATTTTTTGGGTTATACTCAGTTTCCTAAAAGTAGCACTACAGTAATTTAGCTTGAACCTTGTCATATGACATCGTGCCTTGTTTTACCACTGGTACTCACATTTCACTGCTTTGTGTCTTTTACTGTCTTGCACAAGGCAAAAAAAAAAAAAAAAAAAAAAATGCTTTCTTCTCAATTTTTTTTTCTCCACTTTTCATGGAAAGATGTAAAATGACAAAAAACATGGGAAGTAAAAAATGATTTCTATTAAACAAAATTTTCCAATTATTTTTTACTCTTCTGTTAGTTTTTATATCAAAAGTGTAGACTATGATTCAAAATGTGCAAAAGAATTGCTGCCACTTATTTTTTATGACTAGTCTGAACTTTTAAATCCCACTATCCCATTTGAGTATTGGGGAGTACAAACTTAAACTTGGTAAGAAATCCCAGACTTGTGCATTTAAAACAAAGTACTTTGAATAAATATTCAGCTAATTTACAGTCTAGCTTCTTAGTCATCTCCTCCCTTTCCTATTATTCAAGATGGTACCTGGATTCATGGAAAAGCTTTTGTGTCCTACTTGCAAAGAGGAAGAAGGGTTTCAAGCTGTCCTTCACATCTTTGCTGGTCTATGATGTGACAAAAGCAGTCTGGTCTCCTCCAGTCATTAGGCATCTGACACTAATGGCCACCAAATTGTTGCTGATACTGCTTTTTGCCAGGGAGCAGTGGAGAAGGATAGGCATTGTGATATGGCTGAAATTTATGTCTGGTGAACTTTAAGGAAATGTCTAGCTCAAGTTTCACCGGCCTACTCAGTTCTCGATTGTGCATAACTCTGGTCAGCCTCCTTTCATCCGCTCCTAGCCTCCCCGCGGTGGTCCTGTTGAAGGTCCATTGTGTCTCAATTCTGCCTTCCCGTGCCTCCTGGATCCATAACACAACTTGTAGATCTCTTCCACACTGCCACTTTCTCTGCCTCAGCACGCCATGCTGCCCTTTCTCCTCCTTAAAGGTTGCCCTAAGGCCCATGTGAGTCACTCTGTGAAGACTCTTCTCAGGTGCTCTCCGATTAATGACAGGCCAGAAATTTCTAAAAACACCCTAGGTGATATGGCGTGGTTATCATCATGTTGGCCTGAGGTATTTCTTTTCAGAGGTCTGTAATTTTTCTTTTTCTTTTTCTTTTTTTTAAATTTTTTGAGACGGAATCTCACTCTGCCGCCCAGGCTGGAGTGCAGTGGCACAATCTCGGCTCACTGCAAGCTCCGCCTCCCGGGTTCACGCCATTCTCCTGCCTCAGCCTCTCCGAGTAGCTGGGACTACAGGCGCCCGCCACCGCGCCCGGCTAATTTTTTGTATTTTTAATAGAGACGGGGTTTCACCGTGGTCTCGATCTCCTGACCTCGTGATCCGCCCGCCTCGGCCTCCCAAAGTGCTGGGATTACAAGCGTGAGCCACCGCGCCTGGCCAGAGGTCTGTAATTTTTCTGAGCAACGCCCCGAAACATCAAGTACTAAGAATTTTTCAAACCTATCTGAGTTTCAGACCCCACTTTTCTTCCCATATGCATTTTCCTGAGGGGAAAGCCAGGACACTCCATTTGAATTCTCGCCTCATTTCCCTTGAATTCTCTCAGAACTGCTATCAGTACTATACCTTATGTTTTCTTTTGGGCAAAGTTGATCTTTCCCTACATCAAGTTCTTTTTCTTCTTTACACTAAAAGCATATTTTCATACCTCGAAGGCTTAATCTGGGTATGTAAGAAGTTCTTGGAATTTAGAAATCTTCTTTCTTTTGTTTCTTTTTTTTTCTTTTTTTTTTTTTTTTTTTGACGGAGTCTCACTCTGTCCCCCAGGCTGGAGTGCAGTGCAGTGGCACGATCTCGGCTCAGTGCAACCTCCGCCTCCCAGGTTCAAGTGATCCTCCTGTCTCAGCCTCCCAAGTAGCTGGGATTACAAGCATGCTCTTGCACCCCTGGATTTTTTTTTTTTTTTTTTTTTTTTTGTATTTTCAGTAGAGATGGCGTTTTGCCATGTTAGCTAGGCTGGTCTCAAACTCCTGACCTCAAGTTATCCGCCTGCCTCGGCCTCCCAAAGGCGTGAGCCACCACACCCAGCCAGAAAACTTCTTTCTGTTGCCAGGAATCCTGATTCACAAGACTTTTGTCTTACTAAACACTGATTTAAGAAGAAAAAAAAAAGACTTTCTTGAACAATGACTTTTTTCCTCTTTGTGTTCCTGCTTTAATAATCTAAATCCTGCCTGAGATAGTGGATGCCTCTGGCTGAATAAGGGGAGGGTCAACTAATTTATTTCAAAAAATCTTATCCTTGTTATAGTCGAAACTGCTGATATTGATAAATTACTTTTATCTTTCAGTTATTTCCAAATTCATTTATTAGAGGAGCCATTCCTTTTCTTGAGAAGCTACTTTTTAAAACAAAGTGTTTTAAAAGATATACTACAGTTTATCTTCAGTTACACAATAGCTTCCATGTATTATTATCCTTAAGATTTCCATAAAAATCTGTTCATTTGTTTTTATTTCAATACAATTCAACAAGCATCAGTTAATACTTGTTTTAAACTAGCCTCCAATTCTGCGTACCATATAGAGAAGAGAGGTTTATAACAGGAATAAACAAGGTCATAGCTCTTCAAATGTAAGTAACAAAATGCATACACTAAATAGTCAGAATAAAATGGAAGACTAAGAAATGTGTCCACATGCGTGTATTGCTTGAAATAGTTACTTGATAGATATTTATTGTTCTATATTATTTCTTGTACAGGCAAAAAGGTGTAGGTTATCTGAGTAACCTGAAAATAATGTATGTCAGGGAAGACTGTTCCAGGCAAGAAGAAAACAACATGGGGAATGACTGGGGAAATAAGCATTGTAGGTTCAGAGGACAACTCTGTTATGTAAAGATTTAAATTGAATGAAGACCACAAGTCATTCTAGAAAAATGTATTTTTTCAGATATTTGTTCTTGGCATTGCCTTCCTTTTTCCCCCTACCCCCGTATTTTTCATAAAGCAAATGCTTTGTCATATTCTTCCTCTTCAGTGACTGATACTGGCTCATTCCACTGCTTCTGTTTGCTTGGTCACAGCTGTCCGTGAAACTTTCTTCTCCCCAGTGGTCTGACTAAGCGAGGCTCATAGCTCATAACAGGCAGCCCAAGGGTTAGCCCTGATGGGGCCGCACATTTCTGACTTTGGAATAAAGCCATTCTTGCTACTAGTGAGGCTTACAAGGGTTTGTTTTTCTTCTAATATTGCAGCTAAATTTCCATTGAAATAATAATAACTCAAAAAAAGAGATGCTATTCTTTCATCTTTTCTTATTCCTTTCACTGCCAAGTTTATTGGAGAAATGAGAATATGCATACATTGCTAAAACTCTCTCTCAGTCCACAACTCTACTGAAACTGCTTCCTTCAAGGTTCCGGTGGCCTAAAAAGACCCATCTCAATGATTATTTCAATTTAATTCTCCTTGACCTCATAACCATCCTTGACACTTTAACCATATCCTCTTAAAATGTTTTTTTCTTGGTTGATAGAATGTAGGACTCTTCTGATTTGCCTCATATCTCTCCAGACTATTCTTTTTCTGCCTCCTCTTGCTTTCTAAATACAGCTATTTTCTAAAATTCTGTAATTATCTCCAGTGTTTCTCTCTTTGCATTCTCTCTGTAAGTAATTTTATGTACTTTGAGTATTATTTCTATGCAGACAACCCTTAAACATAAATACACACACACACACACACACACACACACACACACACCCCTCTCTCTCTCCAACTGCCTTCTCCACTGGACTACAATCCAGAATTTCTGACTTTTTGCTGAAAAATGCCATTTAGGAGCTCCCACCAATCACTTTAATTTTAGCTTTAAATTCAAAGCTGAAGTCCCTGACACCCTTCTCAGATCTCCTCCTCTTCACTTCCTGCGAATGCTTCTAGGAGTGTTGTGCTGGAGCTGGCTCACACCAGCTTCTGAGGGCTTATGGTTTGCATCTCTCCCCAGCCTAGAAGTCAGCCATGTGGGGGGTATTTACACCACAGATAATGGCAAATGCTACAAATCAGGGGTTTCTTTTCTTTTCTAAAGGCTGATTTTTGAACATTTTTCTAGCACACCACTGAATACTGTCATACCACCCTCCCAGTCACCCTGAGTCTGAAACTTTGGAAGTAATTTTTTTTCCCTCATGTCCTAAATCCATTCAGGGTCAAATCCTTTAATTTTTAGATCAGTCCAAACCTTACCACCTCCATTACTCCTGGACTAATTCTTACCAGATTGCTCTCCAGTGCTTTCTTTATCACTAATCCACTGGGCAAATGCTGGTAAATTAATCTTCTTAAGGACCAGCTCGGACTATAATCAGAAGTTTTCAGTGATTCTCCTTGCTGACCAAGGTTAAGAGTCATTAATTCTCAGTAAAGATCAGCCATAATCTGGCTCCCACTCCCACTGTAGCGTGTCTCTCAGTATTCCTGTCACAGACCTCAGAATCCTGAGCTCCTAGCTTGTACCTGAATCATAAACAGTACTTTGCAAAATTTGGAGGATGAAACTTTTCAAATGACTAAATAGAGGCCTTCTTGATCTTGTGTCTATTTTTTTTCCTTGATGCCCCTCCTTTGTCACTTCCACACACTAAATCTTATCTCTATGTCAAATTTCAGCCCAAAGCCAACTTCTTCTGTCAAACTATCTTTTTTCATCTTCTGAGGACCCATCCTAGAGTGTTTTACTTTCATAGTAGGATTTATTATTCTCTGCCTTTTATTAAGATTTCCAGTGAATATGCTATATTCCATTTAAAATAAATGGGCTAGGGCACAATGAATTTCTTCTTGCATCTAATGGTCATGCAATCAAAACATGTTGACTCATTTGATATGGAGAACACCTGAGATTTATACAGCATATTTCCTTTCAAAATTACCTAGTACCCTCTCATTTTTTCACGTTATAATGAAGGAAGAAATTAGACATTTTCTCTGATTTGTAATATTACTCATTGAGAAATTGAGGACTACTGTTAAGATTACATTTATCTCTGGATCTTCAGATTTCCCACCTCTGCAACATTGTTCCCGATGATGCATGCTCTTGCTCTTTACATTCTAGGCAGAGTTTATATGGCTGGATGATTGTTTCTCTGGATATTAAAGGGAAGATATGAAGGGATATTTAGACTACAAACTGTATGAGGACAGAGCCCAAGTCTGTCTTATTCTCCAAAAAAACCCCAACACCCAGCTTGGCTCAACATTATGTCATTAAATCAATGAACCACACTGCCTGTGTTTTTATCAACACCATAGATAGAAAGATGAACACTGTTCCTACTACTATTTTGCAAGTTTATAGTAGTCACCCCTTATCCATGCGGGACACATTCCAAGACCCCCAGTAAATGCCTGAAATTGCAGATAGTACCAAACTTTATATATACTATGCTTTTTCCTATACATACATACCTAGGATAAAGTTTAATTTATAAATTAGGTACAGTAAGAGATCAACAACAATAACACAAATAAAATAGCACAATTATAACAATATATTGTAATAAAATTTATGTGACTGTGAATGTGACTATTCAAAATATCTTATTGTATTGTACTCACCTATTTTCAGACCATGGTTGACCAAGGGTAACTGAAACCATGGGAAGTGAAACCGTGGATAAGGGGAGACTTCTGTATTTTCAAAAGTTTATTTTTCCAAGTTACAAGATCACTGTTTTGTAGATTAATAACTTTTTCCCCGAGGGCTTTACTGGTTTATTTATTTACAGACTTTGACTATAGCTTGGCAGATAGCATCAGCAACTGAGCACAGAGAAAGAGTAATTGGGCACTGTTTTAAAATTTACTGATGACCTCTTAGAGCAGTAATACTTTAACATGGGCAGTTTGAGTAACTTCCTTAAATTTGTTTTATCCTTGTTTGTCTGTTACATGATGGCTGACATCCTTAAGTCCTTAAGTACATAAGGTTATAGCTAGTGACTGTTGAATATATTCATCTTGTTCTAAATAGACTTACTTTGTTCTAATTCTAGAGAGTTTTGGTTGTCGGTGTTTTTGTTTGTTTGTTTGTTTGTTTGTTTTCCTATTTTTGTTTGTTTTTTAACATTGGTCTGAGAGATTTCTTTGTTGTTTTACTCTCTGATCTGGAAATAGCTCCACTAGCAAAAACTAAATATCTCTTCAAAATGTACGTACACAGACTGGTTGACGATACCATTGTTAAACCATAGGACAGATACTGTAATTTAAAGAATATCACCATAGGCCAAAATGCAAAATGAGAAAAGGCATTTCTGAATCTCATGAAGGTTATAGATAACACGTCAGGGCTTAAACAGAATTGGTGAACTATTAATATTTCTTTTATATCTACTAGTATATATTACTTTGCTTCTCTCAAAGCAGCATATTTTTATTAAATATTAGTATTTTGTCTGCAGTTGATTGCTTTAATTTTTGTTACACTACATTCCTCACTGCAATACTTATGATGAAATCCCTGGGTCTACTAAATATACCTCTCTCATGTTAGGTTTTAATGTGCTCTATTCCTCTTGTGTAGCTAATAATTATTGGATTTGGGCTTACAAAAGCCTTTTAAAGTGCAGCTTCCACAAACTTTTTTTTTGGTATTGTGTTAAAATGAAATAGTCAGGCCCATTAACACATCTGATAATCTGTTTCGAGATATATGATTCTAAAATATGAATGTTAAAAAAGCATTAATTTAGCTTTACTCCTTTCATTTCTATGTGTAATATTTTCTCAGACTAGTGTGGTTGGCAGACTGTTGTTTAAACCAGTCAATGCAAATTAGCCTTGTAATTTCCTTGGTACTAAAAGTTTTGCTTTTGCTCACTTAATCTGTACTTGAGTAATTATTCTTCAGGCTGGTTGTTTTGTGTTCCTATTAAGGAAAGAGGAGTCAGAAGAGTGGTAAATATAATCATTATCATATACTTCAAATATCGGTGTTAAATGATGCTTTTTTTTAACATTAGTTTAACATAAAGTTTGTAGAATACTGAATGTTGTCTTTGAAAGTGCTAAACTCTCTATATTTTAATAAATTTCTTGGAAATTAGTGAATAATTAAAACTTTCAACACATATAATAGTAAATATTTTTAAAAATACTGCAGAAATTTATCTCCATGGCTAATGACCACACACCAGCTAAATTTCATAACAGTGTAGGAGGAATGTATAAGTTTATAAATGATATGAATTATATTTTCATTGCAGAAAAATGATTTGTAAATTCAATAAGTCCTTAGGCCTTGTTAATGATGATAATAATAATGACCAAAAACAGACATTATTATTGAATGCTACCATCTGCCAAATTCTTAAAACCCTAAATACATATGATTATTTACTTTATTCAGGTGAGGAAATCAAAGCTAAGAAAGGTTACATAACTTGTTCAATGCTTCACTTCAGACAATTATAGAGTTGGAATATAAAACCATAGCTGGCTCTAACAATTTGGAAAATGTAAACTTGTTACATTTTCCCTCATGATCCCTCATTGCCTTAATTAATTCATAATATTTTTCTATAAGTATTTTTTCTTCACAGATATTTGTGAATAGGACCCTAGCTGACATTTATGAATTTAATTTCAGCATCCCACATTGCATTCAAGCATACCTTGGCCACTGACCTACCCCTCAAGCCTCATAGTCAACATAAATGACCTCCTTTTGAGTTAGCCAGTTGTTTATACTTCTACCTATGCTCAGAGAGACAAATACTCCTCAAACTCCTGTAGCCTAGCAGGGAAGTTGTCTCACTCATTTCTTGTCTTCAGCATCACTCACAATGTCAGTATTAAGTGAATAGATGTTTTAGAGTTAATTGCTCCCCTACATAGACAAAAACATTCTGGAATGTTAGGACACCTAACGCTTCTAATGTGTCTGCATGTGGGTCAGAGCCCACATCCACATGGCAAAATGTGAAGAAGGGATGAGTCTATCATTCAATCAAATGATCAACTTCTTGGACAGCAAGAGGCAAGACAGAATAGCAACCCCCCAAAATAAAATTAGAACGAAAACCAAAATGTCTTGCCACAAGCTGGTCCTTTATGAGAATATTTGGACAATAATATTAATACCAACTGTATCAATAATAATAATAATAATAGCAGCTATCACTCAATACTCCATTATATTCCAGAAACTTTACCAGGTCCTGTGTATATATTATCTCATTTAATTCTTAGAAAATATAGGCACTATTATTTGCATCTTAGAGATGAGGAACCTGAAACTCAAAGAAGTCACTGCTATAAAGTGCAAGGTCACGATTTGAACACATTGTGATGTTCCTTCAGGTCCCGTGCTTTTCCCTCAAAACCAAATCTGGAATTTATTCAGGAAATTGAGAAGTTCCTGTGTCTTTTAAAATGCCACTGATTGTCTCACATACTTTGTATAATTACAGATTTAGAGTACTGCAGTGAGTTTTTATAAACTATTTGTATACTTAAAATATACTGTACACCAAACAAACTATGTTGTGATTTTCATGGAATTATTAAGTGTATATCCAATATTTGGAAGCCAAGTAAGGTAAGCATTGGCCACATTGTTATTGTTAAGTCTGTTTTATTGAAGGGTGAGCGTGTGGGCGTTGCAGGGTGTGTTATACACAATTTTAAAACAATGCAATTCTTGAGCTTGATGCTTATTTTTCATATAGCTCCATGTTTAAACTGAAGAAGAAAGTCCCCAAACATATCATTTATATTTTAAGCTAGCTTATTTCCTTTCTCATGAAAGACAAATTGGGAAATATCTGAAGTATTATATGTAGCAGCATCAATTTCAGGTGATATCTATTAGAAATGCATGCAACCTTATTATGCTATTATACAAATAAAAAATGGGTATAGAAGGAGTAAAACACTAAGCAAATAGTCTGTTCTTTACCTAAGTTCACCCTGAAAGATGTATCCTTCCTGATTCTACATCTTATCACAACCTCCTAATGCAGTTTGTGTTTATTTATTTGTCCATTTCAGAAAAAAAATTACCAGTAAAATGACTAATTCTTAAAAAGAAACCAAATATATTTCAGAGGCTCTGCCAGTGTGTAATGCCTTCTAACACAGGCCAAAAATATCAGTAGACTATATTTGAAATAACTGTTTTCGCTGCAGAATGCTCAATGCTATTCTCACTTGCCCTCCTTTCTTGAATCCCTCACCTCTATACTCCCACCCCGGAAAAAAAAAAAAAAAAGCAAAACAGATTACAGTAAATTTTGGCAAGGAATTCTATTTGAATCATTTTCTTAGAAGTCACGTGCTTTGGATTTCCTCTTGTTTATGATATATTAAAATGCCTCCCAGATGTTTTTAATTATAAAAAAAGTTTTCAAGAAAGCAGAGTAATTCATAATAAAATTTCCTCTTTTTTTAATGGCCAATAAATTAGTATATTCCAGCTTATCAAACTGCTCCATAATTCTGAGGTGACCTGTTTAAAGAAGGTCAGGCATTGAGTTAGACAGCTCGATTTAGGCAGAGAGAGAGTTTTACCAAGAACACTTTCAGTTCCTGTTTCCAATTGAGGCTGCTCCCCGCCTGGGGCCTACCCTAACGCAAAAGCCCATTGGCTAGAATTGCTTAAATGTCCCACACAAATATAAACACCTCGATAGTGCTCGGAAGATTAAAGGAACAGCTTATTGATATTGTATATGCTCATGTTTGGATGTGTGACGGGGAAGACAGCATTTAACTGCTGGTATGCAATGCTGAACCTGGACTGCATGAAGAGGTTTTCATTTACTGATGTTGGATGTGTGCCCAGACTGCCATAGTAGAATTTAGGGAAAACACAGAAAGGAGGAGAGACACAGAATGGTTTTTGGGAACATCCATGTGGGGCAGAAGAATAAATACATGTGAAGACCATGTTTCCAGAAATGAAATGACTGGCCACTGGGCAACAGTTACGCATCCCCCAAATCCCTTCCTGGTCCTCTCCATTTGCACTTGAAGGTAACTGTTCATCTTGATGTTGATTCAGGGTAGGAGTAAGATTATAATTGGGGCCAGGGGCAGTGGCTCACGCCTGTAATCCCAGCACTTTGGGAGGCCAAGGCAGATGGATCATGAGGTCAGGAGGTCAGACCAACCTGGCTAACATGGTGAAATCCCGTCTCTACTAAAAAAAATACAAAAAAAAGTATCCGGGCGTGGTGGCAGGTGCCTGTAGTCCCAGCTACTCGGGAGGCTGAGACAGGAGAATGGCGTGAACCCGGGAGGCGGAGCTTGCAGTGAGCCGAGATCGTGCCACTGCACTCCAGCCTGGGCGACAGAGTGAGACTCTCTCTCTCAAAAAAAAAAAAAAGATTATAATTGGGTTAAAAAAGAAAGAGGACAGGTCATGGCGAGAAGAAACCCGACATCATTTTGCCTTTTGTTTTAAGCTTAGCAAGGAGATAAATGTGGTGGGGTTTTTGTTTGTTTTTTGGCTTTTTAACTAATGTTTCTGAAAGAGAAATCTTTGTGGATTGTGGACGTGGCGCCTCTTAAAATGTACCTGCTGATCATCTGTCGTATGGGATAGACCAAGAACCTTTGGAAGTACTGATTTTATGGCTCACAATGTGAATTTAAGTTTAAATGGGACTTTCTTTGGTTTAACTCAATGGAGGGCTTTCTGGTTACTCTCTCATCACCCTAACCCACTTCATCCCTTTGTTTGTAACTTTAAGCATATTTGCCAAATATGAGCAAGTACATTCATACGGATAGCTTTATAGAGGCATTTTATCAAGTAGGTGTCTGTAGGAAGAGATGCTTGAGGAAAAAGAAAGTGAGGCAGTGTGACAGATACAAACTAGTCAGTCAACCATAATTTATTGAGCAACCACAATATACACAGAAGAAAAAGTCCTATAAAAGAGGGAAATGGAAAGAAGCTTCTTTGGACAAGGGTAGAGGGGCAACAGAGGAAAGTCCTAGGATATTCTAAAAGCCTGCCAGCTCAAAGGTGAGGAGACTAGAACTTACAGGGAAGAAGATGGGGGTTCCTGAGAGAGAAGGAAAGATCACCAATGGCTCGAGGAAACTCATCTTGCTTCAGGCATTTAGGACTTTGAATTTTACAAACATGCATAATGTAATTACCAGATGGAGACAAAATGTTATTATTTCTGTGGTCAATATGTGCCTGTTGGTAATGAGCAGAAAATACTAGAACAAATAAACACAGTGTGGAGTTATCTATTAACAGTGGCATCATCTGAAGTAAGAAAGGAACTGGGTTAAAGAAAAATGACCATTGTCATTTTTCTAGTGGTCACTCATGATAGCCAGTTGATGCAATTTAAATTAAAATTTTAAAAGAATCTGTGGAAAATGTCACATTTGGGAAAAAAAATGGTAAACAAATGCATCATGTAAAAGAGGATGAGTTAGGAAACTTCCGTCCTTAGTGAATGGATGAGACTTTTGAAGTTACCGAATGGCATCAACCTAATGAATGGAGGTGAAAAAAATGTGGATTGAGTGGCTCAACAACTCCATTTAACAAACATTTATTTCCAATTTACTATGTGTTAGGCAGAATTTTGGGTGCTGCTAAGAAAAAAAGATTACCAGTGTCATTAGAGCAAGAATTCCTTTCGCTGTTTTAGCCAGCAGATGCACCTGCTGATGTAGCTTCAGCCAAATGACATCTCCCTTAGATATAAGAAGCCCACTCTAATCGTTCAAGTTTTCATCTTTAGGAGGAAATTTCAGTGGAGCAAGGAGGGAAAGAAGGGCAATCCTCAGCCTTCTGACTTGCCACATCAAAGCTATAGTCCATGGAGAATAAACGCCCTAACCAGATTTGCATATAAACAATATGCCCACATTGCCCAGGACATAGTCCTGGCCCTACAGGAATTGATTGTTTTGCATTTCAGGTAATAGTCACTCAGAAATAACCTGAATGTAGCTCAGGCTACATCTTTCTTTTCCTATCAGTTCCTCCCTACACCCCCTGCTCTCTCCATTCTTGGCATGCTGGCTTTTTTGCCATTCATGGAACTCACCAACGTGCTGCTCAGGCTGGTGCCTCTGTGGTTCTTTGCCTACTAGATATCTGTGTGGTTCACATTCTCTCTTCCTCAGGTGTCTGCTCAAAAGCAGCTTTATCAACATGGCCCTCATCCCCTTTATCCTGCTTTATTTGTCCTCAGATTAGTTATTGCCACCAGATAAATTATGTAATTTTGGGTTATTTCTTTTCTTCTGACACATGAACATAAACTCAATGAAAGCAGTGCCTTATCTATTTCTTTTTTGACCAGTCATTACTGGTCTCCCAAGCCTAGAACAGCACCTGGCTGACAGTAGGTGCCCAGTAAATATTTGTTGACTATAGGAATAACAAAAGAAAGCATTTGGACAACAGAGGAAGGATAGGATAATATTAGCTTGAAGAATCATGAAGGGCCTAGAGAAAATATTGGGCACATTTACTATGTGCCCAGCTCAGTGGTGGTGGAGGAGAGAGAGAGAGGGACAGACAGACAGCAGACATTCTTATGCAACAGTGCACTTCAAAGGCTATGCAATGTCAATTATTACTAGAACTAGTAAAGGCTCTGGAAACTAAATTATTATGAGGGATAGTTTAAGAAAATAGTAATTTTCTCAGCCTAAAGAAAACAAAACAGTGGGGAGACAGGAATAGGGGTTAGATAGAGGATGAAACATCACACCTATCTTTACATATGATAAAGATATCCTCTGAAATAGTGAGTACACTCATATTCTATTGTGGAGAGGGCAGGAAGATTGGGAGATAATTTTGTTTTAAAATTGTAATCATTATAGCTGTCTTTTAGTGGAGTAAATTCCATCACTGTGTTAAATCAGAGATAATCTAAAAGAGCTGTTATAAACTGGACTCTGGTCTTAGGTAGAAGGTTATGCCAGATAACTTAGAATTAAAAATCTTCCAAACTAGGTTTTACACACACACACACACACACACATACGTGTGCACGTGCATGAGCACATGAGCACATACATACTCGTTGGGTTTTAATTACTACAAATCATCCAGCTAGTTCTAGAATAGAGGACGCCCAGTTAAAGTTGGATTTCAGATAAACAGTGAACAATTTTTCATTATAAGTAGGTCTCTTGCAATATTTGGGGAAAACTTATACCAACAATTTCTTTGTTGTTTATCTGAAATTCAAATTTAACTGAAATTATCTGAAATTCTAAATTTAATTTAAACTTATCCTATATTCTATGTGGCAACCTTATGCTATAGAAAACAACATAGCAAAAGAAAGGTGTGTGTGTTTCTCCAGAATTCCAAATTTACATAATTAATGTAATAAATACAAAGCAGGGGATGGAGTGCCAGAATTCATTCATACATCTATGGCCGTTATCGCCTTGGGCAGATTGGGGGTATTGATCTTATAGCCACAACACCAGGTGGGTTTATTTTTTTTTTCCATTTTTAAATCATTTTTGGCTGGATTATTTTACAGTTTTTGAGAATTTTAAAATGTGTTTATTTTAATGTTGCTTTTTTTGTTCACCATGCTGTCTCTAGAATTTCACAGAGGACTTTGTCTTAAATGATTCACAGCATATCATGGTGACTATTTGGCTTTCTTAGTGTCTTCGTATCAAATCTAACTTCCAATTCAAAGTTATTTATTTGGGGCACATTTCCTTGGAGCTAAAGTATTAATGCTGATACATGAATCCCCTTTTAATACGTTATAATTTTAAAAGTATAATTATATTACAATTAAAATAACTTCAAAATAGTTACCAAAATGATTTGCAAACATTTTATTGCAGGTAAACAGACGTGTGGTTCACATGATCTTGACAAAAAAAAGATTTCTGCTTATCAGCTAAAGAGATACTACTGTAAGACTAAAGCATAAAACCTTGAAATTAGAGGTTCTTGATGACATTTTAACATTATAAATTAATTTTAAAGGATTATTTCAAATTTTGTGCATAAAGTGAAGAGCTATTAATATTTTAACTTGCACTATATCAAATTGCCTACTTTAAATATTCACATGACATGTAACCTTGCCTTGTATAATACCGACTCTGACCTCAAAAGGCTTAGGCCTACTTTGGAAGTTAATATGAAGAGAAGTGAAACAATTACAAGAAAATTTATTCAGTGTGCTAACAAGTTCTAAAACCGAAAGTTTAAAGAATGGAGAAATCACCATGGGGTAGTACCCTGAGAAACGGGGGCCTAATGTGTGCCTTGCAGGGTGGGCTGGGAATATATCCTTGGAGAAGAAGGTGTGTGTAGGGCCAAGGAAGAAGCAATATGTGCAATGCTTGGGACAGAAGAGTAAGAAGGATGGTTGAAGCCAGAGATTATGTGGAAGGTAAGAAAAAAGTAAAAATACTTCTGTTTTGAAATAGTGGGATGTAATTATGAATGGGAAGCATAGTCATATTAATTAAAATGTTAAAGGCCACACCACAGAATTTAGACTGACTGACGCAGGCCGTAGAGCGTTTGTATATGCCTGCCTAAGAAATGGACATCCCACGAGTGGTGTTTCTGGTGTTGCACCCTACATATCTATCTCAATGAAACCAGATCAGAATGCTTCTGCACTGTGCAACCAAAACTCATAGGACATCAACCAGCATTGTCATTCTTTGAGCACTTCTTTAACAAAAGTCATCTGCCTTTACAGATTTTTGAGCTTGTAGGGTTACTTCTATTCACAGTGAAGACCCACAAACTTCTTTCTGTGGATACAAATCAATACTTAGGTCTCTGAGAATTTCATGTAGGTTGGTGGCTTTGTGACCAGAAGGTGAGAGAATAGCTTGATCCTGCATCCTCACCCCAGGCAGATCCCCCACTGACAGCCACAGGGTTATGGTCTATGTCAAGGCTCTCTGATCAGGCACTAAAATTACTTTTCAAGCATTAATCTCTGTGAAGCGAGGCATGCTGTTCAAAGCGATGTCACTTCCGTGCCATTCTGTCCAACTAAAGACGAAGACACTTTTGCAAGATATATTTTTGCCAGCTCGTCCATCAGAGAATATTTATTTGTTCATTAATTTCTTTTATGAACATTGTACGAGTTACACAGTACAGTACCTCCTGATCATTTATTGCCCAGATTTATACTCCATGACTTGATAGAAAGTGCAGCTCCAGAATGGAGCTCTCTCATTCTCTGTGTAAGCAGTTGTGCTGTGCTTTACGGGATAAAGACATTCTTTTTAGACACTGTAATTAGCACTTGCCTTATTTATACATCTCCCTTAACATTGTGTCCCCTTTAAAAATATTTTTATTTAAAATGGCATGCAAGGAAATAGCTTGGCATGCGTTAGGAAAAAAAGAAGAAGAAGAAACAAACCACTGATAAATCCATCTGTTAAAAACCACAGTACACAAATTAAAAGAGTAAGTTAACATTACATGTCCTAATCTCCTAGCACCATTGTTCGTGCTTACTGTTTCTTGCAGAATATTCAAAAGCTATTTTTTCCAGCAGACCAACTCCTTTTAGTCACACCCTGGAAATGCTTTGCTTGTTTTAAATAGGTCCATTATGCTCTCAGACACTTACATATTTAGTATGTCCAGCCTTAGTAAAGTGAGTGGTCTATATGGTTTTCCTCCTCTATTATTTATTTTGTCTTCTCCAACTACTCTTTCAAACAATTCATAGTTATCAAAATTCCTCACCAAAGTTTCCCTACTGAATGTAAACGGTGGTTCTGCCTCTAGCAGAGCAAGATGCAGTAACTCAAGAGCCCAAAGATCTCTTTTCTTAATTCTTAAATGTTTCCCTTTCTCCCTCCCTTGTGAGACAGGTGAGAAAAGCAATTGTCCCCACTGCTTAATGCATCCCAACTCAGAAACTCACTCCAGCCTTGTAATTTTGAATCCCAACCCAGCTGGCAGTTCCTGGATTTCAGACTCTGAATATGAGTTCAGCACTTTTAAATCAATCACTCTGAACAGTATTTCTGTCAAATGGAAACTTTTCTTCTTTGGCAGAAAGGCTTTCCTGATTTTTAGCTACAGCCTCAGAGAACTGAACAGTCTCATAAATGAAACCAGGATGTAGGAGAAAAATTAAACTAGATATAATTTTCTAACATTATCATTGCAACAGTCCTGTTTCCTTTAACTGTTCAGTAAGACGAGGCACATTTTGTACCCTGTAAGATTTTTCAAACAGTTCCCCCAATTCAGGCTAATGGCTAGTTGAGGTTTGACTAGCAAGGAGTTACTGGGTTAGGTGGAAATAGGAGGAATAAAATACTCCTGGGATCCTATTCTCTCTAACTTAAAATTCTCTCTCAAATTATTAAACTTTTTCAAGAATTAGGTTACCTAATAAATGTTGCTTGCTGTCACAGCTAGCAGTCCTGTTATTGGTAGAATTCGTAGGTTAGTACAAAGGCTCTTGGCTTAGCCAGAGATGACACAGCAGCTTTGGAAATAATACTTCTTCCGTTTCACGAGGTGGTATGGTTTGGCTGTGTCCCCACTCAAATCTCATCTTGAACTGTAATGCCCATGCGTCTACGGAGAGAGCTAGCTGGTGGGAGGTGATTTGATCATGGGGACGGTTCCCCCCATGCTATTCTCATGATAGTGAATTCTCATGAGATCTGGTGATTTTATAAAGGCCTCTTCCCTCTTCACTTCTCCCTCTTCTCTTTCCTGCACCATGTGAAGAAGGTCTTTGCTTCCCCTTTGCCTTCTGCCATGATTGTAAGTTTCCTGAGGCTTCCCCAGCCAACCGGAACTATGAGTCAATTAAACCTCTTAACTTTATAAATTACCCAGTCTCAGGTATGTCTTTATAGCAATGTGAAAATGGACTAATACACTAGGACAAGTTTAAATTTCAAGCACTGAAATAAAGAAATAATGTCAAATCCCTGAAAATAGTATTAGAGACCAATTTTCTTTGGGGCTTTAAATAATAATAACAAGAAAATGTTTATAATTCATAAAGTATTCTTCACTATTTTTATGCACCCTTCCTTGAGTACTGTACATGATCCATTGTATCCAAACATTGAGGTAACACAGAAATTGATGTTTTCTATAATCTCAGCTTTTTACTATGCTTTTTATTTCATGAGTGTCCCAATACATAAAACCATCTACATATCTACATAGAAATAGAAACTGTAAGATTTATTAAGAAAAGTCCATAGAGAGGTGCTAATTTTCTCCACCAGATTTCACTGGACATTTGTAGCTTCCTACCATTTTTCATGCAGTGCTGTGTTTACTGTATCTTGATTTCTTCACAATGCTCAAAATATTCCATGTAATCCCCTAGGTACCTTGAAAGGACTTTATAGACAACCATTGATTTATGGACATTGAACATGAAATTTTTGAGCTCTAAGTTACATTGGGATTGACAGTTATAGCAAAATGTGAGTACTGAGGAAAAAATATTTAAGTATATATGGAATGAACACATTTGAAAAACTTATGAAAATAATATTGAAATAAGTACATTTATTCATTCAATATTTATCCAACACATATTTATTGAGCGTTTACTATTATTGAGTATTGAGTTCTGGGCAAGATGTAGCTATTGAACTTTCATGTAGGTGAAACAGACGTGGTTCCTGGACCTCACGAATTCAGAACATTGGCCTCTTTGAAGCAGGAGGGCCAAGCTCTTAAACTCTTTAAAGAAATATTGCTGGACTCAATTGCTGTAGAATTCTGAAAGTCTAATATAAATGTGCAGCAACAGGCAAGGAACACTAAGAAAAACGCATATAAGAAGTGTATTTCAGATGGATAGCTAAGAACATTATAGAACTTTTGAGCTAAAAAGTACCTTAAAGACCTTATATCCCAGCCTCCTTGTTAACCCAACTGAAATTCTTGTTTGTGAACACAGTTTTTAATAACTAAGCTGAGTCCAGAACCTATGTCTGTTGATATCCAGACAAGTACCTAACAAATGAATGCCCTTTGAATAATTTTATAATCAATTTCAATTTCTTGTTTGTTTTTTCTTTTTTTTTGAGACAGAGTTTTGCTTTTGTTGCCTAGGCTGGAGTGCAATGGCATGATCTCAGCTCACTGCAACCTTCACCTCCCGGGTTAAAGCAATTCTCTTGCCTCAGCCTTCTGAGTAGCTGGGATTACAGGCATGTGCCACCATGCCTGGCTGATTTTGTATTTTTAGTAGAGACGGTTTCACCATGTTGGTCAGGCTGGTCTTGAACTCCTGACCTCATGTGATCCACTTGCCTTGGCCTCCCAAAGTGCTGGGATTACAGATGTGAGCCACTGTGTCCAGCCAATTTAAACTTCTAACTGTATTCATAGTGCAGTCAAGAGGGTGCTAGGGGCTGAATTGTGTTCACCTAAAATTCATATGTTGAAGTCTTAACCTCCAGTTCCTGAGAATGTGACTTTATTTTGGAAGTAGAGTCATTGCATATGTAATTAGTTAAGATGAGGTCATGCTGGAATAAGGTGGGCCCCTAATGCAATGTGGCTGGTGCCAGTGGAGATTGGCATGCACGCAAAGAGAACACCATGTGAAGATTAGTGTTAAACTGCTAGGAGAGTGTACCGGAACAAATCCCTCCCTAGCACCTTCAAGGGAATATGACCCTGCTGACACCTTGAGCTTAGATTTGCAGCCTCCAGAACCATGAGACAATATATTTCTGTTGTTTAAGACACACAGTGTGTGCTACTTCATTATAGAAACCCTGGGAAACTAATATAGAGGACAATTCTATTTGAGGTTTACTCAGTTTGTCTTTTCATTCATTTATGTATTCATCAAACATAATGCATATTAGATGTATTTATTAAGCACCTAATATGTGCCAAGCACTGCACAAAACACTGAGTATACAAAAATGAATAAGACCCAATCCCCATATTCAAACAAACGTGAATATTCCAACGTGTTAATAATTATGTTGTTAGGTTCCTCACATCCCAGTCTGGGATCTACGTTTATGTGTGCGGTTCTTTCCCAATAAATATTATTTATATCCCCCAACCGACCCCAAGAGAATAGACTTCACTTCTACCTTGGGCCCAGCCTCTTCCCTGAAATATGTGAAATTGTTGCTTCCCAGGAGTAGTTACTCTCTCCAATCAGTGAGTCATGGACCGGGGGTCTAATCCAGGCCAGTGACAGCCCCTTAGCGTGCCGTTAAAGCAGGCATCTCTAATCCACCCACTACAGGAGTGCAATGAGGACAGCAATGGGTATCTGTCATGCTTTATCAGGGCCATAAAGTGAGTATTTAAAATTTTAAAGTTTTCTAATGAAATATACAAAGGTTGATTATTTAGCAGTTTATCAACTTTACCCTGCTATGGCAAAGGGAACAGGCAATAAAATTGCTCAAAGGAGGCTTCAAAACTACTTTCTACCATTTTATTACAACTTTAAAGAGGACTAAAAACAAGTCTCCCAGAAGGCTCCTGGCCAGCTTTGCTGCTTCCACCCCAGAGAGCATGTTTGCATTCCTACAGCTGATGCTGCTGGAATCAGTCCCTCTCCACTCTCCCTGGGACCCCACAGTCACCGCTTCCAAGGCTGTGCCTGTGACAACTAGAAGCCAGAGGAACTGGAGGATCTCTGGCCCACAGAACCAATAGTGGGACAAGTCAGGGCTCAAACTGCCCCTACTTCATAATTACCTGCTGCTTTTCTTCATTTCCGAGTGACCATCTGCCCCAAATCTTTCTGTCTCTACCACCACAGTGACCACTTTCTGCAAAGAACAGTAAGAATGAATTTAAGAGGAATAAAAAATTAGACAAAGGTTATATTTACCCTAAAGCAATTTTTATGAGGATAAGATTCTCACATATGTACTACAAGAAAGGCAAGAAACAAATTGTGCTTCTCTGAAAGATGAATGAACTTCCACCCTATTTATGTTTCTAGAAATGCCTGAAAGATGAACTTTTAAGTGAATTTATGAAGTCTTTATTTTCCATGATTTTTAGTGGTTTCTATTTTTTACTTGAATCTACTTCCCTTTAAATCTCACCTTTTTATTAGAAAAATAAAATATAGGCTCACAATGTCCAGAGTACCCCCATTTAAATGGCAGAGAATGAGCCAAGAGGTCTAGTACATATGAGGTCTCTTTAGGGCCTCTTGGCCCTTTTGCATTTTTTGTTTTATTATCTCTTCTCAGTGGCAAGAGAGCACATTGGGAAGCTGAAATGTTTCCCCTAGTGAGTTTATACAGGACTTTCTAGAATTGAGCCTCTGTCTTAGTGGCTACCATTCTCTCACCTCCTATACTAGGTAAGGCAATAGGAGGATGTACAATTGCACCTAGAGAGTTTAGATAATTCAAAGTGAAATACAGACAAAAACACAATTTCCAGCAAATGATTATGAGACCACAGAGAGGGGGAAAAATTAAGAAACTTATTATTAGAGTTATGTATTCATTCACTTCTTTATTCAAAAATATTTATCAAGCACCTACTATGAGTCAGATCTTGAGCTAACCACTAGGGATATATGTTGCACAGAAACAGACATGCTTACTCTTCCCACAGAGCTCACAGTTTAATGAGGGAGAGGCATCAATCAAATAATGATGTAAATTAATTAATTAAAAGTACAAGTATTAAGTGCTGTGAAGGATAATTATATAATGCCATGTGAGCATAAAATAAGTCAGTTTTACCCAGTCTGGGGTGGAGATAATGGTGGCAGCATCTCAGAGGTGTGCCTGAGAAACGTATTTATTGAACTAAGATTTTTTTTTTAAACTTTAGGACTCAACTAAGCAAAGTTGGAGGGGAGGATGAGAATGGGGTCAGAAGCATATCAGGGAGAGTGCAAAAAGAAGTCAAAATGTCCCTTGTCAAAGGAAGATGGGCACATTTAAGGATCTTAAAGAAGTCCTGTGCACCTGAACCCCTGAGGAGAAGGTGTGAACTGAAGCTGGAGTGTTGGTAAGAGGCAGCCAGTCCATGCAGGGCTTCGCAGACCCTATTAAAGCTATTGGAAGTGATCCAAAGAGCAATGGAGAGCCACTGAAAGGCTTAAGGCACAGAGAGTAACATAATAAGAAACTTGTTGTTCCTGCTAGTATTGAGGGGATTACCTGCAACCCAAAAAACTTTATGCTGCCCCCTACACTACTCCAAGTCCAGATCCACATCTTCTAGAAACCAAAGTGATATCAGTTTACCATGAGAATCCTAAAGGTTCACACTAATTTCATTTCCTTAAACACTGACTGGACAATTTCATATTCTTCGGCAAAGGAGGATGACAAGTAGGTATTAAAAATGCAGCAATCTGGACCGCACACCTAGCAAGATTAGCAACTAATAATAGATTTAGAAAACAAAATGTTCCATTTGGAATATCTTAGCAGAGCCACCTGCTAAGAGAGTAAGTGAAACTTTTTGAGTATTATTTTTGTATGACTTTTAATTTGCTTCTATGTCTATACCCAACTTCCAACACAGCACACACTATAGACTATCAAAGATTATCAAAAGTGATAGTAAAGTAATTTAAGCTGTTTACCTTCAGAAATAATGAGCTGATTCATAACAACACAGCAATAACCACACTTCCATGCCACTGGCCAAGAAAGCCTGGATATTACCCAAATTTGAGTAAATCACACCACAAACACATGTTAATTCTGGCCACCCCTCCTTACTTAACTAAATGTTTATTTCAAATGATCTGAGCTTCCTGCATTCACTTGTACTCTGTTCTTCAACACACTGTGGATGGAGGGCTTTTTTTCGAAACTCAAATCTGCTCTTGTCATTTTGCCTGCTTGAAAGCCTTCACCAGCTTTCCATTGCTCTGGGGCTGAGGGCCAAACTCTGTAGCAGGGCCACAGGTGAGATCAGTGTCATCCAGCCTCACCTACTCTCCAGTCTCATGTTGCTGCACGCTCCTTAGAACTTTCTGTGCCTGGCGTTCCATGGCAGTGGGTTGGTGCTGAGAACTAGAGTCAGTCCTTGTCCTCAAGATGCGTATTGAAAGGGGCCTGGTGGAGACCAAACTACACCAGTTGCAGTCAAGAGATCTTTATTGGAGGTATTGAGCAGAGAAGGAAGAGAAGCGAGAGAGGGCTGCTGGTGTGCTGGGTTTTATGTCCCTTGGGCCTACGTGGATTGGGCTAGGGGCAGGCCCAAGGGAAGGCGGGAGATGCTTCTTTCTGATTGGCCCTCCTTTGGCGGGTTCAGACAGTTCCCGGTCAAGGAGGGGAGAAGAACCCGGAACCGGCCCCATCTTAAGGTATGGTGTCATTTTAAGGTACCCCATGTTACCTAACATTCCTCCCTTTTTGTTTTCTTAAATGGGGGAAAACGGGCATTGTAGTTCATCTGGCTGCTTCCTGCTGAGTAGGGGGCGCTGTGGGGAGGGGGCACAGGGAGAACTGTCAGGGTTGTGCATGGGGTACAGTATGAGTATGAGGCCAAGCAATAGGGCGCTATACATGAAGACTTCATTAGATGTGAAGTCCATGAATGTTCCTTGTAGGTATAGATCCTCCAGTGCTGTGAGCCAGTTGAGGGGCAGGGATGGGTTGGTGATGAGCCAGCTGTTTAAGAACTGGTAGAATTGGCTTGCTGTAGCCATCTGGGGTACTAGGGGTAGAGTTTGGTCTGCTCGAAGAGAAAAGAAGATGGTAGTTAATTTAGGGTGCGAGGGCAGGCCTACCCCCTCCCCCCCAATCCTGGGTATCTGTTGCCAGTCATTGGCTGTTTAAGAGGTCAGCAGGGTGTGAGACTGTCTCTGGAGTCTGCCGTGTCTTCACAAGTCGCTAGGAGACTTGGTAGTTTCCGAGGAGAAGCTGGTTAAAGGTTTGGTTAGAGCTGGACTCTTTGAGGGAATGGGAAATAGTTATGGTTTGAGTTGGATATGCCCAGGCATCACTGGGATATATGCCTCCTGTAACTGACTGGCCCCAGACCGGGTCGGCGGGGTTGTCGATATGTATGGCTCGGGAGGAGGCGTTGTTTTTAGTGGTATAATATAGGAAGAGGGTGTGTTTGTTGATGTGGGAGCCAGACGGCGAAGTGGAACATGTGGAAGAGAGGGTCCCAGCCGTTTTCTATCATAGTGAGCCTGGGAAGGGGAAGATCCACCGTGGGGCTGATGTAGTTGGTGTGTGTCCTCCTGTGAATGTTGTATGACTCTTTAACTGTGAAGAGATAATAGGGCTGGGAAGAGGGCCCGCCGGCGGAGGAAAGTGTAAAGATGTGAGAGGCGGAAAGCCAG
This sequence comes from Symphalangus syndactylus, assembly GCF_028878055.3. NCBI lineage: Eukaryota > Metazoa > Chordata > Mammalia > Primates > Hylobatidae > Symphalangus > Symphalangus syndactylus. The sequence continues at coordinate 41,631,496 of NC_072441.2, read as the reverse complement.
AGAAGAGGACTTAGGAGATGCATGAGAGCGGGGCGTAAGCAATTTGGTTCTTCGTGTGGGACGGGTTGGTAGCCGGTTTCAACCGGTAGAGCGGCGATCGGAAGATGAGGTGGAGGGTGGTGGTATTGGGGGGGTTCGTCGGCCGGATCAAAGTTGGGAGCAGAAGGAGAGGTTGGTAGCTTGAGAGCAGTGATAAGGTGTTGCGGCTTGCAAGGGAGGCAGAAGTTGGGTTTGTCCCGTAGAAGAAAGAAGCCATGAACGTAGGGGATCTCTGCCCATTTTCCTGTTAGCTCACAATAGTTGTAGAGATCCCGGAGAAGGTTGAGATCAAAGGACCCATAAGTGGGCCATCTGTTTTGGTTGTCTAGGGGGTAGGTGGGCCAGTTTTGAGTGCACAATTTAATGAGGTGTGTAGGTTTGAGATCAGCAGCTAAACCAAGGGCTGATAAGTTATTTAAAAGGCATTGTAAGGGAGAGTCGGCCGGCAGGGATGCAGAGGCTCCTATTATGAGAAGAAGCGGTTTACAGAAATATATGGCAAAGGGCTGGGCAGGGCGTCCCCTACCAGCCGATAACCATGCTGTGAGTCAGACCCTTAGAGTCGGTTGTCACCGAAACAAAAGGACTGAGGGCCTCTGGGAAGCCGAGGGCTGTGGGCCACCTGGTACCAGGATTTTCAGAGCGAGAAAGGGGAAGGGGCCCAGGCCTGGCGAGTGAGGAGGAAAAGGAGGGAACCCTGCTCCCTGGAGGCAGAGTCTAAAATAGGATTTACGGCAGCCGTGTGGGCAGCCGAGGCGGGAGCCGGTCGACTGGTGTCGGACACCAGAAGGGGAGACTTACCGAGATGAGGCTGGTGTTGGGCGTAGAGGTCGGCGAACAGGAAAATGAGTGAAGACCGGCCAGGGTCTGGACTGAGCCCGAAAGGGATCAGGGTCCCACCGAGGGAGGTGAGGAGTCCGGATCCGAGTCACGGCACCAATGAAAGGGGCCAGGCGGAGACCAAACTACACCGGTTGTGGTCAAGAGATCTTTATTGGAGGTATCGAGCGGAGAAGGAAGAGAAGAGAGGGCTGCTGGTGTGCTGGGTTTTATATCCCTTAGGCCTACGTGGATTGGGCTAGGGGCAGGCCCAAGGGAAGGCGGGAGATGCTTCTTTCTGATTGGCCCTCCTTTGGCGGGTTCAGACAGTGCCCGGTCAAGGAGGGGAGAAGAACCTGGAACTGATCCCATCTTAAGGTACGGCGCCATTTTAAGGTACCTCATGTTACCTAACACGTATAGTCTAGTGAGAAATATTACATTACACCACATGGATCCCATTACAGCTACATAAAAATGAACAACTTTTTACAGAGTAAATGCAAGATGCCAGCAGAGCACATATGACTGACACTTAACCCAGGCGCATGGCATCCAGGAAGTTTTTCTGGATTCAGTGTCATCTGACATGTTGCCCCAGGAGTAAAGACCACACAATCTAACACATAATTATATGTATTATTCTAATACTGATCACTTGGTCCCTCCTTTTTTTTTGTTTTTTTAGACAAAGTCTCACTCTGTCGCCTAGGGTGGAGTGTAATTGGCACGATCTCAGCTCACTGCAACCTCTGCCTCCCAGGTTCAAGCTTTCAAGCTATTCTCCTGCCTCAGCCTCCTGAGTAGCTGGGATTACAGGCATGCACCACCACACCTGGCTAATTTTTGTATTTTGAGTAGAGATAGGGTTTCACCATGTTGGTCAGGCTGGTCTCGAACTCCTGACCTCAAGTGGTCCACCCACCTCAGCCTCCCAAAGTGCTGGGATTGCAGGCATGAGCTACCACACCTGGCCTTTTTTTTCTTCTATGCTGATCTTGTTACCCAAATTATATTGTAAACTCCTTGAAGACAAAGGCTATTACACTTATATATCCTGAACACTGTTCATATATGCTGACCACATGGTGTGTGCTTCCAAATATATGTTGACCAATTAATAAGATAGTAAATTCTTACCTCAGGGTGTGTGAGGCAAGCAAAGGAGCATAAAAAGTGCTGGATATACCAAATCAACTAGGAATGAAAGGCACGGCTATGAGAAAAAGGCTGGCACAAAGACAAAATTCTATTGGTACTTATTTTTTTAAATTTAACAGTGGTAATGATATAATGACTATATGATTTAATTGGCAGGAAGGAGCCAGAAAAAGACCTCACTAACTCACACTAATGAGAGGTAGGCCCATTGCTAAGAGCGACTGAGGTCGCTTTTAGTAACTGATTTTCTATTTTTAAAATATGTGCTCGGCTCACTCCAGCCAACATACACACAAGTTGACTGCAACACAGAATACACTTTGTTCTTTCATTTTGTCAAGTGTAGTTGCATTTTAATTATTTATGATAATACTTAATAGTATATTAGTAAGTGTCCTGTAGTGTGGCATGTAAAAGTAATGAAGTCTTAGTAATATGAGAATACGATAGAGCTCTCAGCTATTAAATCTTTGCTGAGAAGTGAAGGGAGACTGCAGGGTTCTTTGTGAGAATTGGGGGTTTGCAGATTAGGGAAGTGAAAATTAGCAAAGTTTTACTGAATTACATTTATAAAATACATGGTGATATTTTAAAATGCATTGAATATGACTAATATGTTTGAATATGACAAATACGTCAAGATACATGTTTCTTTTATGTGGGCTGCTTAGTAGATACTAAGACTTCTTAAGAAATAGTCCTCAGCTGGTTTTCCACTTGATGGCATTCTTTTACATACTTTATTTTTATTTCTGACTCCCACAAAACACATTCTATCTCCATATTATTAAGAATAATTTGAGCATGTGAAGGTTTTTTAAATTTCAAATTAATCACTCTTATGGTTATGGATGGAATTATAATCATTTCCTGAGGAAAAATAAGATTAATGTTTTAAAAGTTATATGACTTGACTTCATATTTTTGCAATTGGTATATTTTACATAGTTTTTTTTTTTTTTACTTAAATATTCTGTTACATCCAACTTTCCAATTCTAAATTCCAGAAATAAATTTTACAAGATCCAGTTGAATAAATGTCTGCCAGAAGAACTCCACCAAATTCTACCTCTGAACTCTCCCACCCCCATAAAGGACCCTCATTCCCTGCTACTGGGACTTTGTTCTTTTCTTTTTTTTTTTTTTTTTTTTTTTTTTTTTTTTTTTTTTTATGTATATCTACTTTTATTATACTTCAGGGTTTTAGGGTACATGTGCACAATGTGCAGGTTTGTTACATATGTATCCATGTGCCATGTTGATTTCCTGCACCCATTAACTCGTCATTTAGCATTAGGTGTATCTCCTAATGCTGTCCCTCCCCCCTCCCCCCACCCCACAACAGTCCCCAGAGCGTGATGTTCCCCTTCCTGTGTCCATGAGTTCTCATTGTTCAATTCCCACCTATGAGTGAGAACATGCGGTGTTTGGTTTTTTGTCCTTGCGATAGTTTACTGAGAATGATGTTTTCCAGTTTCATCCATGTCCCTACAAAGGACACGAACTCATCATTTTTTATGGCTGCATAGTATTCCATGGTGTATATGTGCCACATTTTCTTAATCCAGTCTATCGTTGTTGGACATTTGGGTTGGTTCCAACTCTTTGCTATTGTGAATAGTGCCGCAATAAACATACGTGTGCATGTGTCTTTATAGCAGCATGATTTATAGTCCTTTGGGTATATACCCAGTAATGGGATGGCTGGGTCAAATGGTATTTCTAGTTCTAGATCCCTGAGGAATCGCCACACTGACTTCCACAATGGTTGAACTAGTTTACAGTCCCACCAACAGTGTAAAAGTGTTCCTATTTCTCCACATCCTCTCCAGCACCTGTTGTTTCCTGATTTTTTAATGATGGCCATTCTAACTGGTGTGAGATGGTATCTCACTGTGGTTTTGATTTGCATTTCTCTGATGGCCAGTGATGAGGAGCATTTCTTCATGTGTTTTTTGGCTGCATAAATGTCTTCTTTTGAGAAGTGTCTGTTCATGTCCTCTGCCCACTTTTTGATGGGGTTGTTTGTTTTTTTCTTGTAAATTTGTTTGAGTTCATTGTAGATTCTGGATATTAGCCCTTTGTCAGATGAGTAGGTTGCAAAAATTTTCTCCCATTCTGTAGGTTGCCTGTTCACTCTGATGATAGTTTCTTTTGCTGTGCAGAAGCTCTTTAGTTTAATGAGATCCCATTTGTCGATTTTGTCTTTTGTTGCCATTGCTTTTGGTGTTTTAGACATGAAGTCCTTGCCCACGCCTATGTCCTGAATGGTATTGCCTAGGTTTTCTTGTAGGATTTTAATGGTTTTAGGTCTAACATATAAGTCTTTAATCCATCTTGAATTAATTTTTGTATAAGGTGTAAGGAAGGGATCCAGTTGCAGCTTTCTACATATGGCTAGCCAGTTTTCCCAGCACCATTTATTAAATAGGGAATCCTTTCCCCATTTCTTGTTTTTGTCAGGTTTGTCAAAGATCAGATAGTTGTAGCTATGCGGCATCATTTCTGAGGGCTCTGTTCTGTTCCATTGATCTATGTCTCTGTTGTGGTACCAGTACCATGCTGTTTTGGTTACTGTAGCCTTGTAGTATAGTTTAAAGTCAGGTAGCGTGATGCCTCCAGCTTTGTTCTTTTGGCTTAGGATTGACTTGGCGATGCGGGCTCTTTTTTGGTTCCATATGAACTTTAAAGTAGTTTTTTCCAATTCTGTGAAGAAAGTCATTGGTAGCTTGATGGGGATGGCATTGAATCTATAAATTACCTTGGGCAGTATGGCCATTTTCACGATATTGATTCTTCCAACCCATGAGCATGGAATGATCTTCCATTTGTTTGTATCCTCTTTTATTTCATTGAGCAGTGGTTTGTAGTTCTCCTTGAAGAGGTCCTTCACATCCCTTGTAAGTTGGATTCCTAGGTATTTTATTCTCTTAGAAGCAATTGTGAATGGGAGTTCACTCATGATTTGGCTCTCTGTTTGTCTGTTATTGGTGTACAAGAATGCTTGTGATTTTTGTACATTAATTTTGTATCCTGAGACTTTGCTGAAGTTGCTAATCAGCTTAAGGAGATTTTGGGCTGAGACAATGGGGTTTTCTAGATATACAATCATGTCATCTGCAAACAGGGACAATTTGACTTCCTCTTTTCCTAATTGAATACCCTTTATTTCCTTCTCCTGCCTGATTGCTCTGGCCAGAACTTCCAGCACTATGTTGAAAAGGAGCGGTGAGAGAGGGCATCCCTGTCTTGTGCCAGTTTTCAGAGGGAATACTTCCAGTTTTTGCCCATTCAGTATCATATTGGCTGTGGGTTTGTTGTAGATAGCTCTTATTATTTTGAGATACGTCCCATCAATACCTAATTTATTGAGAGTTTTTAGCATGAAGGGTTGTTGAATTTTGTCAAAGGCCTTTTCTGCATCTATTGAGATAATCATGTGGTTTTTGTCTTTGGTTCTGTTTATATGCTGGATTACATTTATTGATTTGTGTATGTTGAACCAGCCTTGCATCCCAGGGATGAAGCCCACTTGATCATGGTGGATAAGCTTTTTGATGTGCTGCTGGATTCGGTTTGCCAGTATTTTATTGAGGATTTTTGCATCAATGTTCATCAAGGATATTGGTCTGAAATTCTCTTTTTTGGTTATGTCTCTGCCAGGTTTTGGTATCAGGACGATGCTGGCTTCGTAAAATGTGTTAGGGAGGATTCCCTCTTTTTCTATCAATTGGAATAGTTTCAGAAGGAATGGTACCAGTTCCTCCTTGTACCTCTGGTAGAATTCAGCTGTGAATCCATCAGGTCCTGGACTCTTTTTGGTTGGTAAGCTATTGATTATTGCCACAATTTCAGAACCTGTTATTGGTCTATTCAGAGATTCAACTTCTTCCTGGTTTAGTCTTGGGAGTGTGTATTTGTCGAGGAATTTATCGATTTCTTCTAGATTTTCTAGTTTATTTGCATAGAGGTGTTTGTAGTATTCTCTGATGGTAGATTGTATTTCTGTGGGATCGGTGGTGATATCCCCTTTTTCATTTTTTATTGCATCTATTTGATTCTTCTCTCTTTTCTTCTTTATTAGTCTTGCTAGCGGTCCATCAATTTTGTTGATCTTTTCAAAAAACCAGCTCCTGGATTCATTAATTTTTTGAAGGGTTTTTTGTGTCTCTATTTCCTTCAGTTCTGCTCTGATTTTAGTTATTTCTAGCCTTCTGCTAGCTTTTGAATGTGTTTGCTCTTGCTTTTCTAGTTCTTTTAATTGTGATGTTAGGGTGTCAATTTTGGATCTTTCCTGCTTTCTCTTGTGGGCATTTAGTGCTATAAATTTCCCTCTACACACTGCTTTGAACGTGTCCCAGAGATTCTGGTATGTTGTGTCTTTGTTCTCGTTGGTTTCAAAGAACATCTTTATTTCTGCCTTCATTTCATTATGTGCCCAATAGTCATTCAGGAGCAGGTTGTTCAGTTTCCATGTAGTTGAGCGGTTTTGACTGAGTTTCTTAATCCTGAGTTCTAGTTTGATTGCACTGTGGTCTGAGAGACAGTTTGTTATAATCTCTGTTCTTTTACATTTGCTGAGAAGAGCTTTACTTCCAACTATGTGGTCAATTTTGGAATAGGTGTGGTGTGGTGCTGAAAAAAATGTATATTCTGTTGATTTGGGGTGGAGAGTTCTGTAGATGTCTATTAGGTCCACTTTATGTAGAGCTGAGTTCAATTCCTGGATATCCTTGTTAACTTTCTGTCTCGTTGATCTGTCTAATGCTGACAGTGGGGTGTTAAAATCTCCCATTATTATTGTGTGGGAGTTTAAGTCCCTTTGTAGGTCACTGAGGACTTGCTTTATGAATCTGGGTGCTCCTGTGTTGGGTGCATATATATTTAGGATAGTTAGCTCTTCTTGTTGAATTGATCCCTTTACCATTATGTAATGGCCTTCTTTGTCTCTTTTGATCTTTGTTGGTTTAAAGTCTATTTTATCAGAGACTAGGATTGCAACCCCTGCCTTTTTTTGTTTTCCAGTTGCTTGATAGATCTTCCTCCATCCCTTTATTTTGAGTCTATGTGTGTCTCTGCACGTGAGATGGGTTTCCTGAATACAGCACACTGATGGGTCCTGACTCCTTATCCAGTTTGCCAGTCTGTGTCTTTTGATTGGAGCGTTTAGCCCATTTACATTTAACGTGAATATTGTTATGTGTGAATCTGATCCTGTCATTATGATGTTAGTTGGTTATTTTGCTCGTTAGTTGCTATAGTTTCTTCCTAGCCTCGATGGTCTTTACAATTTGGCATGTTTTTGCAGGGGCTGGTACCGGTTGTTCCTTTCCATGTTTAGTGCTTCCTTCAGGAGCTCTTTTAGGGCAGGCCTGGTGGTGACAAAATCACTCAGCGTTTGTTTGTCTGTAAAGTATTTTATTTCTCCTTCACTTATGAAGCTTAGTTTGGCGGGATAGGAAATTCTGGGTTGAAAATTCTTTTCTTTAAGAATGTTGAATATCGGCCCCCACTCTCTTCTGGCTTGTAGAGTTTCTGCTGAGAGATCAGCTGTTAGTCTGATGGGCTTCCCTTTGTGGGTAACCCGACCTTTCTCTCTGGCTGCCCTTAACATTTTTTCCTTCATTTCAACTTTGGTGAATCTGACAATTATGTGTCTTGGAGTTGCCCTTCTCGAGGAGTATCTTTGTGGCGTTCTCTGTATTTCCTGAATCTGAATGCTGGCCTGCCTTGCTAGATTGGGGAAGTTCTCCTGGATAATATCTCGCAGAGTGTTTTCCAACTTGGTTCCATTCTCCCCATCATTTTCAGGTACACCAATCAGACGTAGGTTTGGTCTTTTCACATAGTCCCAAATTTCTTGGAGGCTTTGTTCATTTCTTTTTATTCTTTTTTCTCTAAACTTCCCTTCTCTCTTCATTTCATTCATTTCATCTTCTATCAGCGATACCCTTTCTTCCAGTTGATCGCATCTGCTACTGAGGCTTCTGCATTCTTCGCGTAGTTCTCGAAACTTGGCTTTCAGCTCCATCATCTCCTTTAAGCCCTTCTCTCCATTGGTTATTCTAGTTATCCATTCTTCTAATTTTTTTTCAAAGTTTTTAACTTCTTTGCTATTGTTTTGAATTTCCTCTCGTAGCTCAGAGTAGTTTGATCGTCTGAAGCCTTCTTCTCTCAACTCATCAAAGTCATCCTCCATCCAGCTTTGTTCTGTTGCTGGTGAGGAACTGCGTTCCTTTGGAGGAGGAGAGGTGCTCTGTTTTTTAGAGTTTCCAGTTTTTTTGGTCTGTTTTTTCCCCATCTTTGTGGTTTTGTCTACTTTTTGTCTTCGATGATGGTGATGTACAGATGGGTTTTTGGTGTGGATGTCCTTTCTGTTTGTTAATTTTCCTTCTACCAGACAAGACCCTCAGCTGCAGGTCTGTTGGAGTTTACTAGAGGTCCACTCCAGACCCTGTTTGGCTGGGTGTCAGCACCGGTGGCTGCAGAACAGCAGATTTTCGTGAGACCACAAATTCAGCTGTCTGATAGTTCCTCTGAAAGTTTTGTCTCAGAGGACTACCTGGTTGAATGAGGTGTCAGTCTGTCCCTAGTGGGGGGGTGCCTCCCAGTTAGGCTGCTCAGGGGTGAGGGACCCACTTTAGGAGGCAGTCTGTCCGTTCTCAGATCTCCAGCTGCGTGCTGGGAGAACCACTACTCTCTTCAAAGCTGTCAGTCAGACAGCGACATTTAAGGCTGTGGAGGTTCTCGCTGAGTTTTTGGTTGTCTGTGCCCTGCCCCCAGAGGTGGAGCCTACAGAGGCAGGCAGGCCTCCTTGAGCTGTGGTGGGCTCCACCCAGTTCGAGCTTCCTGGCTGCTTTGTTTACCTAAGCAAGCCTGGGCAATGGCGGGCGCCCCTCCCCCAGCCTCGTTGCCGCCTTGCAACGTGATCTCAGACTGCTGTGCTAGCAATCAGCAAGACTCTGTGGGCATAGGACCCTCTGAGCCAGGTGCGGGACACAATCTCCTAGTGAGCCGTTTTCCAGGCCCTTTGGAAAAGCGCAGTATTAGGACGGGACTGACCCGATATTCCAGGTGCCGTCTGTTTCCCCTTTCTTTGACTAGGAAAGGGAACTCCCTGACCCCTTGCGCTTCCCGAGTGAGGCAATGCCTCGCCCTGCTTCGGCTCGCGCACAGTGCGCTTCACCGACTGTCCTGAACCCACTGTTAGGCACTCCCTAGTGAGATGAAACCGGTACCTCAAGCAGAAATGCAGAAATCACCCGTCTTCTGTGTCGCTGGGGCTGGGAGCTGGAGACTGGAGCTGTTCCTATTCGGCCATCTTGGCTCCACCCGACTTTGTTCTTTTCTACCATTTTAGAAGCATTTGCCCAGATCCTTTGTCTGGGCAATTGAAAATGTTTCCCAAGCTTTTTTAGCCTTTTTTTGCAGGACTTGTCTTCCCCTTCTTTGAATAGCTCCTCCTTCCTTCCTACCAATTTTCTCCTCGGCCCCCTGCTCTCTCACGATGCATCCCTCATTCTCTTTAACACCCTTGTTGGCACCATGTTCTTATTCCAGCCAGTCCTATTCCTTCACCTACTAACTTCATAGGTTTTTTTTTCCTCACCTTTTACCATACTCATAGGAGACTGAAATAAGTATTTTGCCCTATTATTAAAATATTGAGAATATCTACTTTTTGAGGCTGTACATTATAAGTGGTCAACTTTTATTATAGAGTTTCCATAGTTACTTTAAGTTATTGATGAGAAAATCGGAATTAAGTGCTCATATTAAGAATAATCATGGAAAAACTGGTGTATTCAATTATCATAAAAATAAAAAATCTAAAGAGAATGAAGGTCTTATCTATATTTTAAGAATGAATAGCTAAGTGAAGTTTGCAAATAAATATCAAAACTATTAGCCTAGCTGAATATTTTGGCAACCCATCTTCTACTGGGTGTTTTGTTTGTAAAATGAAGAGCATATATATGAGTGTGTGTGTATGTGGGTGTGGGTGTGTATGTATATGTAATATATACATGTAAATATAAGCACATATTTGACCACTCCTAAAGATTAATATTTATATTCACCTCATACAAATAGTTGATAATTACTTACCTGGAAACTTCGTTGTCATCATTAATGGTAACTCTCATAAGCACAGAAAAGCTATGCAAGGCATGGTGTCCAAAGAACTTAACTAGTACAAATTAGAAAATATTATGTACCAGGTTTTCCAAGAGGAAGTCTCAGGGCCCCAGGTCAATGGGCAACACATGTGCATGCAGAATCCAAGCAACTTATACTTGGGAGATTTCTTTGAGAGGTTTGACCATGGTTGGAGTACCTCCATCATGTTATCACCAACTGGTGGCAGGTGCTCTGTCCCAGAAAAGAGACACTGGCAAGAACAAAGTGGAACAGATTTCAGATTTAGGGCTAGGATCTCTCAGAATAGGGATTTCAAGACAGTGGGCAAACACAAAGAACTCAGTCTAGGAACTCGGGCATATGAGGAAAAGCAGTAACTCAGTAGCTCAATGGTCATTATAAGGGCAATGGTTCTTGGTCTGAAGAGTAGCACCCAAACCTTGGAGAAAAATGGTTAGGGCAGGAGTGATCAGATTTCAGTGCACTGGGGCTGTGAGAGAAACACATATTGCCTGATCTGAATACAGGTTATTTGGGAACCATGGTGAGTGTCACCCTTCAGGAGAAGTAATTAAGAAACACAGCTGGGTAATACAGAAGTAGGCGCTGACAAGCAGTAATTTCCAAAGTGAAATATCGATGTCTATATATGTATCCATTTATGTACACAGATAAATATGCATTTATGAATAAGTATGCACATATAGCAACACAACACAGCTACTCTCCAACTTGCATCAGAGAAATTTGTTTTGTAGCATAAAGGGTCTAAGTGAATGTGTAAAGGTAGCAGTCCTTTATTTACTCCAAATGCATCCAAGAACTTGTAAAATTTGACTTGTTCCACATTCTAGTGTTTTTCACTTTCAAAGCACACTAGATACCTGCTATGCAACAAAAGGGAGGAAAAGCTTTTCTGAGGATTTCTGTTTCTACCAATGATGTACTAAGATAACTTGACATCTGTCCCAGCTATGAAATACCTGGAAATTAAAAAATATTGTAATACCATACTTTTTTTAAATGCATGGCATGGGCCAGCTAACATGAAAGTCAGAAAAAAAACAAATTTCAAAAATGAACAGGAAACATTAGCAGGACAGTGGGCTGCAGCTGATGCTTTAGTGCTGATAAGAAGGAGCCACCATTCTCAGCAGCCAAGGAGTAAGAAGCAAGGCCTAAGGAGGGAGCCCCAAGGAGGGAGAGAGGTGTGACTCAGACCCCATTTATAAGTCTGGAGCTGGACAGCATAAATTCAAAACCCTTCCCACTTGTATGGGAAAACAACAAAGATGGTTTAAAAAAAATAAACATAAGCTTTAAGAGGAAGGGGGAACTACATACTTAAGAGTTTATAACTTCTTGGTTTCCCTCAGGCCAATGTGCTTTCAAAATTATACTATCAACGTAAGCAAGGATCCCTTTAAACATGAATACTTACATGTCTTTGTCCCAAACTGGAATGCTTTGTAGAAGCAAACACAAAACATTTATGAAGGGATAAATCCTCAACAAGCTGAATATGATTCTCACAGATAAATCTCTATTCAAAATGAGCTAATAATTCAGAATTTACAGAACACACTAGTAAACAATTCTCTGTGCCGGGCGCGGTGGCTCACACCTGTAATCCCAACGCTTTGAGAGGCCGAGGCTGGCAGATCACCTGAGGTTGGGAGTTCAAGACCAGCCTGACCTACATGGAAAAACCCCACCTCTACTAAAAATACAAAATTAGCTGGGCGTGGTGGCGCATGCCTGTAATCCCAGCTACTCGGGAGACTGAGGCAGGAGAATCACTTGAACCCAGGGGGCAGAGGTCGCGGTGAGCCGAGATCACACCATTGCACTCCAGCCTGGGCAACAAGAGCAAACTCCATCTCAAAAAAAATGAAAACAATTCTCTGTAAACAAGAGTCATCACACACAGGAAATGGGATTATGCACATCCTACTCTCACATAAGAAGTTTAGATACTATAAAATAATTATGTTTAAAAGTATTAAAAACCTTTAAAGGTAATGAGAGAATGATTTTTAAAGGTAGTATAAAAAGACTAGTCAGCTATTTAAATAGAGAAAATAAAAATTTTAAATAATCATTGAAAATATAAAACTAAGAATCTTTTTTTTTTTTTTTTTTTTTTTCTGAGATGGAGTCTCTCTCTGTCACCCAGGTTGGAGTCCAGTGGTTCAAGCTTGGCTCGCTGCAAGCTCCGCCTCCCGGGTTCACGCCATTCTCCTGCCTCAGCCTCCCAAATAGCTGGGACTACAGGTGCATGCCACCAGGCCTGACTAATTTTTTGTAATTTTAGTAGAGACAGGGTTTCACTATGTTAGTCAGGATGGTTTCAATCTCCCGACCTGGTGATCCGCCCGCCTCGGCCTCCCAAAGTGCTGGGATTATAGGCGTGAGCCACCGCGCCTGGCCAACAATCTTTTTAAAGTACATATTAAATCTAGCTAAAGGAAGAATTAGGAAACAGGAAGATGGATCTCTAAAAATTACCCCTATAATGTAGCACACAATGATAAAGAAAAGGATAACATGTAAGAGAACTATTTCAAAGGAATCCAGAAGAAGAGAACAGAGAAAATGGAGAATACACAATTAAAATGGTAATTGAGAAATTGTTCCAAAACTGATATGAACACGAATCATCAGATTCAAATAGTAAAAGTAGCCTCAACATGATAAGTACAATTGAATCCACACCTAGACATATAATGAAACTTCAGAACACCAACATAAAAAATAAGTTTCTTTAAAGTGCCAAAAAGAAGGAAAAATCATTTGAAAGAATAATATTATACTGACTGCAGACAGCAGAATTATCATAGCAACAATAAAAGTCAAGAGATTGGAATAGTACCTTCTGTAAGTTGAAGGCACATAGCTGTCAACTAGAATTATATGCTGTTGTAATCACCCCACAGCAATGAATGGACTCCCCACGCAAAACTTGGTTCAGATATCATGACTGATGGTACCACACACACATACCAAGAGAGTATGAAAATTTTTATTAATCATGGATTGAAGATTCCTGGGGAGAACAGATTCCCTAGCAGGTCTGAAAATGGTTGGGAGAGCAGGGAATGGAGACTGTCTTGGGTTTATGTTGGTTAGGTAGTTAGAGGTGAAAGTGAAGTTTCCCTTCATGATCCAGGGCTTGCATGGTTTAATCTTTCTGCCACCAACAAAGGAGGGTACCTAAGAAACCAGGTAAAGGTATATTGCATTCCTTCCAAAGTGAAGGCAAATTGAAACTTGAGAGACTATTGAAATAGGCTCAGAACAGATGTAGAGAAATATGTGACTGAAAAGTACATACCAGTTGCTGATTGTTTGGTGTTTATCTTATGGAGAAAGGAAGGCTGTGTGCATACAAGTGACTTCTGCTTCTTGTTTCAAGTCCTAGAATTGTATGACTACCTTAGCTTCATGTGGCCTAGTGCCCACATTCTGTTAGTCCTGTTCTTTGATTATACAGGCTGTTCACCTCAGGTACAAGTACACATCTATTGCTCTACTGCTTCCTCCAAAGCAAAATGCCCTTGATATTAAGTTCACAGAGCCTGAGGCTTTTGTCCAGATTTTACTGATTTCTCCAATTTGTGCCTAGTAGTAAAGTCTTTGCCCTTAGACTAAGCCAGCTTTGTCCACTAGAGATATGATATGAGCCATATGTGTCATTTAAAATTTTCTAGTAGCTACATTTAAAAATATATTAACAGAGCTAGGTGAAATTGATAATACATTGTATTTACTCCAACATATCCAAAATAATATGAAATGTTATTAAGATATTTTGCATTCATATTTTCTAAGTCTTCAAAATTTAGAATGTACTTTACACTTACAGAATATCTCAGTTAAACATTCATCAAAAGTGCTTGATCTGTGTTTAGATTTTATAAAATTTACAGTTGAAAAATTAGATTCACATACCTAAGTTATTTCAAATGCACAAAAACAGTTTCCAAAAACTGAATTTAGGGTCAATTTTAAAATTTAAATTTAAAGTAATTTAAGTTAAATTAAAAAGTTAGTTTCTCCGTCTCCCCAGCCACATTTTAAGTGCTCGGTAGCTACAAGTGGGCTAGCAGCTACTGCACTGGACAACACAGACCATCGTGATATGCAGGCCCTCATCTCAAAGCCTCCTTTCTGCTTGCATGTTACATCTTGAATTAGAAAGATGGGACTGCACCTCACCTTCTTGAAACTAACACTCAAATACCTTAAACTGACATTCAAAACTCTTAGTAACATCTTGAAGGCATTGAAACAGCCAAGGATCTACAATTTCCTAATTAAACTAGCTAAAATTAATTTTTCCTTATTTTGTTATCCCAAAGAACTTCTTCTTACCTCTATTTTAGCCTTTATTCCAATAGGCTCATATTATTTTTTATTGTATCCTTGGTGAATCACTATGTCCTGCGTTTAGAAAAATCTAGGTTTGATCCCCCGAATGCCCACCTATTGGCTTGGGCAGTTATGTTTTCTGAGCCTAACATTCCTTATTTACAAAGTGGGAATAATAATTACTTAATAATATGATGTAGTGAGGATTATAAGTGATATAGCCTATAAAGTGCTTTATTTTGTGTCAGAGTTTGTCACCAAAAAAATTACAAAAATAATGTTAGCAAATATTATTTATCTGTTTCTCACTAAAATGTAAGTCTTTAAAGGTAAGGGTCATTGATCTGCTTGCTAAATGGGCATCACCTAGCACTGTGCTGTGCATATGGCCGTATATACAGCTCAGCCAATGGTTGAGTTTCAATTCAAACTGACTGCTACCACTGACTGGATTCAGACTTCACCCTGCTTCACATGCCTTCCTTATCTCCATTTGTATATTTCTTCCAGGTGCTTTGCTTCTTTGTCTTCTTGGTCTCAATAGTCACTAACGTTTCAAGCGACAGGTGAGAAAAATAAAATTAAAAAGCCCTTTTTCATAAGGCAAAACAGTCATAGAATATAAAGGAAATTTAATTTTAGAACTGTATTAGAATAAAGTTGGTTAGGTATAAACCCTTAACTCCTAGAAATGTATTCAGAGCAACAGGCTTCTCTGCCAGCTCCCTGGGGCCGGGCTATAGTGGAGTTGTGTCATAGTGCAAAAGTCGTGAACTGCTGAAATCTCTTGGGTCAGTGTAGCAATCCTGTGTATGGTGGTGGTCCTCCCATGGCGTGGCAAAGGTATCAGAGGTTCTACCTTCACGCTGATTCTTTGAATAAAAAGCATCAACCTCCATCAGAGTGGCTGCCATTAACTGATGAAATCAATTAAGCCAGCAGCACTACCTGCTGAAAACTGATCTAGCAGAGGAACGGATGGCAGGGTAGAAGAGATGAAATGAAAAAATAGTGGACTGGGTTTTCTCCTTGCTCTGTTTTTAGAAATGTTAAGTTCTGTCAGTGTGTTCTTTTGCACTGCTTTAAAGAACTCTTTCCCTAGCGACTCCCCCCCCTGCTTGGCCTCATTCCTTAAACTCACTAAGTTATTACAGTTAATACCATGGTTAATGGTTTCTGGAAAGACGATATCTATCAGCATCTGAGTGTACACATTTTGGCCTAAATACTGAGAAATCGTAGGTATGTAACACAAAGCCTGGGTGTGCCCGCCTGTAGAAAGTAGCTCATTAAGATTAATCTTTTATGGAGTGACTAATGCAAAGGGAACGAGGCCTTTTCCTCCCCAACTCAGCAGAGGTTTTGTCCAAATTTTCAAACAGGTTTCTTTGGAATGCAGCTGGTCACTATTGAAGACTTTGCTCAAACATATGGAACTTTAAAACCTTGATTTTTTTTTTTTTTTAACTTTTGTATACTGTAGCAATTCCCTGAAAATCAAATGGCAGAACCTAAACCGAAGACTCACTGCCAAAACGCATGCCCAGTTGGGGAAAAGTGTGTGGGGAATCATCCAGCACACTTCGAGAGCTTCGAGTACAGCCTGGTAGAACTCTGTATTACCTTCTGTTCTGATTCCTAAGCTCTGCCAGACTTTTGTTTGAAAAAGCATCTTTATGCAGCAGTACATTTGTTACGTTGTATCTGAGAATACTTTCCACCTTGGCTTCTGCTTTTAACGAGTAAAATGACTTCTTCTCTTGCTACAAAGACCAAAAGGACACAAGGTACAATGCAGAGCTTCTCAGCAGAGAGAGATATTTTTTTTTTCTGCCGAAATTAGTATAAGACAATAAGTTGTCTGTAAAGGTCCAGTAGTCAGATAAAGGAGTCAAGTTCTTTTTCAGGGTAACGTAATTGTTAGTCCTCATAAAAAAAGTGTGTGTGGTGGGGGGAGTTGCGGCTTTATCAATAAAAGCATACAGAGCTGAATATCTACACAAAGAAATGTTCAGTATAATTCATGGCATTTCATCATGTTGAACTGCATTTCAAGTAATTCACCCTGGCAGTTTTATTCTCGAAATGGAAATCTTAATATTTTCCTTGCCTTCATCAAATAAAGAGTTCGTGTTCAACTGTAGTCCATATACTTGATAATTTGTCTGGCTGGGTAAGGTTATTAGCAATTTAAGAAATAAACCCATTTGGATTTTCAGAGTTAACAGAAATAGGAGATTGCTATGATGATCTCTTAAAAATTACAATGTAACACACAAAAGTGTGATTTAAGTAACAAGATTTTCCATACACCAATAACACCAGGGAAATTCAAACTCAAACTCCCTGGTTTAATTTCCAGGGATTAAGGGGTTGGTATTGAAGTCAATGAAAGATACATTTTACAAAACTGTTAATTCAATTCAGAAAAGCAGACCAAAGGCACACTATCTTTAGAGTTTCTTTGGTTGAAATGCAACTTGATCAACTGGGTGGAAGATACTTCCAATTCTCTAAACTGGTCAGAACAAAGTAGAGGACAGTGGTCCCAGCCAGAGGATCCTGAGGGTCTCCTATGATAAACTGTTAGACTTAAGAGGGCATTTAGAGATTATTTAGCCCAAACCTATAGCTTGGTAAATGAGGAATTGAAGCCTAGAGAGTAAATGACTTAGCTAACATCACTCAACTGGTCAGTATAGGTGTTCACTCACATGACTTTCAAATAGAGATCTTTTTAACTCCCTCATCAAATTCTTTCAGGAATTATTGATTTTCTTAGTTGGCTTCTTTTGATTTTATATTTTATCATGGAGATGATATTAATTCCAGGATAAAATACTGATATAAGGAATTTTCAAAATTTTTGATCATTATTTTCTAATTTTCATTTAGCCTCTTGCAACATTGCAAAGAAAGCTGATAACATTTTACCTTTAGATTCACCTTTTCAATTTACAAAACAATGTCTAAGACTTGCCAATGATATAAGCTATTTACTATTTAACACATTTATAGATAAGGTATAGAGCACTGGCAAGGTTAAATGACTTTGCTAAGGTCACACAACCTGACCATCGTAAGCTCCTTATGTCTCTGAGTTCACAGGCAAAGAAGAGAGTTACTGTACTGGCTGGAATTATCAGTCCTAATCATCAAGGGGAAATTAAACTGCTACTCCACAATGGAGGTAACGGACACTATGTTTAGAATGCAGGAGGCCCTTAGGTTGGCATCTCCTAGTACTCCCATGTCCTGTGATTAAAGCCAATGGAAAACTATAACAAACCTGAGGGTGGCCCAGACTCTCAGAAATGAAGGTTTGGATCACTCTACCAGGCAAACAACCATGACCATCTGAGGTGCTGCTGACGGAAAAGGGAATACGGAGTGCCTAGTGGGAGAAGCCAGTTACAAATATCAGCTACAAGTGTGTGACCAATTGTAGAAACAATGACTGTAAATGTTGTAAGTATTTCTTCCTTATTTTGTTATGAATATGTTTGTATGTGGGCATATGAGTGTGTGTGTATGTATTTGTGTGTGTGTGTGTATATATATATAAATGACATTTTGATTTCTTTTTTTCTTATCCCCGTATCATTTAATATAAGATATATTAATAATAGCTAACTTTATATCACAGTATTTAAGTTACTGGATATAAAAAAAGAAGGAACAACTCCCAAAAAACTTTGCATCCTTTTCTGGTGAAAAGGTTACTGTGTTTTCAGTTATATGAAAGATAATTGTTTCAAGTTAGGTAGAAATATAAGACTTTTTTTTCTGCTTGGAGATTAAATATGGTTTAGGAAAATGTGTATAACTGTCAAGTTTTCAAGGCATAGGCAGTAAGATTTTTGTTGTGTTAACTTGACACATTAAACTGTGATGTTGCTGTGAAGATATTTTGAGAAGTGATTAAAGTCCATAATCAGTTGCCTTTAAGGAAGGGAGATTATTTGAGGTAATCTAGGTGGGCCTGATTCAATCATTAAGAGGACTTAAGAGCATAGCTCTTTCCTGAAGAGGAAACTTGACCTATGGACAGCTTCAGTCTACCTTTCCTGAGGACCCGCGTGATGGATTTCAGACATACAATCATATAAGCCAAGTCCCCACAGTCAGTATCTTAATATGTATCACATACTGGTTATTCTTCAGTGGTTAAACTCTGACTGACACAGAATATGTGTGTATTTATTTATTATTTGTAAATTGTCTTTCTACATTTTCCTGTTGGGAGGATTATATCGTCTTATAGATTTGTAAAGGCCCTTTGTATATTAAAGATATACATCAAATATGTTAAAAAATTTTCTCATCCTCCGATTATTTTCCCTTTATTATGCTTTTAAATGTAGAGACCTTTTTAATTTTTATAAATTTATATTTATTAATGCTTTCTTTTATGACTTTTGTGTTTATGTTTAGAAATCCTTATATTTTATAGAAATATAATCTGCTTAACCCATTTCTGTAAACGTAAGCAAAAGATATCATGGATAATCCTGGCAATTGCTAAGCAACATTCCATTACTCAATACTGAGACTGAGCCCTTTTATAAAACCCTGTGACATACTCCCTCAATTATTGAATTGTTCTCTCCAGTGTTTAAATTCCAGGCTTCTCCAAGATGCTTTAATTTGGCCTGGCTTCTGCCTCTAAGCATACTATGTTACTTCCAATAGACATTTCCCATTCTGGCTGCAGCCCAATGGGACTAGACTCATGGTTCTCAGCTATTAGAGTAGTTCTTGGAACAATAAGGAGCATGAAAACAATATTTTTGCCCCTATGGTGTGGATTTTTTATTTGTGTTTTAAAAGAAAATCCCCAAGTCCTCCTCTTGAGTAGCAAGAAGGTGATACGGCATAAGCTCTGCTTGCAGAAAATTGATTAGGCAAACCATCATGATAATGTCAAGTAATATGTGAGATAATAGAGATCTATATAAGGGGCTGTAAAACAGCAAGAGATACCACTTAATTGTGCCAGGGGACTGGGAGAGAGCTAAAGAAAGCTTCACCAAAAAGTCAACAAGTTCTCGAAGAGTGAGTAGGAAGCAACCAGTGGAGAATATGAGAAGGGAATGCTAGGCAAGGGAAAGAACATATGCAAAGACCAAGCGCATATACAGAAGTACAGAAACAGGAAAGGCCATGGCTTGTTTATGCTTAGCAGATACCGAGGCCTGGTTGCAATGTAGATTCCTGTGGGGAGTGATGAAAATTGAGGCTAAATATGTAGTCAGGGGTGGCGCACAAAGGAATACACACTCCATGCTAAGGCAAATGGAATTTTCCAAGTGAGCCCTGGAGATTCACTGAAGATTTTGAAGTCGGAGGATGAAAAGATCATTTTGCATTGAAAGAACTCAATTCTAGAAGAAGCAGGGATGGAATGGGGTGTTGCCTGTGTTTTCCAGCCATAGCACTGTTATAAGGCAAAAGCATCATATAACACTCGTCAGGCATTATTTTCTTGATTGTTCATAGAAAACTCCCCCTTAAATTTGTTTCCTAATTAGATCTGGGAGTATTTAAAGGTGTCTTGTCCCGTTGGTTATTCTGTAATATTCACTGTTTCCTTCCTCCCTGGTTAAGTGTGTAGACTTTTAAGACTGTCTGGAAAATCCTGCTTCCTCCACTTACTGAGTGAACATGGTTAAGTTATGAGGACTAAATAAGTTAATACATGTAATATACTTAGAACAGTGCCTTGCACTGTAGTAAATGCTTAATAAACAGATATAACAGCTTCAGTCCCTGTTAGAAAAGTGTTTTTCAAACCGTGGGTCACGGACCATTAATGATACATAAATCAATTTAGCAGGACTGACCAGTGTATCTTTTTAAATAAAATATGGCATAATAGAAAATATCTGTAAATACAGAATACATCAGAGTATGCATGGCAAGGGTTAGCATTGTTTCAATATACATGGCAGCATATGTACACATATATGCATGTGTACTGGATGGGAATAGAAAATGTATTTTTTACTGTGGTTAATGGTCAAAAAGGCAGGTATTGTTGTTGTTTTGCTATATTACTATATTCCCAATCCCTTATTCTTAGTAAGAACTCAATATTGATTGGAATCGATATATTGATGTATTAGAACACTGGCTTTCTATGGTCATGGCTCCCATGACCATGGCTCTCAATATCCAAACAGGCTGTTTTGTTGCTAACCTACTGTCAAGGAGCCTAGGGGATGCTGCTTCTGTGGACACCCACTGGCATATATACATCAAGGTTTTGATGGAACTGAGGTGTCTGCTAAGGATACCTCTTCTCCTGGCTAGAGAAAGTACTGAAGTCAGTGCTGCCAAGGGCTACACTTCCAAAGTCCTGCCAAGATCGAGGTGAAATTAACTTTTGATTTTCACCTGCATTCACTTTGTCCTGAAACTCAGGCAAAAGGCTACAAGATTGGCTGGGAGACTTCCTGAGTAGACACACTGTCAACTCCAGAATCATCTCTCCTCTGACATTAGCCCATCTTTCTTGAACCAAAACTCCCTTCTTAGTTTCTATCTTCTCTGAATCTTTCTGTGTGTGTGTATTTTGTTTTCCTTGAAGGTTCTAAATCTATCATGGTAGCAGAGGCTCGGGCAGTCTTGCCTACCTAGACATGTCTCATCCGGCCTATATCCTATGGCAAACACTCCTGGCCTCATGCTGTATCAGGGCCCCTTGCAATAGCCTTGGCAAACTATCACAAGACCCTTAACTAAGTCAGTGACAGCATTAATTGAGAAGAAGTGACACTGACCTGAAGAATTTAGGATAGCAATCACTATGCATCCATTCAAGGATAATATTCAAAATATGTAAAAATCAGTTTTTCGTGAGCACTGAGTAACAAAGATGATGCCACCATCAGAAAAGACTCCAAACATAAGCACGGTGGCTGTAACCCACTGTGCACTCGTTGAATCTCAGCGTTGACTTCCATGATCATTATGTGTTATGTTTTCAAAAGTTCAAGTTAACAGAGATTTCTGAGCACTAGTGTGCAGGTGAGGGGACAAGACAGACAGCTTGATTACTAAAATGTCCCAGCAGAGAGCAGGTAGCTGATGGAATGATAAATGGCTGTGTTGCTATGGGCTGGGTCCAAATGAAAAGTAACTATGTTTGATGATCGCAGTTTAAGAACCTCAGGAGGAGACCTAGCCTTGAGAACTCACTAGAAAGTAATTGCCTAGATCATACACCGAGGTTAGACTTCCGCTTTCTTAATCATACAAAGCCATATAGTCCACAGATGTTTCACCTATTGATCTGACTTTCCTATGGACTTAAAGAAGGCGAGACATTTTTTTACCATTTATGAAATTAGAACATCATTCTTAAGCTGATGATAAGCCTGCTAAAATGTTCGTTCTGACTTGGCTCAGAAATGCCCTGTAACATTTCACAGTGCTAGACTTTTCAAACTGAAGGATTAATTTTGGTATAGAAAAAAATGAATTACATTCCTATTGCATTTGCTCTTTGAAACACTAAAATTCTTAATTATTTGAGGCTTTCAAACTTTTCTTTTTTTTTAATTCACTAACCTTGGAACATTTATCAGTAGTACACAGAACAAATAACTAACTTGATCAATTCCAGCATCTCCTTTTACATTCTCGTAAGTATTAAAATGTAACTTTAACATTTACATTAGTTAGAGTTGTATGTTTTTCATTTTTTCCTTTGAGTTAAACATTAGCTATTTTTACCCTACCCTATTTTGTTATCACATGCAGATACAAAATGTTATACTTGTTTGTCGACAGAGAGAGAAATGGAAAAAAAAAGAAGTTAATGACAAAGTATTTATTTCATAGGTATTTTGAAACCTAAAGAGGTAACAGGAATGTTGTTTGCAATTTTTCTGCACCTTATCTATGTCCTCCCTGACTAATGTTTTTTTCTCCTAGATGCTTTAATACACGTTAAAATGTCCAGTTCCTCTTTGTTCCCCATAAAGGCGATATGGAATGGGGATTCCAATGTGGTTAGATGTGCTGTGACAAGAACACTCACAGCAACACATAAAGCACAAACCGGTTAAGAATTTCACCTTTTAAGAAATGACAGAGTAATTACAGGACAACATGTCCTTCATGA
This sequence comes from Symphalangus syndactylus, assembly GCF_028878055.3. Classification (NCBI taxonomy): domain Eukaryota; kingdom Metazoa; phylum Chordata; class Mammalia; order Primates; family Hylobatidae; genus Symphalangus; species Symphalangus syndactylus. Next base: position 41,608,836 of record NC_072441.2, on the reverse strand, counting down.
GTAAAAACAACCAAACTAAAGTGCTTTCAAGGCTGGCGTGGCCTACTTCTCTTCTGGCAAGCTGCATAAATCATCAGCTATGGAGGGACTGTCTCACGGCCGTGGGGCACACGTGTGCGCACGTCTGCATGCAAGCACACATATGGGAGTGCACGTGGACGCATCATGGGTTAATGCACTCAGTCTGGGTAGTTGAAACTCTGATAATAAACCCCCAATACATTTTACCTCCATCTCTTTCCCCCTTAATCTTTAAACCTCAGGCTGCTTTAAGGGGAAATTTAATCCATATATGTCTGCCTCATTTTCATTTAAATCGTCAAAAAAAGTTGTTTTAAAAGAGTTCTTTGATGTCCTAGACTCCCTTGAGCCTTTTCTTAGCCTATTTTCTTAAAAACAGGAATTAGCATTTTCCCAGGTGCAGAGAAGCTCTAACTCTCTCCCCAAACACAACCTCCTCCCCCACTCAAGGTCTCAACAGAAAAAATAAAAAAAAAAAAGAAGTTTTGGTGTTACCTAGGGAGTGCTGGTATAGGAAACAGCTTATCTGAGGATCAAAAAACATTTACAAATATGAACTCTTAACACACGGCTTCACATTGAGGTTAATGATTAACGTTTCTGCTCATTCTGCCTAGAAGACCTCCCTAGGGAAGTGCCAATCTTCCCACACTTGACTGTGCCTGGATTCTGGGAGAATTCAGAGACGTGGATCTTAATGCAAGCAGCTTTTTCTGCCTTATCATGTTTTTGATAGACCTGCAGATATGCCCATGTCGAAACCCATATTTTTTGCCCTCCAGGTGGTACTTTACTTCTTTTCTTTGTGCCTAATGTGTATCATTTCATTCTGGCTTTCACATTCAGGACAGAACTTCTTAATCATTTTTAGATACACAAAAGTAGGCATATTCCATCTTACTGTGCACAGCATTATCCAAAGCGTAATCTATGTTTGGCTAAAACTCAAGGGTTCCCACAGTGAAGTCCTAACTTTAATCAATGGAGAAATCTCAGAAAATTGTTTAGAAGAAACGTACAGTTAGAGAAAGAGAGTGAATATTGTAGTTCCTTGTCCAGAATTCTTACTTTCTTTGAAAACTTTTAAAATAAGAGAGTTATGTTTCAAACACGTTTTCTTTCTCGTTCCTCAACACTATTGAAGCTTCACAGTTCAGATTAAGTACAATTAATATCAGAAGGGATGGGTCTGTGATAGCGGCTTCTATGAGTCATCTGGCAGACATCCATAGTTATATACCAAGTGACAAATCATTTTGTCATCTGGATATAGGATTCCTGCTCTGGAGGCTCAGAACCAGTAAGGTGTTTTCTATATTAGCTTTGAAATACAAGGCTGATCACATCACCCCATTTAAAAGCGATGGTGGCTGCTGGTTGCATTCAGGATAGTCAACAAAGCTCTACAGTATCCCATTGCTGCGACACCTCTGCTCCACCTCCATGTGTGCTATGTCTGAGCCACAGAAGCCCCCTCCCGTCTTCACTGGCACGTGCTTACACACCACTGTGCCCTTGCGGATGCCAATTCCTATCCTAGGAGTGCGTCCCCACGTTATATGCCTGCTGGATGGTTCCCTCATTCTTCAAGACCTAGCTCAAAAGATATCCCCACTGTGTAACTTCCTTTAGCTTCTTTAGGCAAAGTCATTATGGTTTGTCTCATTACCTCCTGGTCTTGCCCATGACAATGTGAGCTTTTGGAGGGAAGGCACTGTATAGTGTTAACTGTTATATCACCAGCACATGGACTAGGAAGTACCTGGCAGAGTGAGGTTGTGGGGATAGCGCCTGGCACACATCGCTCACGCCTATCCACAGACGTAAGCTTCAAATGCTACCAGGAGGAAGTTAGCTAGGCTGGACTCCAGGTCCTCCAGCCCACTTCCACCAGAACAGCCCAGCTTTCATTTGCTCCCACTCTAGGCATCCATAGTGGCACACATAGGCACTTAATTAATGTTTGTTAAATGGATGGATGGATGGATAAATGGGTGGATGGATGGATGGTTACCAGTGCAAAATCTTATAATTCAAATAAATTGAACAAATTCACAAATACTTAGTAAGCACTTACAGTGTTTCAGTACTAGGTCCAATGAGAACTATAAGGAGATAGATAATTCAATGTCCACTTGAGGGAATTTTAGATTAGGTAGCAACTCAGGGCTTAAATATGTGAAAGATAAAAAGGAATTCCAGAGCCAAGCATGAATATAAGTCCCACAGATGACCTTTGAGGCTGAACTGCTGTAGTAGATGCACTACAAAGCTGAAGTAGGGAGGGCTGGAGGGGTTGTAAATGATCCCTTAACTAAAATGAATTTTACCATGACAAGTATATTTCCACTGCTTAACGTTTTCTAAAACTCACCACTACCATTCATTGAAAATATTGTTATGTAAGTTTAAAGGAATCATGAGGTAAAATAACAAATAAATATCGAAAGAAATAAGGTTTTTAAAATAAAACAAAATGACCCGAAGATGCTTAGTATAAATTATTGAAAGATTTTGCAGAAAGTTTGTAAAATTTATCTCCTACAAGTTCACTGTGATTGCTTAGAACCTAGGAGTGTTTTGAGTGATGGCAACTTGTACAGTGGTCACAAGAGTGGAGGTGGATGAAGGAAAGGTTATGAAATTGAGAGAGATATGGAAGTCAAAATCAAAAGAATCATACATTGGTTTGGCTTTGACAGGTTAAGGGACCAGACTGACTCCCAGATTTCTGGTTTGTGCTAGTGGGAAAATATTTGGGGTTTTTGTTGACAGGCAATAAGAAGGAAAAATTTAAAATAAAGAAACAAGTAGTTCCCCCTTTAAAAAATGACAATAATAACAACAACAACCATAAATAAATAAATAAATTTACTGACCAACCCTAGTAGTCACAGCTAGATAACAGCAGAACCTAGAAAGAAGAACTCACATCTCTCCACCAAGGGCAAATTTAAGTTTTGTGGGGCCTGAAGCATATACAGCTGTGGACAGGGGAAGGCACTTGTTTTAAGAAGGAACACGGAATTACAAATACAAAATAAGAAATGGAATATTCCACTAGAATGAGAAAAAATGATGGCATAATATTTTTACTATTTGTCTAACATACACTGATGATGCTTTTTTCTTGCATTTTTTTGTTTTTGGCTTTATACTCTGATCATACTTGAAACCCTGGAGTTAGTCCTGTATCCATCTGTCAGGACCAAAGTTATGGTGACCAGCCAGCCTGAGGTAGTTTAGAAACAAAGCCACTAAGATTGAGATAACAATTTGCATTCACTGAAGCTGTGTACGACGTCAGAGCACACTAGAATATTCATTTATAGCATCATCTACTCCCTCTCCTTGAGATAATCAGAAAGTCCATTGTGCAAAAGTGGAGAAGTGCAGTCATCTTTTCCAGATCTGCCTCTAAACATGGCACGAGGTGTGCAGAGAGCACTTATAGCATATGTGATGAGTGAATGAAGGAATGAATAGCAAAACAATGTTTTATATTAAGGAATATCATTTAGAGCAGTAATGCCTCAGTACCCGCTTCTGTGGTCTAAGGAGAGAGTTTTTGAAGATAGCTGGAAAGAGTTCCCCAAACATTATCTGATAAGTAGGACAATTTATGCAGAGGACAGAAGCAAAGGGGAGGTAACGAGGTCAGTCAGTAAATCACCAGGCGTTTCTAAGACTTTTAGGCAATTCTCCTAGCTATACCATAGAAAAATTATTTTCATAGCTTAGGAAAGTAAGTCTTTGCTAAGTCACCAGATATTTTCTGTTGGTTTCATGGTAAATTTCTTATTGATCACTTTCTGTTCCCCCATTTTACTTGCCAGCTTTCTTAGTTGCCAAGTGGTGACATTTTTCATTTGCCCTGAAGAGTAGATGATGTTAGTAACAGCCCTGTATACATTCTCTACTTCACTGTCTGAGATGTTAAAAAGGAATTCTGGAGAAATCAAGACAGCTGAGCTCTCTCTTTCCACTCCCAACTTTGCTGCTTCTTGTACTCAGTCATTTCCTCTTCCCAATTCTCTGTTAGTATGTGCATATGTGGAGCACCTCCTGCTGACTTTAGGAGACTGCTTCCCAAATTACTTTATGTGTAATGGCATTGCTTCAGATGTAGTTCATTGGAATTTTGGGTGTTGCATCTGTCTTTTTTCCCAACCATGTAACTGCAGGTCTTCTGAGTCTCAGAATGAGGAACACCACTGTATGACCTGCTCTTCCTTCCACAGAGCTCAGTCACTAACCTTGTTGCATGCCAAGACTTTCAGATCTTGGTTACCCCCTTGTGCACCTTTTTAATTCTTCTCCAATGTGTATTTCCTGTAATATGATATTCATGTGGGAGCATAACCATAGGATTGATATGGTCTGACCTCTGGTGTTCAAATCATTTGTGAAATATGCTACATGGCCTTTTCATTTTCAGCTTTTCATCATTACTTCCTTGTGTTATTTTGCTTCAATCACATCTGTGTTTGCTTATTGTGCACCCAAATATGTCAAACATCTCAATGGCAAAAGAAAAAAATATACAGACACACCATCTTCTTTTCCAAGTTGTCATAGAGCATGATCCCTAAACAGACTTCGGAGTACTCTCTACAAAATGGTCCAAAAACAGAGCAATGAAATATGATGGAAACATGAACTTCCTACTGAACTAGGCTAGTCAAAACATAAGGAGATAAAGAACATTGTTAAGACTTTTTTTTGACATTTTTCATGCATTACTTTTACTTCTTTATTCTACTAATCTTTTCCTAGACAACTTGTGCTAGCCCTTCAGTTTTCAGCATCTAAAATGCTTTGCAGAGCTTAAAAACACCCTAAACACTCTTCAAGCTTTATAGACATTTGGTCTATATCCATTTTTCCCAATAAACTATAGACTCCACAGGAAGACAAGGAGTTTGCCTCTCTTGTTTATTTCTATATTCCAGTTCTATAAGACAGTAGGTGCTCAATGCAAATTTGTTGAAGGAATCTTACCTTGTTCTTTTCATTAGTTTTTGATCTTCAATATGGACTTTTTCTGTTTTGTATCTCTTTTGTTATGACTGTTTCTCTCTTTTCCTTATTCCTACTTGAGAGAGTTGTAGTACTTTCTGACCTCCACTTCATTCCTGTTTTGTCTTTTATGTTCCTTTGGTGGACCCTCAATTTCAGAGGCAGCATGATGTATTCTCCACCTGCCATTGTCTATCCCTCTATGAGTTTTTGAACAGTTGCTTTCCATAGTCAAGGTGCATCTAGCTCTTTGGAGGCCCAAAATAGAATTAAAGGTGCCACTTTGAGAACATAATTCAAAATTATAATGCAAAATTATAGACAAGCTCCTAGGGATAAAGAATTGGCCTCTGCTGACTGAACACTTTTCTGTCAGTTTCCCCTAGAAGTGGCGAGAGATATTGCCCAAACAAAACATCAAGAATAATTCTGAAAGCGACCCAAATTTAATTTTTAAAAAGTCATATATAAGAAGAAGATAAAAGTGGTGACGGGAGGTGTTATGATGATAGATAAGCAGGAGTGGGAATGAGGGGATATGTTCTTCAGAAATTTGGCAATTGAAGCCAGTGTGGCTCATAAAAATCAGTTATAGCATAGTGGTTAACAACTTTTGATTTATATGGGCTTGGGGTTTATTCATGAGCTGTGCAACCTCAGGCAAATTACTTAACCTGTCCATGCTGCTGTTTGTTTGTTTTTTATTTATAAAATGCTTAATCACACAGGGCCTCTGCAATGATTAAGTCTGTGATGCATGTTGAAGCATTTAGTACTGTGCTCAATTATGGCTTGTCTGAGCCATTAAAAAAGCTTTTGTCAAGGAATTGCAGAAGAAAAGAGAAGAGGAAGGAGGAAAATAATGTTAACTAATCCAGCTACCAGTTTCCTCAGCATTAGTCTACTTCTACATTACCCAACCTGCACTACAAGCCAGTAAGCAACGAAACCAGTGAATTTCTGGCTCTTGAGGGCCCTATTTCAGTGAATGAAGTGAGATGCTTGTATTTCAGGTGCTGGCTATTGTCCCTGGTCAGTTCAAATGGGTCACAGCAGATCAGTTGGAAATGAAACATAGGCAGCACATAACAAATCTCTCTCAAAACGGCATCATCAAAATGATGAGGGTCCACATTACCCAGACCACAATGAGTTTGCTTTGGGGGCCCTTCACTGTTCTACACTCTATTATTGATGGTCTGTCTAGGAAACTAAAGAAAAAACTTAGTTTGCTTCTGTGGTTCCTCTTGGGGAGCAGGAGAAGCTGGAGAAGCCCATTTTTCTAAGGCAGTTTGCCCACAAGCTATAGCCTATATCATGATGGTAAAATGATAAACACTGATGATCATCACACCACATTTGCATCTAAATTCATAATGCAGAATGCATCCTATTTAGAAAACCCAGCACCCTTGTTTATTATTTATTTGTGTAACACGAAACAGGGATCTGAACAAATAGCCTTCCCCTAATGTTTAATGTTTAGGCTAGGCTCTTGTTTTTTGCTTTTAGACATGTTCAAAATGTTCAAAAGTCCTGCTAAACACTATTTCTTGTTCTTGAAATACAATATTTTGAACTCTATTATTCTGCCTTCATCTGCTCCCCGTGTAATCTCATAGCATGGAGTAATTTAAAAGAAATATTGTTCCTATGTGGCTTTCTTGTTCTAACTTAAAACCAAATTCAGGGCTATTGTAAAGTTTAGAAAAGATACCTCAAATATCTGAAAACTTAGCAGTAATCACCATATAGATTTTGTAAAATTTATTCAAGTACTAAACTCTAGGTAGCTCATCCCATCCATTTCTCTAAACCTTGGCTCAATAGTTCAGCAGCTGTTTTAGATGGCAAAAATGAGGTATGACTATATGAAACACTGCTCCCTATTTCTCTGAAACCTTCAAAGCCAGGCTGTGCCAGCTTAGCTCTGGAAAGTCACTCTTGAGAAGGTCAGAGCAGGTGTGGGAAGATTTCTAGGCAAAGATCTCACCGTCACATAGTCAGTGTGTATTCAGGCTGGCTGGGGTTTCTCTGGCCTCTCCAAGAGCAGTTTTGGCTTACTGTTGAATTTCTGGTGTGTTGCTGGGACCCATTAGGAATGTAAATCTGGATTTTACAGGACTTCTACAAACTGAGTGGAATCCCGCAGCCTACTAGTATTACTTTAGAACTAAACTCATTTCCACAACATGGCAGGTTATGGTAATAGAGCAATAATTACTCATCTTCCTTACTTATTACTGTCATTTGAGGAGGAGGAGTTTCTTGCAGGTCCATTTAAAGTTCCCATCTCTTTGGCCTCTGCTATCTGTGTTACCTTCTATTAATCTTGAATTACAGCATGTCTTCAATATGTATCTGAGAAAACAATGCCCTTAATATACAAAACTGAAAGTTATGCATAGGTGTAAGTGTCACTTACCTGATAATCAAAGAGTGAAAGGGATAAAAGGAAGTGTAGCCCTGGCCAAACATGACACAGGATAAAGCATCGCTAAGTTGCTCTTGGGTTTTGAGGGTGGGCCTTCTTATTCAAACAGGGTAGGAGAAACTGTCTTTAAAATGCATGGCCAGCCACCAAGGCAAAGCACGAAGGATGCCGTTTAAATGGAGATTGTATCTCTGCAACAGCCAGTAAACTTTTTTTGGAAAGAAGTGTTCATCGCGGACTTCAAATCGACTTTGTATGTAAATGTATACTAAAAATAAGCCATGCATTATGGATGATAGGTACATGGCTCTGTCTCAAGGATTTTGCAGACTAGTTGGAAAGCAAGCCTCTTACCTACAAAACATTTCATCCAAACGTCCATTTCCATTTCCAACCAATGTGTTGTGCTGTATTTTTTTTTTCCTACAAGAGCCTCCAGACTAGCTGTCGGGGTGACAGACACTCTGCCTTATCACTAGCTCCATGTAGACCAACATATGGAAAAGTAAAAAAAGGATCTGCAGCCTAAACAATGTGCTTCTGTTGCTTGTTTCTGAGTGTTCTGTTGGGCTGGTGCTCTAACTGTCCCACTGATATGTTTTCTTGTCTTAAAAAGTGATGAAACCAAACATAAGTTAGAAAAGTATCCAAGAGGAACAAAGAAAAATGTGGAAAATATCTGTGGTCTCAAATGATATGTTTTCATTTGATTTCATTGAAAATATTTGCAGACCTAGAATATTTGAAATGTATGGCTCTCCCTTGGAAAATTTAACTTTCAATATAGGCAAGTTCCTCAGTAAAGAACTATCGGGGTATGACAAGATAACAAAACAGCAGGTGACAAGATAACAAAAACTGACTGCTTTGGAGAATATACTCTGAGCATTTAAAGTATTGGCATTATAGAGTCTCTTCTATTTTTAAAAATCTTGTTCTGCATATTTGGTCTCTGCCTCTGGATTCAATATGTGGTCCTTCTCTATAGCCCTGGACCCAAACTAGGAAACTCCAGTTCTGAGCTGAAAAAATGTTGACCTCCATCTCTCTGTTTGGCTTTCCATCTGAGGTTGGGTCCATGTCCTGTGTGTTTGGCAGAGGGGCTAGTACCTAGGCCAGGCTCCATTCTCTTCATAAAGCTGCAGAGGTTACCTGCTCCTATGAATACACTAATTTGATTTTTTAAGATTCCATCCCGCAAGTGCAGCTAACTGGCTGCTTCCTCCGTTGCACTTTTCTAAGCACTGATTAGATAAACTGAGATCCTTTCTCAGGGAAGGAAATTCTGACTCCATTCTTTGCCCCGTTGCCTTAGTACATTGGTGTAGGCAAGGGAGGCTCTGAGCACAGACGATCAGCTTGTGAGAAATCCAGGGGAGGCCAAGATGACAGCCTCTGACACAGACAGGCATGGCAGAAGGGTATTAATTATCCATAACTACAAGCATTTCCATGTGCATGCTTTCCACCTGCTGGGCTAACTCTGTAATGTTCTAACTTTACCCACTGTGGGAATCACTAAAAGTCATCATCCTTGTGAATATTCTTTGAGCACTTGCAATGTGAGAACATTGTGAAAGGTGCTGGGAACCAAAGAGAAAAAAGGCAGATCTCTCTGCCTCCAAAGACTCACAACCTAGGTGAGAAAGAATGAATACAAAATGCTAAAATACAAAGAGCACTGCACTTAGTGCCACGTGAATGATTGAAATAATATGATTTTAGGAAAGGAAGTATTTCAATCTGGGAATGTGGCTCTACACAAATTTGAATGTCTTATTGGAATAGGTGATTAAGTCTTTGAGGACAAGGACTTTGGTCTTATGCAAAGGCTCCTGGGGTGCTCGGTGTCAATAAGCTAAAAACATGAGGTTTTTTTTTTTAATCCATTCAGTCATTTATTCATGTTAATTGTTTTGTTACCATCCCCGTCCCTCCATCCTTACATACCTCATCCTCTTATCTTCACTGGAACTCTTAGGGAGGTGTGTTCCCTACTTCATGGACAAGTAAACTATGGCTTAGAGTTAGGACTCAGACACAAGTCTATGTTATTTACGCTACACAATATGGGCGCCTAGTAAGGGGTGAATCTATTATCCAGAGTCTCTCTGGCTCTACAGCTTCTCCTCTTAACCCCTGCACTCTAATGGCTGCTTATTTAAGCTTCCTTGGTGGAGTCCCATCACCCACACCATGAGGATTTTATGGAAATCCTCCATAAAAACATCAGGTTTTTATGTAGCAGATTCAGATTTGTGCAATTGGAGTTGTATGCACTTTTTCATAGAAGAAACTAGAATTTTACAGGCGGTCACCCCATCTCAATGTGTGCTAAGTTGGGCTGTGCAGGAGCCATGTAGATGAAGCTGCTGAGGCCCTTGTTTGCACAGGGAAGCCTTGGTAGATAAGAAAAAACACTGAGGCTGCAGGCTTCTGCTTTGAACTGTGCAGATGCAAGATGTGCAAAGACTGTTACAAGCCCCCTGCTTTGACACAGATAAGAGAAACAGAGAGAAACCTTAAGAATCAATTGGCCTCCTGGGAGAATCATTCTTGCCTGGAGACCTCATACCCAGAAAGAGGAAGTGAGCTATGAACTTTCTGAACCGCCTTCTATGTCTCCAGCCATTCCCACCCTGGCTGCAGCCTAATAAACTCATAAGCCCATGGTGCCCGGTTGACCTGTCAGTTCTTAATAAAATTTGATTGCAGTGAAATTGCATTGCTAATCCCCCAGAAATTGACCCAAGGTTGACTTCACTCCTTCAGATTGTATAAAAGGATTCAGTGTCCCCAGAATCACACACATTTCCAGGTGAATCAAGGGGCTTGGTGCTTTGTTCCATTTTGGGAAAGCTGATGCATTCTGGGAGACAGAAATTCTTTAAGCATTAAGTTTGTCTTCTTCTAGCCCAAGCATGATAGTGGAGCCTTTAGTAAATTTTTAACTTGTCATTAAAAATGCCTTTCATATCAGAATTTTCAAGGGCACTGACAGCTGAACAAAAAGAAAAGACAGGCATAGGAATTATAAAAATAAGCAATCATACATTTTGAATACAAAAGGGAAATGCACCTTCTTTCAGGGTGTTTCAAGAAATAAAGAAGTGCATTTTTCAGATAGACTGCTATTAAGGACACCTCTAAACATATCAGCTGCAAGAGTATTGCTTTGCCATTCTTCTTGTAAAGGGGAAAAACAAATGAAGTTGGCAAATGTAAAACTTACAATGTGTTTTCAATTGCAGATCATGGCACTTTTATCCCGAAATTTGGGAAAGATAACTTTTAATTACAGTAATAAGAACCACATGGGCAATGATTGATGGGCGCCTGATGTGTTCTATTCCTTTATTAATCTTTTTAATTAGAAGCAAAAGAATGTTTTATCTTCCAGGAAGGAGATGAGATGGGCAGTGATGCTCTCCCATACTTACGAGACTGCAAAGCCTGATTGCTCACCAAGAGTTCACTGTTCACCCGGGGCCACAAGGTGAGGGGCCCAAAGCTGGGAACATTTGTTTCCAGCTGGGAATGGCTTTTCTTACATCTCTTGCTGCAAACCATCTGCATGAAGAGCCATTTTTCCCCCTTTCTATTAGATTAGTTTTTGCTGGCACTGCTAAAACTGAGGAGTTGGGGGGGAATTTAAATTGTTGCCACACCAGTGTTGGGAGTTCACATGTACAGTGAAACTAAGAATGAAGAACTGAAATGGCAATATCAGGGAAACTGGAAAGGGAGCCCAAAGTATGATGGAAGCATGTCAGAAAGTATAGTTAGGCGACAGAAACAAAAATGATGAGATCAGCATTAACTGGGGTTGCCGGCTTATGACAAACCCAGAATTGACAAAACAGGAAAACAGGATTGGGAAGAACGAGAAATGTAAGTAAATAAACAACTATATGAAGTAACCCTCTTTTGAACTTTAAAGGTTGCTGGAATCAGTACTTTGATCTTTATGCTACAGAATCATATATTCAGCCAACAAAGTCTTACTGAGATCCTACTATGCATCAGGCATTGTGCTGGGTCCTGGAGATGCTATCCATAGGAAGAAAACCTGGAAGAGTCATAGCTTGTGAGTGGTATAGGCACTTATGTGAATATGGAAACACAACAAAGAAATTATCTAACTGCCTGGTGGTGTAGAGGTCAGGGTAAACATGGTAGAATGAGCACACGAACTGACTCTTGAAGAACAGGAATTATCTGGGTAGACACAGAGAAACGTTGTGAAGCTATGAAGCAGCATTTCCTGTTGAGAAAACGACACATAGTAGCGGGGGGTGGGTCTAAATTGGATAAATGGTGCACAATGAGACTTGAGAGGCAGGCAGAGGCCAAATTAAGGAGGGACCTCATGGTGTGGGTGATGGGACTCCACCAAGGAAGCTTAAATAAGCAGCCATTAGAGTGCAGGGGTTAAGAGGAGAAGCTGTAGAGCCAGAGAGACTCTGGATAATAGATTCACCCCTTACTAGGCGCCCATATTGTATAGCGTAAATAACATAGACTTGTGTCTGAGTCCTAACTCTAAGCCATAGTTTACTTGTCCATGAAGTAGGGAACACACCTCCCTAAGAGTTTCAGTGAAGATAAGAGGATGAGGTATGTAAAAGTGTCCTACATGAAGTAAGTAGAAGCTTAATAGGTGTCACTTCCAATTGCTTGTAGAATTCCTGGTTCAACAGAGATTTGTTGCAGGGAACTTCAATTTTAAAAGTGCACATCATTTTCTCACATCAGGATGCTAGCCCCATTTAGCAAGAGTTTGAAGGGAAAAATTGACAGAAGTTCAATTCCAGATTTTCTAATGAATTTAAGCAGTACTCAAGCAGTTAAGTCATTCATAGATCACTTATTAAAAGTATTGCAGTCAAAACAGGCCAACCCAATAGATGCTTTAAAAGCAAAAGAAGGCTTTGGGAAAGGAGTAAATCACTAAGAGTTGTACCAAGGGAAGAGTCTTCGTAAAAGATTTTGCATAATGACAACATTTATTCAAATAAGTAAGATCCTGCTTCTTCCCCTTCAAACCTGGTTTGGAACCATCTAGATAAACCTTCCCTTCTTACACAGAAGACCTATGTAATACAAAGTGAAGATGTAAGAAAAGCAGGGCATAGCAGGTTTGTTGAGGTTGAAGACAAGTCTAAGCCAGAGCAACGAAAGGTTGGACAATGCCAAGGACGGGGTAGAAGCTGCTCTTGTGCCGTGTGGAAAAGCTTGGGGTGAAGGGCCAACTCCCCAGTGAATGGAAGGAAGGGACCAGAGCTGGGAACTGCAAGATGGTTTTGTAGCCATATCAGTGCACCCATGTTTCCCGACAGTGTTTCTCCAGTCCTCTCATCCTCCCGTTCTGGGGTGTTTTACTTGTTTTATGACCCAGTTCATGTTCTTGGACTTTGATCAGATGGGACACGGAGCTAAAATAGATAAATTTTGGCTTTTTTTTTTTAAATTAAAAAGCTTTTAAATTAGTGCTTTTGAACATGACCCCTCCCCCCTACTTTCTTTTCTTTCTTTTAGTATTTGGCATACCGCTGTGTATGTGTGGGGGACAGCACCCACCATGGGTGTGTTCCAATCCCTTCAAGTACATTATTACCCAAAGCGAATGTCAAACTGTCTTGGCTCTGTTCATGTATATAATGACCTGGAGGAGTCAAACTGTGGAGCACTGCAAGAGACAGAACATACAGGAAGAGAAAAACCAGCACAGGCCACCCCATAGACAAAGAGACCTATTATTAAATAATCTTTTTCCAGATAACACATGGTCAGTTTCTTCATGAGCCACTGTTGTCTTTACTGGGATTTGTTGTCAACACACCTCCGTTATAGAACTAGGAAGTCTCCTTTATTTTTCTTTTGAGGAGACAAACCTGGTTTGTTCAAATTAAGATACATAGAATGAGGGCACAGTACTTGGGTCAGCATTCCAGGGTTGTCAGCAGTGTCATTTGTAAGAAGTGCTCTGTATAAAGACATAATGAAATCACGAAGTAACTAACATTCGTGAGAGCAGCTGCCCTCTGACTTGTGTTTTAGGGTGCCTGGGGCTCTTTCACTATCTTCTTTTGTCAACCTTCTTGGCCTACTCCTTCTTACTACTTCTGAGTTGAGCAGACCAACCTCTGTCTCTACACGGACACAAATGGCACTTGCTGATTCTTGAGGGTATGTTAACTTGCCCATTGGAATAGTGAAGATTCTGAGATGGTATGCAATGAAAACTTTATTTAATCCAGTCTATCATGTTAAATTGAGTAAGCTCCAGTTTTGTGGGACTTAGGATAGAAATCAGTGGTTAAGTATATTTCCATAATATTCTTATTCTTCATGCTTGAGCAAGAAAAGCTGGTGGAAGAGACGACATAAGGTTTCTGAGGGGTTTTGACACCTAAATCCTACCATATCAGATGCCATCTACTCCTTTATGGTCAGGTCTGCCCTAGCCAGATATATAGGATACCTGTGTGTACACCTGTGACAAATGCACTTCTTGATTGCTCCCCTCTTCATCTTGTACTTTTAGTTCTGCATTTCCGTCACAGACAGTTCTCCCCACTCTTCACCAGGTGTTGAATATTTTATTTGTCTGAAGTTTAGGCTTTAACTCTAGACCATTTAGATTATTTTGAGTTTTAGCCAGCATAGAACTGCTCCAAGACTAACTTCATCTCTTAAAGATTACTGACTTGATGGAAATTTGGAAGCCTAAAGGGAACTATGGAAAATGTTTTGACTTGTATTTTTTCCAACTATTTCAGTCCTGCCAACTGAACATCAGTGGGAAGGAGGATAAAAGCAAAGCCCTGGTTAATTTAATCCCATCCAACTCATCTATCTCAGAATCTTACTAATTAATAAGTCATGTTATTCAACAAACTTTTTGAATACTTCTAGGCTAAGTAGCATGCTTGGAGTTAGGGATACAGAAATTGATAAGACATAGTCCCTGATAGATCCGTAGTTCTTGGTTGAGGATTTTAAATCTACATTTTTAACAAGCACATCAGGGGATCTTGATGTAGGTGGTCTGAGGACCAAATTTTACTAAACACTGGTTTGTGATGATTCAGTCTTCCCAAATCCAAATTTATTTTCAAAATAGACAGATGAAAGTAGAGAATGTCAAATATCTTTCAATTCTGATGTCTAGTCCTGTCTGCAACATAGATCTTGAGCCTAAGTGGTGAAGGTTTTGGTAAACAGAAAGCATATGTTGACAATATCTCAATTTATATTAATGGCCCCAAATGAATCATCTGTTAGTGATAAGAAGTGTACAGTTTATATCCCCTGATGCCACCTATCTCTTTCTCTATATGTTGCCCATAAAAATCCTGTTGATTTTACAGTTATTTAGAAATAATGATAACCCAAATGCTAAGGAGGGAGAGAAGGAGGCTTGATTCTCTCATCTGCCTCTTGTGCCTCCACATTAGTGAGGGCAGCAGATCTGAGCAGTTTATGTAACTCTTTTTGGTTATGAGAAGAAACAGCTTTCTCCAATCTTGGCATTGGTTTCTAATGTTCTGCTCTTGCCTGTAATTAGAGTGTTGATTTAAATCCTAACAAAGTACTTAAAAAGGCACAGGACACTCTGGACCTGCTGAGGGAAAATAGAAGGCTCTGCTCTTTTAAACAAGTGTCTCTTGGACTGGACATAGAGAACTCCAGGGTATAATTGTAAGTGTGCCCCAAGCAAAACATAGTCCACATTTTCAGATCTTGGAACAGCTGTTTGGTGAGGGCATCAGTTCAGCCCAAACAGATAAAAATACAATAATGGTAGTGTGTGCATGGAGTATTATATTAAAAGTTTTACCATAGAACCCTATAATCACATAAGCGTATCTGATTAAACAGGAGAACTTTAACATTTGAGGATCTAACACTTAAGATTATAGTTATTCATGAATAAATGACCCAAAGAGCCAGGCATCTGATCTGTAGGGCCAATATTCAACCAGTACCCATCAGTTCATCTCCACTGGTTGCTCATGGCTGACATCTATTCTGATTGGCTGGGTGTCTGTTCTGATCAGTTGATGGGACTCATTGGGCTTCACAGATTTTTAGTGTAATCATTGTGATTTGTGATTTAGTAGAGATGTGCTATTGAATCTCACTTATTATGAGTGAATGGAACCAGCTAGGTTACTTTTATCTGGTATCTAGATGGGTCTTATATTTTTCAAAGAAACTTCACAAAACAATGTTTTATTGATGTCTACAAAAACAGGAATTTTCAAAGTTTGAGATATATTTATCAGGAATGTGAAGAATCTGCTAAACTGTACTTTAAATCAGGCAAACACAGCTTGTTTACATGTTTTAAAACCTGGGCACACTATGGTTATTCTTTATAGTCTTCCTACCAAGTGTAGTTTATAAAGGGTCTCTGTAGAATTTCCCTTGATTTAAAAGCTGATTCCAACAACTTGTTGAACTAGCAAAGGGATACAATGGCAAATAAAACAGACACAGTCCCTGCTGTTACAAGGTTTATGTTCTAGTATCTTGAATCATATTGGAGTACCAAATTTATAATATATTTCCATTACCTCCCCAATCATCATAGGACTACCACAGCTATTGCTATGGTTGCTGCTGATACTTTACATTTATCACAACTGATTAATATTTATGAATCAATTACTATATATTTTAATCATTTAGTATGTATTAATATAATCTACCCAATAACACTGTAAAAGAAGTATTATTACCAAACCCTTTTTGCATATTGGGAAATTTAGACTCACAGAACTTAAGTTGTTTATTCAAGGTTACAAAGTTAATAACGATAAAGCCTCAACTGAAATTCAGGCAGTCTTACTCCAGAGCCCATGGAGATATTACCTAACATGAGTCAACACTGAGTAAATAAAACTTTAACTATGAAGGAACTAAACTTAGTTTAAGCTATGTGGTTTCCTTTGTTTAACTGCTGAGAGCCAGGCTAAAGTTACTGTCTTTTCTGGTTAGAAAGGATGCTAGAGCCCTCACAGAGGAGCCAAGAAAAAGTTTCCTAAGCAAGATCTCCGACTGAAGACCATCCAGCTAGAGGCTGATCGTGGAGCACCTGTCGTATCATGAGCCAACCTGTTTTATTCACGGAGGTTTAACTTTGTAGACTGTTTTTCTCCCTGAGGCACTGAAATATTCTTTTTGGTAACTTTCATCCATGGGGCTACTTTTCTCATCTAGGGTGGTCCAGAAGAAGTCCACTCTATTTTGTTAGATCTTCTTCCATGGCTCTGGCTCTGAATTTTCTCTTTTGCTGGCCATTTTCCAGAGATGTCACTGATGCCTATGGCCAGATTTTCCCTACAGATGTGATTCACAATATACGTACAATATTGGCCTTCACAAGGGTGTTTCCTTTTGGTTAAAATATAGCACATATATTTCTTTTCTTTTCTTTTCTTTTTTTGTGCGATGGAGTCTTGCTCTGTCACCCAGGCTGGAGTGCAATGGTGTGATCTCAGCTCACTGCAACTTCTGCCTCCCAGGTTCAAGCAATTATGCCTCAGCCTCCTGAGTAGCTGGGATTACAGGCACACACCACCATGCTTGTCTAACTTTTGTATTTTCAGTAGAGACGGGGTTTCACCATGTTGGTCAGGCTGGTCTCGAACTACTGACCTCGTAATCCACCCACCTTGGCCTCCCAAAGTGCTGGGATTACAGGCGTGAGCCACCATGCCTGGCCAAAACATAGCTAATATTTTTAAGTTGGGAGATTTTTACATAAAATAATGAATCCCCATTTTCTCTTAATGATGATACTCTCTAGAAGCACTTTGACCATTTTGCTACGTAGCATCAATTAGCTAAATAGCCACTGCTTCATTAGATGGGTCAGCCTCCCCTCCCTGGGCCCTCTCAGTGACTCATCATTTGCTTACACTTTCATTTTTCTTAAGACGAAACTTAATATTTCTTGGACTCATCTCTCTATCAAAGCATAGATGAAGGAAGAAGGACTGAGACGTCTGCATTTTCAAGAAAGATAGGAAAGAAAATAATTATTTAAGGCAGTGAAAACTATTGTTTATTGCTGCCCCGTTTTGCTCACCTTTATTACTTGCTTGGCTCCTATAAGGCTTTTGAGTCATAACCCAGGCTTTAGTTTTTGTTTTTTTTTTTTCCTATCCCATGTTTGCCAAACCCCTTTCCATTGTTCTTACCCTCCCCAAAGCACTTCAGTGTATTCATGTGCTTCTTCAGGTCTGCTTTCACCAGCATGGAATGCGTGGGTCTTTGAACTAGAATGCAAGTTTGCGATTTAAACTTCTTCTTGCATTCCCTTGCTATTCATCAACCCAAATCTTTTTGTCTACTTACCACATGTTAAGTGTCAAGACAAAAAAGTGAAATTCATCCAGATAATTTTTTGAGGCTTATAGAAAAATGATAAGGAGACAAATCTTCAAGATGCGAATGGCAGGGTGAGGTCAGGGTCAGGTCTTAGAACACAAAATGCAGAATTTCCCTGAGATGAAGACCTGAGTTCCCAACAGAGGTGTCAAAATGTCATCAACCAAATTAGAGTCTCAAAAGAGCATCTTCAGGCATCGCATTTTTAGGGAAAAAAAGTGGTATTTAATAACTATAACTGGGCAAGAGCTCATCTTTATAGCCCATTATATTGATAGAAAGAGCATATAATGACCCCTCATTGAAATCTAAAACCTCCAATTATTTTATTATTGTTATTTTATATCTATTGAGTTCCAGCTTTAATTTTACCCAGTTTGGTCCTATGGTTGCAAATGTCTTTGTTGGTGTAGAATTTAATTTAGGCTTCTTTCTGACCTAATATTTAAAATGCCTTTTAAGTTTGGCATTTCCTTGCCTCTCTCTCTCTCACACACACACCCCTACCAAAGACACAAAAATCTATTCCTTTCCTTGATACACCTTATTTTTTCTATTATTTCTGTAATAGAAAGAAAGGATTAAACTTGCTGTGAGAACCAAAAGCAGATATGGCTTTATTCTAATCAGCTATTAGGACTGTTAGTTTTTTTTTTTACATCTACTGTAGAGAAATAATTTGTATGGTAACTGGGATATTTTGTTCAAAAATAAGTCAAATTCTGTTCCTTCATTCCCTTAATTTCAACTCCAATTTACCAGTAACTTAATAACATATTTCAGGGAAAAGAAACTAAGATAGGAGCATCATGTTTTCAAACGGAACAGGCTGACCACAGAGTGCCCATAGTACACTCTCACTTTCTGGTAGTGTAGAAATGTCTGTTGCATCCTAAGAATTAACTTCGGAAGCAGCATCTACATTTCTATCCCCATAAGGTAAGAAAATAATGTCATGATTAATTATGACCATAATTATTTATGGCATAACAACGGTGGGTGGGTGGCTTTAAAGGCATATCTACAATCACAACTGAGTTGTGTACCCACTTTCTCATGGAACATTCAAACTCCTCGGATGATTTGTTCAAATTGTTCATTAATTTATGGAGTGCAGGGCACTTTGGGAGGCCAAGGCGGGCGGATCACCTGAGGTCAGGAGTTTGAGACCAGCCTGGCCAACACGGCAAAACCCAGTCTCTGCTGAAAATACAAAAAATATTAGCCAGGCGTGGTGGCAGCCGCCTGTAATCCAAGCTACTTGGGAGGCTGAGGCAGGAGAGAGGCAGGAACCGAGAAGGCGGAGGTTGCAGTGAGCAGAGATCGTACCACCCCATTCTAGCCTGGGCAACAGAGTGAGACTCTGTCTCAAAATATAGATAGATGATAGATAGATAGATAGATAGATGATGATAGATAGATAGATAGATAGATAGATAGATAGATAGATAGATAGAGATAATTTGTGGAGTGCCAACTATGTGTACTAAGTATTTGAGACAGAGCAAGAAGGCCATACCATTTGTCCTCATGAAGCATCAAGACTAGAAGTTTCTGGGACATTCATATTCAGAAGTTATGTTCAAAATATTTAGCAATAGTGCAGGCCCTTCCTGGTCAGTACAGACACCTGACAAATCAGAAAAGACTCCAGATGGTATACCATATTGGTGCACAAAGGCTGAATTATCAGCTTCAGTCCTATCTCCCAATTTGTGACTATTTTTTTTTCTAAAAAAATATTTTAATCTATTTTTTTGAAAGGATATCCAAAATCCTTGAGAAAATAAAGGAAAATGTAACCCAAATTATGTGCAATGTTGTTCCCTCCTTTCCTCTTCTACCCAGCTGCAATGGGCTCTCTTCTCTTCCTGAAAAAGCTTGATCATCTATTTTGAAGAACCATCCTAAACTATCACCAACAGATTTCACAGAATCCCTGTAGAGTGGCTTAGAATTACTATCTGCAAAGTGAATTAGCTCAAGGTCTATCAATAGATTTTCTTCCAATGTCAAAAGCAATAATAAGTTTGAAAGAAACTTCCAAACATACACACAAACACAATCTTCTTTTCAACATCTGTTTGTTCTTTGCTTCTGTATCTATCAATGTCTCTCTTCTGCCTTCCTTCACTTTTTTATTATCAATAAAATATAAATCAAGATACTAAGAAGGAAATCTAGGAGAAGATGGAGGTGGAAGGGACAGAAAGTTGTAGCTTGTCCCTTGAGGTAAATTATCCTCTTGAAAGTTATCAACAACTGATAGTGGGGAGAGAATGTAGTTAGAGGTGAGGAAGGGGCCCACAATATCTTCTTTAGATACATATCTTTATAGTTCTATTCTTTTTTAAAATTATATTTAAGTGGCAATGAATAGAAGTATTCTAGAATTGCTACAGTATGCATTATTTATAGTTATTTTAAAAATAATTGATAATGATTATTTATTACAATAGGAACACATATAATTTCCAAGAGCATTTTAAAATTATTTTTTGAAATGACTCACAAGTCATCAAAATAATGTTGCACCATACTTAAAAACATAACAGGCTAGAATAACAAGGAAAAAAATACCACAATGAACCAAAATGAAAAGTATTTTAAGAACTGTTAAATACTGTATGTTCTTCACAATGCTTTTAAAAAAACTTTAGTGAGGCATGTTTTACATATCATAAAATTCTCCTATTTCAAGAGTATAATATAAAGACTTTTGTTAAATTAACCAAGTTGTATAATCATCACCATAAGTTAGTTTCAGAGTGTTTTCTTTATCCCAATAAGATCCTTCATGTCCATTTACTGTTCATCTTCTTTTCCACTCAATGTCTCAGGCAGCCATCATATACTTTCTGTCTCTACATAATTGCCTTTTCTGGACATTTGATATAAGTAGAATCATATAATATGTGGTCTCTTATGTTGGCTTCTTTAACTTAGCGTAATGCTTTTGAAGTTTGTTCCTGTTTGTGTATGTATCAGTAGTTTGTTTCTTTTTATTGCTGAGTAGTATTTCATTGTATAGATATACTGCATTTTGTCTATTAATTCATCAGTTGATGGACATTTTTGTTATTTCCAATGTTTGGCTATTGTGAGTAATGTTACTAAGATTGTGACTCATGTGGAAGTTTGGATGAACGTGTATATCTTAATTTCTCTTAGGCAGCTACCTAGAAGTAGAATACCTGGGTCATATGAGACAGTGAATTTCAGCAGGAGAAGAAAAGTAAAGTATTTGAATTCAGCCATATCTCAGTTTTAGCTCTAACTCTTGTGTTATACTGTGTATCTCTGTGAAGACAATTTTTTTACCTGTAAAATGGAGATACAGTATCTATCTCATTGAGTTATCCTATAAATAATGAACTATAATTAAAATTTCAAGTCTAAAACAAGGCACTTAGCAATTACTTAGTATTTTTTAGTTATTAACATTAGAACATTGCATTTAGGATGGAAGAATTTAAGATCATAATTCTTCTAAAATTACAAGAGCACAAAAGTGGCCATGTTTCAAACCAGGCTTGATCATTTTTTCACTGTGGACATGAGCAGATAACTTCTGTGTGCCTTTAGTTTCCTGATCTGTATAATCAACCTTTCAAATTTGCTTGAAGGGTTTGGTAGGATCATATGGGTGAAAGCAATTATTGTGGATCTGGCCCACTTTAAGGTCCCAGTAAATGGTCGCCATAAAATTATTTTTGGTAGCTTTCTTTGATGTGTTTCCTTTTTCTACAACTTGATTCTTCAAATGTATAAGCATTTCTAGCAGGAAGGTGGCCAGTTATACAGTCTTCATTTCCTATGTTAGGAAGACTGAGCTTCAGAATGACGAGCATTGTAATAAAAATGACAGCTAATATTTATTGAGCTTCCACTAATACGTGAGCCACTAAGATGATCGTTTTATGTGGTTATTACACAGAATCTTCATAAGAACCCTATTGGTAGAAACTCATTGCTAGACTCTCCTTTCTACAGGTGAAGAAACTTTGGTCTATTGAGATTATGGTCTTTAGAGACTAAGTAAGTAAGGGACAGAACCAGGACCAGGCTGTTTATCACCAAGACCAGAATCTAACCATTCGGCTCTAATGTCCTGTGTTCTACTGCAAGGAATGAGCTCAACCCATCTGACTCCCAGCCTGCTTGGGCTCTGTAAGACATATGCACTCTGTGAAATGTGATTTTAAAATCACATTAAATCTGACTCTTGCACTTCTTTCCTCCCATCTTGCCTGCTCAATAGATTTGGTGGGAAATCCAACCTCAGTTAATTTTCTGGGGTTCTTCTGTGCCTTTGAATTGGGTAGGAATCCTGGAGCTTACATAATTTAAGAAATCGAGAAACAAGGGAAGGATATTTTATCCTCTTGCTTTCAGTCCATCCTCATCACTGCTGAACTGTATGGCATCCACACTGGTCAGTGGCTAGCAAGTTCTTTGCTCATGCCACCCACCTCTTCTCTCACACCCCTTCACTGGAGACATTATGACTCTCATGGCCTACGCACTTAGGATTCCTTCCCGTCTTCAGTTATCCATGCACCCACACCCATCAGAGATCCCACCACCTCTGGGAAGCACCACCTCTCCATACCTTGAGCATCGGAGGAATCTCTGTGGTTGGGCCATGCCACACCTCTTTCTTCTCTTTTCAAAGACCCTTGAAGAGTCCTGGTTTTGCAAGCAAAAATCTCTCAACTCTCTTCTGAGAAAAGGGAGGCTAAAACCCAACAAAATCGGAAGCCTTGGAGACCCTCTTTAAAAATGGTTGTAAAAAGAATGCCTAATATTTCATGGTAAACCCATAAGACACCATTAATTTTGAATATGGTTATTCTACCACATTAAATATTCAATAAATCACTCTGCTACAGGTATGTCAGGTATCTGGAAAAGTAGATCAGAGAGGAAACTGTCACTCTGCTGATATTTTACAGTCTCTGAAGGGGCCTAGCATTTGACTAAATCTTTGATTTTTAATACACAAAACGATGACATTGTAACAGGAAGCATGTGTCTGAAGCCCTGGGGTTACTAGTGGTAGGAATAGTTGCTGGCACAAGCATAAGTCTAAGTAGTGCAACTTTTTTCCTCTTCGATTCCTATTTTTCTTTTCCGAGGTGTATTTCTTTGTTTTTCCAATTATGTTTAGTGACATAATTAAAAAGTAGCAAAATTATTGCCAAAGTTGCTAATTATATAATTATGAGAATTTAAAGCAGCCATATAAAGAGTGGTTTTAAAAAGTAAAATGAACTCACTTGTTCTAGTTAGAAAGTATTGAAAGGTCCTGCAACCAGGCTCTGCACTGCTGGCCTCTGTCCTGCATTCCCCTTTAGAGGACATTGTCATTCGGTCATTAGTATCTTAGGGGATGGCAGCAAGGTCATCATGCTCAGTGCAAAAAGCTGTGTGCCTCACCTAAGGTCTTGAGTGGGTAGAAAGCTTGAGGTAGGTTGTCCTGGGAAAGAGACTCTACGATTTCCATGAAAACTTGAAACCTTTTTGAGACTATTTATTCTGATCCTGCTAACCTGTGAAGCTCGATAAATTGTATATGGCATGGAGCCAATCCTAGAGAGAAATCGGCTCAGCATCACTTTCATCACTAATGTGTCTCTTTATCTGAAAGAGCTTTAAAATGGATGTTTTAACAGCATTTTAGGACATGTAGGGCTGAACAGGTGATATCTTTCCCCAAAAGGTTATCTTCCTTCAGCACAGAAAAGTTGGTTAACATTGGATGAAGTGCATTTAATAGATGTATTTAGCCCCCATTAAAGGTCAGAAAATATTTCTTTCTTTGCTTGCTCCTTCCTTCTCCCCCTTTTTCTCCCTTTTTCCTTCTCCTGTATTCAAATTCCTTTTTAAATTAAAAATGTTCTAAATTAAATATTACACACAAAAGAACATTTGGAATACATAGTAAGGTTTAAAAACTAAAAATAGTTAATTATAATATATTATAAACTTGAAAATTGCTAGGAGAGTAGATTTTAAGTGTTCTCATCACAAAAAATAACGCTAAAAATAAAACAAACACTCATGAAACCTACCACAGAACTTAAGGAATAGAATACATTTTTGAAGCTCCTCTGTACCCCTCGTATTTCCCTGGAAGTAATTCCACCACTAAATTTTATGTTTTATATTTCTCTATTTTTATAAGCTTGCTACACATGTATTTCTCCCTAAACAATATACTGTATAAGAATTGTATTATATTCTTTAGATCCAGGAATTCATTCTGTGTGTAACATTTGCTTTTCTTATCTAACATTGTGTTTTTGAAGCCCATCTATATTAATGTCTGTAGGTAAAGTTCATGTATTCTCACAATATATAGTATATATATAGTTAGATATATAGATATATAGATGGAGACTATTCATAGTATAGAATATATATGTCAGAATATATAGTATTCCACTGAGTAAGTATACCATAATTTGTTTTTCCATTTGTCAATGAATATTAGGGATTTGTCTAGTGTTTTTCTTTGTTTTTTATTGCAAGCAATTGGCTATGATTATTCTTGTGCATATATCCTAATTTATACTTGCAAAAGTTGTTAGTGCATCAGTTCTCAAACTTTCTGACCTCACTATCCCTTTTCACTCTTGAGAATTGTTAAGGATAACTAAGGGCTGTTGTTTACATCGATTGTATCTATAAAAATTCTTACAGTATTAGCAATTAAAACACAGAAATCTTTGAATGTTTATTAGTTTATTCAAAAACAATAACAATAATCCATTAGATGTGGCTATAAACTGAATGTTTGTTTCCCACCAAAAATTCTTTGGTTGAAGCACTAATCCCTGATGTGATGCTATTTGGAGGTAGAGACCTTTGGGAGGTAATTAGGTCATGAGTAGGAGACCTCATGAATGAGATTAGTGCTTTCATAAGAATGGATGGGAGAGAGAGATGATCTGTTCTCTGCCATGTGAGAATACAGCAATAAGCTGTCCTTCTGCAAGCCAGGAAGAGGGCCCCAGGAACCAGAGCTGCAAGCTTCTTGATCTTAGACTTACCAGCCTCAAGAACTCTGAGGAACAAATATCTGTTGTTTAAGCCGCCCAGTCTACGTTATAGCACCCTGAACTGTGTAGACACGTTTAAGTCAATAACATCTTTATTAAAGTTGACTATTTTTTCCAAAAAGAAACATTAATAAAAGAATGACATTATCTTCGGTTTTGGTAAGTCTTTGTAATGCCTGGCTTAAAGAACAACAACTAAATTCTCTTATCTGCTCTGTATTCTGTCTGTTGGGTTTGTTGTTTGGCTGAAGTATGTGAAAAACATCGGCCTTGCACAAATATGTAGTTGGAAATAAGATGAGCTCTCAGACCTGCTGGAAAGGTTCTCACAGCATTACTTTGAGGACCACTGCTGATGAGTTAAATTGCTTTTCAAGGTAATATCAAATTGTTTTAAAAAGTGATTGTGTCACTTTATACCCCTACTCACAGTGTATACATGTTCTTATCATCTTTGCCTTTGAAGCTGTTTAACATTGTCAGTCTTTTATATTATTTAAAATCTGCTGAATAGGAAATGGCATCATACAGTGGATTTAATTTTATCTGATGAATAATGAGGTTTAACATCCCATATGTTTTTTAAGACTATGAATGTTTTCTCTTATATAAAATACTAACTTACTCTTTTGACCATTTTAATATTGAGTTATCATTTTTATTGATTTGTTCTTTTTATATTTTGGATATATTCTGTTATCATTTATAGGTATTAAAAAGCATCTTTCTCCAAAGAAATGTATAAACTTTTATCTTAATGATCTGCTCTTTTGAAAAAAGGTAGAGGTTTAAGAAAACCTTTCCTATCCTAAGGTCATAAAAATGTTCTCCTATACGTTATTCCAAAAGTTTTTTTCTTTCCACATTTATGTCTTTAATCCACCAAGAACAGTATATGTGAGGTTGGATTTTGGCATATCTGTAACCACTAGTCTCATTCTAGTTTATTGAATTGCTCATGCTTTCCCTACTGGTTTGCATTGCCAGTTTCTTTATACATCGAATATCATATATGTTTCAGTGTCTATCTGGGCTCTCTATTGAATCCATTGCTCTATGTGTCTATTTCTCACCAATACCACAAAATCTTTATTACTTTAACTCTAAGAAGTTTTGATATACAATAATGCTGATTCCTCCAATTTCTTCTTTAGGAGCATCTTGACCACTATAGTTCTCTTGTTTTGCCATCTACATTTCAGGGTCACTATACAGTACCCATATATTTGAAAAACAAAACCCAAATCAAAACAAAACAAGAAAAGCCTTGGAAATTTGCTTGGCGTTACATTCAATCGATAGATTAAATTGGGGAGAACTGATATCCTTATAAAATTAAGTCTTGCTATCCTCAAGTACAGTATACCTCCACGACTTTTTGGTCTTTATTAATATCTTTGAATAAATCCAAAACTAACATTTCCATAAAGTCTATGCATGTCTTCTGTTAGATTTATTCATGCTCTGTTATATTTTGTGTTGTTATTATAAATGATAGCCTTTTTAAATTCTAAATTTTTAATTATTACTGGTATAGAGCAATATAACCAGCTTCTTATATCCGGCATTTTAGTAAACCCTGTTATTCTTTGTAGACCGTTATGCCCTTAGTCTATTACAAAAATGTTCCTTCTTTTCCAATTTTCTACTGCACTGGATCCGTGAGCATCTTGACAGTGCAAGCATCTTGATGAGAGCTTTAACTATAATGAGGAATAGAAGTGTTGACACCTGGCATCTTGTCAGTTTCCTGAATTTAAAGAAAATGCTTTTAAAATTTACCTTTAAGTATCATAATTGTTATAGGATTTTTGTAGATATTCTTTTCACGAGTAAAAGTTGAATCTTATCAAATGCTTCTGCATCTATTGAGAAGATTTTATGGCTTTTCCTTTTTAATCTGCTAAACATGATAAAGTTTGTGTTAATAAAATTTCTAATTGCAAACCACACGAGTTTTTGGGATAAGCCTACATTGGATTTGATCTAGTTTCCTTTTTATACATGGCAGGATTCCATTTGTTTGTTTTATTTTGTTTTGTTTGAGATTTTGCGTTGATTTTTACATATAAGACTGACTTGTGATTTGCCCATCTCATCCAGTCGTCATCTAGTGCTGGTTTTCAGTATACACTAATCACATAATGTGACTTGAGGCATGTTCTTTCCTCTTCTGTTCTCTGACATATTTCATGTATAAAAATTATGTGTTCCTTGAATATTCAGTATAACAATTCTGTAAAATGACCTGATCTTTGTATTCTCTTGATGGGGAATTTTTAACCTCTGCTTTAATATTTTTTAACAGTTAGTATGTTCCCTCTTTATTTTTTTTCTCTTAGCTTGTTTGGTTGTGCTTTTTCTAGGAATTTATTCCTTTCAACAATGTTTTCAAATTTATTGCCAGAAAGTGGTTGATATTATTCTTCTAAATTTCTATAGCTGTTGTTGTAATGACCTCCTTTACTTCCTCATATTGAAAAGTTTTACTAGTATCTAGTTAGTCCAGTCTGAGTTTTAAGAATTTTGTCATCTTTTGAACAACCAACCTTAGGTTTTACTGATTTTTCTCTTCTCTGTATTTGTTTTCTATTTCATTATTTTTTGCTTTTATCCTTCTTATTTCCTTCATTTTATTTTCTTAAGGTTTATCTTGTACTTTTTTTCTAACTCTATAATTTAGATAAAGCTCATTACTTTTGAACTTTCCTATTTTTCTAGTGTTAACATTTAAGGCTATAATTTTTCCTCTAAAGACCACATTAGCTGCATTTCTCAAGTTTTAAACATCTATTACATTTAGTAATTTAATTATTATTCTGTACTAAGTATTTTATAATCTCTATTATAATGGTTTCCTTGACTCATTATTCATCTATAAATAGTTGAATTTTTTTGAAACTTGCTTTATGGTCTAGTGGGTGGTTGATTTTCATATTCAATAATTAGATACCATGTTTTATAGAAGTCTTTTAGATAAAGTTTGCTAAGTATGGCTTTCAAATCTATATTCTTATTCTTTTTTGTCTACTTGATCTAGCAATTGCTGAAAGAATTGTGTTAGAATAACCCCCAATGAAAGCCGATTTATCAGGGTCTTCTTGTTCTAATATATATATATATATACACACACACACATACGCACATGTTAGGCTGTATTAATAGAAATTAACACATCCAGAACTTTATATTCTTAAGGCACATTAAATCTTTTAAATTATATAATGATTTTTTTAATTTCCAGTAATAGTTTTAATATTAATATATATTTTGAATTATTTTATCATTACCATATACTAACCTTTTTATTGGGTTTTCTATGTTGTTTCTTTTAATTTTAAGCATTTCTTAGTCATATATTTTAGATATTTTTCTTATAAATAACATATACGTGGATTTTTTAAAAATATTCTATCATCTAATATTCATCTTTTTCCCCCACTGTTTATCTTTTAAATGAAGTGTTTAATTCATTTCAATGTTTTGTAGTTACCAGTATACTCAGAGTAATTAATCTATTTTATTTTGTACTATTTTGTCCAATTCTATGTTTGATAGAACTTCATCTGGGGAAATGCTTTGAGACCTACTTTCAAGGGGCTTTAATCTATACAGGATATTTATTACTTTCAGTTTAAAACTTTCAAATCAGGATATATTTTAAATAATTTATAGGTTTGAATTAGTTTTGGCCAAGATGAAAGTGTAAATAGGTAAGGGCTACAAATTTGAGTGAGGGCTGGCTTATGAATTAACAGGAGAGAATTTGTCTTTCCCCTTAAATGTAAATTTCTCTATTCCCCTGTAAGACAAGCTTTCTCCTAACTCACCTATCCCCTGTGGATGAAGACCGTGTGGTCTTGGCTTCATGTGATGTGCTCCCGTCAGAATCTTCAAGTTAGGTCTCTAAGATTTGCGTACTATCTTTATCCCTCGAATTCACCAAAACTGAACTTTAGATCCCCAAGGAGTAGCAATTGCCTCTCACTTCTCTTGGTTTTGTTTGTTTTGGGGCTTCAGAAAACTTTCTACTCTAAATTCCTGCTTTCACTAATTTTTGATCCTTGAAAAATTTTTCTACCGTCTTGACTACTCAGTTAAATGTTTTTAAAATTTA
This sequence comes from Symphalangus syndactylus, assembly GCF_028878055.3. Lineage (NCBI taxonomy): Eukaryota > Metazoa > Chordata > Mammalia > Primates > Hylobatidae > Symphalangus > Symphalangus syndactylus. The sequence continues at coordinate 41,579,780 of NC_072441.2, read as the reverse complement.
ACATATTTTTATATATAATTTTCATGTTGGGATAATTGTTAAGGATATCTAGTTTTTCACACTACTAAACCTGGAAGTTCTTTCTTATTTTTTTCTTTTCTTTTTTTTTTTATTGAGGCGGAGTCTCGCTCTGTCACCCAGGCTGGAGTGCAGTGGCGCGATCTCCACTCACTGCAAGCTCTGCCTCCTGGGTTCACACCGTTCTCCTGCCTCAGCCTCCCGCGTAGCTGGGACTGCAGGCGCCCGCCACCACACCTGGCTAATTTTTTGTATTTTTTTAGTAGAGACGGGGTTTCACCGTGTTAGCCAGGATGGTCTCGATCTCCTGACCTCGTGATCCGCCTGCCTCAGCCTCCCAAAGTGCTGGGATTACAGGCGTGAGCCACCGCGCCCAGCCTCTCATTTTTCTCTTAAACATTTTTATTATATTTGAATATTGAAAGTCCATAAAGTTCATCAAACAATAAAATATTCATTGTTCATCATGACAAAGCTGTTTAAAGGGGTAGTAGATGTGGAAAGGTCCAGGGATTAAAAGATTAAAAAGAATCTGTTGTAAATTTATTCATCTGCATATATACAGTGCTGAGAGACAGGGGAAACGAAGTGGAAGCCAGATATTCACCCATATCTGGCTATGATATTGTATGATATTCACCCATTCATCCAGTCAGTCAGTAGATAGGTATGCTGCACTTGCTCGAGATCAGAAACTGGGCTGGGTGCTGGGGGGTATAGCTGGGAACAAGACAGACAGGATCCTTGCCCTCACAGAACTTACTGCCCATCTGAAAGTAGGCTGAAGATACAGAGGATTTGCTGAAGGAGTCAGAATGGGGAAAAGCCAGAGCATAAACAGGAGCTGATGTGAGCAAACAGGAAGGCCATAGACTACAAGAGGTGTGGCTGTTCAAGTAGAAGCAGCCTGAGGAAATCGGTGAGAAAATGCTAATCTTGCACGTGGCAGTGGCATTCCAAGCATGGACCTACGTTCTTTAGGGGCAAATAAGATCTCTTAAAGGACCATGATGTCTAGAGATGAGAGCATTTAGAGAAATTTCTAGATTGACACAGGTTTTAAATATCTGTAATAAGATTTTTGCATTTGTTGTATGTTCCAAATTATAGTGGATAAAGTATCATGAAATAGCAATAAATGAACTAGAACTAAAATCCCACATGCCACTTTTGTTTTAGGAAGACAAGAAACCATGTATTCAACTGGAATCTTACAAAGTTGTTACACATCCCTGACCATTGGTCACTCTTTGGATGTCAAAAATGTCCTTTATTTACACTTTATGCAGCTTAATTCAATAACAATTTTCCCGGTAAGTGCTTCTCATGTGCCACTGGGGAACAACTGCTTTGCTACACTGCACTTAAAAGGAGTTTAAACTAAAGAGACACAAATTTTACCCTCTTATCTACTGTGGCTGTGAATATGCTAAGAAAATATTTTAAATTATTGAATTTGCCCTCCTAGGAGACATCAGCATAATTGCAGAGAGGCACCTTTAATTTTTTTATATACTTACTTATTAATAAAGAAGAACTTTCTATTCATACACCAAAAAATTGGTCCAGTGGAACAAAACAATAATGCAATAAAACTTCTAGTTCATTAAATTGGAATGCTGGGATTGAATTACTAATTTATGTTGTTTTTAATTTCATATTATAAATTATACTATTTTAAATTATAGGGAAAAACTGTTCCCTTGGAATCTGCCTACATCCAACACTGACTAGGAAAGTTTTATTTGTCCCTGGGGAGCTGGAAAGTAGGGGGATTCACTGAAAAATTGCTGTTTCACAAGAGCACACCATGAAACATTCATAGTCATGTTTCCTGCATTACAGGAGGCTTAATAAACGTAGCCAATCACTTACTAATACTCATGTCATTCTAAGGCGTCTTAAAGGCACCTTTATAAAGAAAAAGGTGGATTTTGAAAATTTGACTTCAGAAGTATCAGATGTATTTTCCCAGAGATTGCCCTCTGAGATGAGGTCAAGTGCACAGTTTACAGGGGATCAGCGCTCTGGAAGTGAAGGGAAGGAAGTATGCAGAGTTGGGTGAAGGATCCACCCTTTCTTCTCTACAAGGACTGGAAATGGGCGTGACCAGGGTGCAGTGAATCTTGGCAGCCCAGCCACTTGCATTAGAGGGCTGTAGCTGAGGGCTGTCTGCTGGCAGTGCTGGCAACTCACAGCAGCAGTCCTGAAGGAGGGTCTGTGAGGGGTATCACAGCATCCACTATTAAGAAGAATTTCAATAAAATCAGATAAACATGTGTCCAAAAGTAACAAAGGAAAAATATCTGACTTGGAAGATTTTAGTCCATTAAACATTGTCTTCATTCACTTAGCAACCGTTCCTTTGGTAATTAGTTTGTGCAGCCTTTTCACTGGATGCCATGGAGATGAATTAATCATGGGAGGAAGGGGTCATGAGCACTGAGCATCCACCGCAGGCCAAGCATTTAATGTAGAGCTCTTCAACCAATCCCCACAAAAACTATATGAGATTGGTACTGATTCTGATGAGAAAACTGAGATTTTATGAGTGTTAAAAATTAGTCCAATGCCACCTAGTAAGTAAGTGGTAGAACAGACAGGCAGTCTGTTCTGCCTGAGCCAAGTCCACTCTTCCCAGGGCAGACACAAGCAAAATAGAGCTGTGCCACATTTCAAGCACAGGCAAAGATCTGAAGTGAATAAATCTAACTAACTAGAAGAATGAAGATTAGGGGAGCCTGGAAGACCAAGTAGGATCCCCAGGGTATGAATAAAAAGGACAAATTGAAAAAGATGCATGATGATTAGGGACATAAAAGTAATTCATTCTCCACACAGGATTCAGTGTAATCCTTCTGAAACCAAACCACGTCATACTTAAAACTCTCACTCTATACCTCAATCCATCAGGATTCAGCTCAAAATCCTTAACACAGCACACAAGGCCTAAAGCCATTGACATACTCTGGTCTTTGCTTCCCTTGCCAGCCCCAGCCCTTGACATTCTTCAGCTTAAAATCTGTACCCAGGTTAGGCTGAACTGCTTTCTGTTCCCCTAGACTTGCTCTCGCGGTCTGCTTCTCTGTGTCTCTCTCTGTCACCCTGTCCATCTCTCTTTGTGCCTTTCCCAACTCTCTCACTCTCTTCTCTGGCTTTCTTTGTTTTCTCCCTGTCTCTCTGCTGTCTCTTTCTTTCCCTCTGTTTCTGTCTATTTCCCTCTCTCCTCCTTCCTATGCATCCGTCTACTCCCACACTAGGCCTCTGAATATATATTTCACTCTTGTTGGGACACTCTCCACTTTGCTGCCTCTCACCTCACAAATTCCCATTCATCTTTCAGGTCTGTGCTCCAGGGTCATTCTGGGAAGCCTTCTCTGGGTTTAATGCCTTCCTACATGCCTCGACAGCTCTCTGTGTCATCTACCCTATAGCAGTGTTCTCACACTTTATTAAAACATCTTCTCTTCCTAACACCATCTGCTCCTCACCGGACTGTCAGCTCTTTGAGAAATAGGACATGTCACATTCACACTATACCACTTGACCCATGCATGGCAACTGGTGCACAGTAGGCATTCAATCATGTTGCAAAGAACAAAGGAAGGAAAGAAAGAAGGGAGGAAGGAAGGAAAGAAGGGAGGAAAGGGGAGAGGGAGGGGAGGGAGGAAGAAAGGAAGGAAGAGGAGCAAAGAGAGAATTGAGAATTATATTTGACAGTTCAGATTTATAAAATATCAACTCTTACAAGAAGCTATTGTAAAGTTTACTAATAAATTTTGGATGAAAACAAGAAAAGGAAATGTAGGCCGTTCAATTTCAGAATGTTTTCCTGTGAATGCTAAAATGTGCCTCTTGGACTAGAGGATGTTTGGTAGTAACTGGGAGAGAGAAAGCTAAAAAGTTTTTCACTTTTTCAATCCATTTGCAGCATCTTTATTGCTATGGTCTTGACATTTGCTACATTTACTGTCTTGGTTCCTTTGGAGTTCCCCTATTGAAAAGTAGATTTTTCTTCTTTTGCTTTCTTTTTCATTCAGATCTGCCCTCTTCCTCATAGTTTTTTAACTCTTCAATTATAAAACTATTATATGCTTATTATAGACATTTTAGGAACTGCAGAAATATATAAAGAATAAAGATCACCCCCAAATGTTCCTACATAGAGATTGCAATTATATGTGTTTTCCCCCTTCTCCTTCTTTTTCTCCTCTTTCTCTATTACAAAATTGCAATAGAGCTATATATTCAATTTCACATTCTGCTTTTTTCCCCCACAAGACATAACATAAACTTTTCCCCAAGTCATTAAAAATTCCTCAGAAGAAAGTTTTTAATTGGTATGATATATTTAATTATATGAGCACATCTTAGTTCATTTAACAATTCTCTCCCTTGGGAACATTCAGGTTCATTTTTTTTTTTTTTTTTTTTTTTTGAGAGAAGGTCTCGCTTTGTCGGCCAGACTGGAGTACAGTGGCGATATCACAGCTCACTGCAGCATTGACCTCTGGGGCTCAAGCGATCCTCCCACCTCAGCCTTCTGAGTTGCTGGTACCATAGACACATAACACCACACCTGGCTAATTTCCATATTTTTTGTAGAGAAAACAACTTGCCATGTTGCCCAGGCTGGTTTTGAATTCCTGGCCTTGAGAGATCCTATTGTCTCAGCCTCCCAAAGTACTAGGATTACAGGCATGAGCCACCAAGCCTAGCCTTCAGGTTCCTTTTTATTTTATTTTATTTTTTTGAGACAGAGTCTCGCTCTATCGCCCAGGCTGGAGTCCAGTGGCGCTATCTCTGCTCACTGCAAGCTCCGCCTCCCGGGTTCATGCCAATCTCCTGCCTCAGCCTCTCCGAGTAGCTGGGACTACAGGTGCCCGCCACCACACCCGACTAATCTTTTTGTATTTTTAGTAGAGACGGGGTTTCACCGTGTTAGCCAGGATGGGCTCAATCTCCTGACCTCGTGATCCACCCACCTCAGCCTCCCAAAGTGCTGGGATTACAGGTGTGAGCCACTGCGCCTGGCCCAGGTTCCATTTTTTGATAGAAACATAACTAAAATATAAATTAGCAGTCAGTTTTGATATAGCTTAAAATTGCCTCACATTTGGAATGGTGCTTTTAGTTATATCAGACTTCTCCATTTTGGCTACAGTTTTTTATCTACTATTCATTTTTAAAACTTCAGTTTGATATACAGAAACTAAATGCCATTAAGGAAATTCTGAGATTAATCTGATAGCTCTTGGAAGAAAAAAGTTATCTACATTAATTTATTCATTTATCCCACATTATTAATTGCTGTTCTGTGGTTAAGGTCTAAAAACTGTGGAGATCTTAATAAAGAGGACTTCTGAGAGCTTATGGTTTTCTGTGGCAACCAGTCATCTACACGAATAACACTAATGGCAGACTGTGGGCTCAAAGTCATGAGAACTCAGACAATTAATATTGTAAAGATCTTTATAATATATAAAAGAGGGAGAGATCTTTTTCTATTGGGGTTCATTAAATGGCCCTAAAATAATTACAATATTCTAGAATAATTTATTTGTTTAATGTGTTATACAATGTGTTTATGTATGCATATATGCATGTATGTATGTGCAGATGTTGAGAAGGCAAAATATAGTTATTTTGTTCAAAATTTTTAATTATGCTATTTAAACACAGAGGCTATTTAATTACATAATTAGTAATATTCATACAAAAATACTTTTCATAAAGTAAATTTCAGTTCTCAAAGATTATCAAACAAAAAACTGTAAAAGCAGTTGTGACTTCAAGATGTCCACAAGAAAAATGGGTGCCTTTCAAGATATACAGTGATTTGCAATATTAAAGTTTATCTCTTTAACATGTTTAATTTATGAAAAAAATGTTAGGTTCTATATGCACTTCAAAAAAATTGTGTGATGATTCACACTTCTGCATTGAGATTTAAAAAAAGCATATTTCCCTCAAGAAGAGAAATCATTCCCTCCAACTATTGCAGATGTTTGCAGCTGAACTGCATTCATTTAAGTCTTCTGTATGTAGCTCACTCTTGAGGTGCCCTTTGTCTATCTACATCTCAGGTGGTAGCTCTCTTTTTCTATTTGCGGTAAGGTCCAACTCATTACAAGATTGTAGAGTTAGAAGGAAACGTCAGTTCCCGCACATTCCTCCTTCAAGTACACCTTGTCTTTATTTTTGGAGATCTTGCTCCTACAATACACTAATTTGCCTCTTATTTTCAGGATGATGGTGCAACACCTTGAACCTTGAATATTTCTGAAGGTTCAAAGAGGATCCTAAGCCTGAGTGCCACTGTGAACACATTGTCCAGGGCCTTTTCAAGGATTGCTTTGTTGACTAGAAGACTCCTAAAGACTGTTTTCATAAAATGACAAATATAAATGAAAAGATGATGCCAATTATCAAATGTGAACCAGATTTTAAAATAGTACAGGATACACTTTTCATTCACCTTTTAACTGTCATTTTCATCTTCTGCTTGCACGGGGGAAAGCAGGAGGAATACTAATGTTTTTCTGGTCTACATAATTTTTAAAGTTGCTTTCCTACTAAAACCAAATTATTTTAATAGGGTTCTGATCAGGATGAGAGAACAAGATAGAGAGTGATACTTCCGAGGTGAGAAACACAGCTATTCTTCTTGCCATGATTTGTTCAAAGATGAGCTCAATTAAAGGGAAACAAATGATTTATGACCCACAAGTTCACATGTGAAAGACATTGTATTCTGAGTAAGTAATTGGCTGGAGGTACAGTATAGCTAATGTACTGTATCTGTGAACATTGTTTATACACTGAATACAGGAGGTCATTATTAGCTAGAGAGCACGGCCAGTGATAGTTATATACAGCCACTTCTGTCTCTTGATCGTTTTGGTGAAGAATATTCTTTGACATTTTCCTTTACCTCTAATTTTCACTAAAAGATACTGTTTCTTAACATTTTCTTATCTTTTTCTAATTGCGTGTTTTCCACAGCTGAGAGTAAATCGTTTAATTATTCTCGCTAGCTCCATGCAGCACTCGTAATAGAGCCCTCTTCATCCTCTAAGAGACTGTGATGTGTCTGAAGTCATTTATGGTGAATAACAGGCTATCAGCACAGCCTGAATGGGTGGCAGGCAAACAGGAGTCATCTTTCTAAGGCAAAATCCTGGTTTCCTGCACAAGAAAATAACCCTGTGTTGGACTTTCAGAAGTAAAATAATTGCTCACAGACGAAATAAATGTAATAATTATTCCTAAACAGAAGAATTTCCCAGTTGGTGAATTAATCATATTTAACATTTATTAAAGCTGTGGAGAATTACATGAGATTTACAGAATACATGGTTGCCATTTGAGTCATTCACATGTAAGTCGCAGAAAACAGCCAAAATATTTGTAAGAAAGACATGTTTAAATCTGAGCAATGAGGATATTTTGTGGAACTGAAGGGAGGAAAGGGTATTGGTTTAGTGTTTCCTGGGGTAAAAAGGCTTTTATCTGGTTTTGCTTTTAGACTTGCATCTTGCCTCTGTTCACGCACCATTTTACTCAGAAAAGTAGAAATAGATTTTCTCGAAGAGGTTTTGAGGAGTGGGCTAAATAAAATAGCAGGCTATTGCAGGTTGATAGAAAAAGATGGATAAGCCTCTAGCCTCCTGCATTTGATTTGAACCTGGATTCTGTTCCCTCCCAATTAATCAACTCTGCGTTTCTACCAAGATAAAGTCATGCTGTTTATTCTGGTGTGAGCACTGCTCCACCCACATATGGAAAACTAATGGGCCATCCACTGTCCCAGAACACCAGAGAAGTTAGCAAGACACATACCATTGGAGGAAATTGGACATGAAATGTTAGGGAAAACGCCACAATTCTCTTTCAGGGTGTGGTGGTAGGTTCCACAAAACTTATGGCTTGAAAATCTAAGGAGATACTCAATTATAATGATATAAAACATTATTTTTGATAGAACTCTGAAATGTGCAGTTCTCTTCCTTGGCACTGTCTCCTATGCTATGCTGTACAGAACATGTGCAGTACTATTCTGAGTTTTCCGGAAGTGAAACAACTTTATGGTAATCATATGCAAAATGTTTCTCAAGTTTTTTTGCAGTTTACTTTTTTATGAGTCTGTTAAAAATTTAAGAGAAGCCTTGTTGACATTTTATATGCTTATTTTTCTTTCAAAGGAAAATTGGAGGATTTTAAAATTTTCATATCTGAGATGATAAAAGGTGAAATAACATCATAATTCTTATCTTGTTCAATTTGATATTTGGTTGTTTTATTTCCTTTTTATGAGTTTTATTCATCTTGTAACCAGTCTTGTATGTCTCATTTTTAAAAAAAAAAAAAAGTTTATTTCACTTTTTCTGTTCTGAGGAATTTGCCTAGAGTTGAAGTATCTACATAAAAGCCTGATGAAAAAAATCAAAATTCTTAAATACTGCCTCTTAAAAATGTTAATAAATACTGTAAACATTTTAAATGTTGTAATTTCAATATTTAAACTAATCCCTAAAATGATTTTAGTAAATACTTTGTCCTCTGAGAAAACTAAAAAAAGAGCACATTGTTATCTTTAATATATTTGAATATCACATTATATTGTTTTCCTTCCAATGTGTTTATAAAATGGAATATTTTAATGTAAGGAAATGGCTACAGGCATTTATTACTTTATACAATGTTTTATTCATCCAACTGACACTAAGATTTTTATAGTTCTCCAAATACTTTACTGACCTGAGTACTTCTTTGGACCTCAAAGTCCCTCGGTGATCTCTCTTAAGAGAGAAACATTATGACATTTGTAGATATAACAATTCACTAGGCTTAACACAACTATTAGTCCTTTAATTAAATATTGACTTGCACCTCCAGGTTCTACTTCAGATTAAAGAGTGATCTTTTATCCACAAATGGTTGTGCTGATTTGTTGCCATTTACTCAACCGATATTTATTGAGTGCCTACCATCTGCAAGGCAATACTTAGGTATTGTGTGCATGTGTGGTGGTATGGTAGGAGATGGATATAAAGAGGAAAAGCACTCACGTTTTATTCTATAGATTTTTACTTATTATTTTATTAAAAAGTTAAGAATTCGAAAGCTATCCGAGAGGCTGGTGCATCCTTTCTAAACAGGGCAGTTATGTAGCAGCCAGGGGAGGGAGAGATGGAGTGGTGGCATTTTTCAAAATGGTATTTGGTATCACAGATTGATGCATAAAAAATAAAAACAAGGATAAACTATGGAGTCAACAAATTATTATTATTATCGCTATTTTTATGAGATGATCTTGCTCTGCTTTTGGATGAGGCCACAAATCTGTCACTCATTAGCATTCCTTCTTTGAAATGAATTTAATGTAGTTGTATATTAATTTGATTTCTACAAGTTTCCTGAACTAGAAGATTGACTTGACCTGTGACTAGTGCCAGAGAGATCGCATCCTGTGTCACATCAGCAAATTAGCACTGACTTTAACCTGTATATGGTAAAGCCTAGCACGGGCAAAACAACATCATCATTATTTTTCTAACTTCCAGCACTTCATTAACTATGGCACCACATAGGGGTTATATAACTGTGAGCATAACTTTGTAAAGTTTATAAACATAACAGAGAACGTTCTCACGGGTGTCCTAGGGCAGGCCGCATGCGTCGCTCCTTGAGGTCACCCAAAGTTCCTTCTCCCGACAGCTCACCCTTCAGTTGCAAGGGGAGGCAGACTGCCCACATTGGCTGTCCCAGCGCTAACCCCTCCGGTGATCATACTCCGCAGCCCTGTACTCCTGCCAGAATGTCACCAGAAGAAGATTGATTGCCTCTTAATAATGTTTCTCATAAGTTTCACCAATCTGGTTCTTTTTCCAGTCCCTAGGTTCTCAGCACTTGACCCTCACAATGTGGCATTCCTTCAGGCTCTGGCCTGACAAAACCATGGAGTCCCTGGGAGAACCAGATGTTTACTCACTGCTGTGAGTAAGAATGTGAGACTGAGAGGTCTACGAACATTCACTGAATCTAGGCAACCACAAACACTCAATTCAGGGCACTGGAGTCTCTTCCCCAACCTCAGGTGAGGCTTAGAAAATTTCCCCAGTCCATCCTGCCTACCCATTAGGCAGAGTGGCGATAAGCTAAGGTTGATCCTTAATCACGAGCCACCTAGTTAACCTTCCTCACCATGCAAACAGACACATATAGAATTTAAGGCCATAGAAAATAGATGCCACCAGGGAATTCTCAGAGATCATTCCAGAGACTTGTGTTAAAAAATTCTGTATCCTAGACAACAGTTTTGGCCACAATATTTTGGAATTGTGATCACCTGATTCTAAACTATCAAATATTACAGCTCAGTGGATCTGTGCACACATCTATGTGTGTGCCCCAATGGATGTAAGACCCCGCACATACCCCTTTATAAGCATAGGCCTAGTGGACAGGATTGCTACCCACCTTATAGGATAATTTTGTTACATTAGGCTGTTACTCTTTGACATTATATTCCGGGATAATTACTTGAACCACAGATTTAAATGGCCACAACAATGACTTGTGCCTTATAGAACTTCACTAGGCTCCCTCCTTACCTGGTCTTCTTAATTTTTGGATCATTTGGAGTACTGTGTTTTGTTTTTAAAGACTTTTTTTTTTTTCAGAACACTTTTAGGTTTACAGCAAAATGAGAAAAAGGTATAGAGATTTCGCATATACCCCTTCCCCCAACAAATGCATAGCTTCCCCCATTATCAACATCCCCCACTAAAGTGGTACACTTGTTACAGCTGATGAACTCACAGTGGCACATCATAATCACTCGAAGTCTATAGTTTACGTTAGGGTTCACTCTTGATGTTGTATGTGTTGTGGGTTTGGACAATGACATGTTTCCCGCCCCCCTCAATTTTTGTGCTATTTTATGAAACAGATACAATTCTATTTCTCGGCTGGACATAGTGGCTCATGCCTGTAATCCCAACACTTTGGGATGCCGAGGTGGGCGGATCACCTGAGGTCAGAAGTTCGAGAACAGCCTGGCCAACATGGCAAAACCTCATCTCTACTAAAAATACAAAAACTAGCTGGATGTGGTGGCACATGCCTGTAATCCCAGTTACCCAAGAGGCTGAGGCAGGATAATTGCTTGAACCTGGGAGGCAGAGGTTCCAGTGAGCCAAGATGGTGCTACTGCACTGCAGCCTGGGAGACAGAACGACACTGCGTCTCAAAAACATACATAAATAAATAAACAGATAGATAACATTTTATTTATTTTTCATATCTTTTTTTCCCCTATCAGCACACTTTTATATACTTTTTTTTTCTTTTTCTTTCTTTTTTTTTTTTGAGATGGAGTCTGGCTCTGTTGCCCAGGCTGAAGTGCAGTGGTGCAATCTTGGCTCACTGCAAGCTCCGCCTCCCGGGTTCATACCGTTCTCCTGCCTCAGCCTCCCCAGTAGCTGGGACTACAGGCACCCGCCACCACGCCTGGCAATTTTTTTGTATTTTTAGTAGAGACAGGGTTTCACTGTGTTAGCCAGGATGGTCTCCATCTCCTGACCTCGTGATCTGCCCACCTCAGCCTTCCAAAGTGCTGGGATTACAGGCGTGAGCCCCTGCGCCTGGCCTCACATACCATTTTTAAACAAACAGTCATAAAACTCACATTCTCTCTACCTCTCTCTGTCAAAATCCAACCGGGTTGCAGGTAGCCATGTTTGATTGAAGGGAAATGGCTTCTTCCTCTGCCAGCCTCTACCTAGCTTTCAAAATGGGGACATTTCTTAACTAAGAACCCTGGCTAAAATTTCGTGGGGAAATAATCTCCAAGCAAGAGTGTAGGATCCTGGGAGGCAAGGATTTGAGTTGTAGTCAGACTGGATTTTGAATCCTACATCTGGCGTTTAATTGTTGAGTGCCCTGGGCAAGTTACTTAACTCCTTATGCCTCAATTTACTAATCCGTAAAATGCAGGTAATGAGAACTACTTGACTTGAGGATTTAGTGAGTTAAGCTATGCCTAATATTTTGTAGTGGCTGGCACATAGTAAGTGTTTAATAAGCAGTAGTGAGGGTTGGGAGGGCCATTCCTGAGGGAAAAGTGCTCCCCAGTCTTTAATTCCTATGCCAAGATATCTAGATCACTGTCTAATTTCTTTCTTTCTTCCTCTCTCTCTCTCTTTTTTTTTTTTGTTTAAATAGCCGAAGTACCTTTTTTAACCTACCCCTATAGCCTACTTAGCTTCTTCTTTCCTGTGCCCTCTATGCAATCCAAAAACTCTTAGTTCTGGTGTGATTTAAGGATGGACTTTCAGCCCCAGGAGTCTCATCTTCCTCTTCTTCCCTCTATCTGCCACTGCCCCAAATTAGAAGGAGCAACGACCACATTAAATAAATTTTCTTTTGGTATCATCTTCACACCTACCCAGACCCACATGGAAGCTGAAGTTACTTTCTCTCAATGTGGTACAGACACATGAACTCTAAAGAGAGAACTAGAACACAATTTGTAAGTGATAGAATATCTTATTGTCATAAAAATTAAGGACAAGATGACAAATTGTTCAAATTCTTCTTTAGTGAATTTCTAAGAGATAGTTCCTCCTTCTAATGGTCAACCCTGCAATTCTAGCCCAAGCAGCACCATGCTATTAGCTTATAGAAAAATGCAAGTTCCAATCAAAATGCAACTTTTAAAACTCCAAATGGTCAGAAAAAGCAGCCATTTTGGAACAAAAAAAGTCAACAAAAATACCTGTAAGAGTAGGGTGTGAAGTTATATCCTTTAGCATCTTTCTTCTCGTAACGCTTTTGATAACAGAACTTAAATAAAAACACAATGCTAGAGTGAAACCTGCTTAACCCTGAGGCAAACCGTATCTGTTTTTCTTAAAACACTGCCGTGATCTAAAATACTCATCATCACCCAGCTGGTTCACATAGTGAACCAATTCTAGCTGTAGTTGTAAAGCAGAGGTTAGGTTTATTCACTTATTCTTTCCCTCAGCAAGCACTTTTGAGCCTCCACTCTCTGCAGAGCATTAAGAGATGCCCTGATGTACATTGGTGAAGAAAATGGTCACAGTTCTTGCCTTCATGGAGCTTAGCACTGGGGAATCAGACAATAAAATGTCAATAAATGAGTAAAGACATAGTAACACACGTATATAGTAATAAATGTCACAAAGTTGGTGTGATGATGAATATCTGAGCGACATACTTAGGCATTCCAAGAAGACCTCTCTGAGAAAGGGCCAGATCAGTCTGGGACTGCAAGATAAGGAGTCAGCCTCAGAGACAGGCAGGGGAACAGAGCATGGGGTAGAGAAAAAAACAAGAGCAAAGGCCTGAGGCAGAACAGAGCTTGATGTTTAAACAAACAGAATACAGTAGTCAGACAGACTTACCTCCAAATCTTAGCTTTGTTGTGTTTATCTAAGCAAGTAATTTGACGTAGTGAGTATTACAGTTAGAAGCAGGAACTACAGAGTCAGGCTAACAGGGTTCACTTGACTTCACCACTTACCAGATGTGTGTCCTTTAGCTAATCACTTACTTTCCCTGTTCTTTAGTTTCTTCTTCTGTTAAACGGGGGGATAATAATCCTAGTTTATTGTGTTGTAAAGATTACATAAATGTAAATATAAACATGTAGAACAGGACTTATCACATAGGACGCAAATGATCCATAAATATGAACTATTCTTAGCATCATAATTATCTTTATTATTAATATTAATATTAAAATTATCCTCAGAGAGTTAAAACAAGGATAATACTAATAATAAAACCTGCCTCATAGTATTTAGTTGAGGATTATATGAGATAATGTCTGTAAAATTCTTAGCACATGTTGTCTAGCACATACTGCTCAATGCTCTGGTAGCTATTACTACTGTTGTTTTTTTTTTATTAATAGTAGTATAGGCTCTAAGTTAAAACTAGTATCAAATCTACATGTTTTCTAAATTGACTGAACCTAAAATATTCTTAGAGCATCAAAATATTCTTAGAACTGAACTTTAGCCAACATTTCATTTGGTGCAAGTCCATATTCTATACATAAAAAGCACATTTGTTACACTTGGGTTTTCATATCTGTCACAAGGCCTTCCTCACTTGTCTCCTGTAAATGCAGCAAAGTCCCTCATCAAAGCTGCCTTTACCACTCATGGGCCTCAATGCATACCTAAATGTGCTTGTTGGTATATGTTATGTTGCCTTATTAATGTTTTTCCCTTTTAGCCTCAGAAGAGAATCGAAGGAACACAGAGTTAGACATGGCCCATCTCCAAACTTCTCACCATCTCCATCTCAGCTAGGTGTGCCACAAATAAGGCAGTAAAGAAGTCACTGGTGCAGGATAATGAGCTAAAAGTTTTTACCATCACCGGTCTCCAGACTGGCCACTTTTATAGGATATTTAGTGTGATATACAGGGTTCTGAAAATAACTTCAAAGAAAGGAGAGGAAAGAAGGAAGCAAGGGAGGGAGGAAGGAAGAGAGGAGGGAAGAGAGGAAGGAAGGAAGGGAGGGAGGCAGGCAGGCAGGGAGGGAGGGACGGAGGGGTCAAGGGTGAAAGGAATAGGAATAGACACACAATAGTAAATCATAGCCATAATCAAAGAGACTGGTGACAATTATAAAAGCACAAGACCTCTTGTGTATAAATTAAATAGAAACCAGTCCGTAGACTAAATGGCAATTATGTAGTGTATCTAACAGAAATGTAATACTCTCACCACGTAGTCTTCATTCTATTTCTGTTTGATTTGATTTTCACAAGAATCTGTTTGTGAGCAAGCTTCAGGCGTGGTCTCTGCTTGCACAAACACACACATATAAATATAGATGTATACTGCATACATGTGAGTATGTGTGTGTGTGATTTAGTCAATTTAATTGCAATTCATCTTTTCCGTTGTGATAGACACAGTTAATTAATAACTAAACAGGATTTTCCCTTTTTCCAACTCTTTTGCTGTCACATCAACTCCCTGTGTGTATTTGATGAAGGAAGTTACTTAAGCCTCCTTAGAATGATATGGGGAGACACAGAAGTCGGGGTTGGAGTCTGGATTTCAAAGGCATGGATTCCTTATGGCTGAAGTGCTTGCATACATTTCAGGGTTTATAGCATTTCAGGCTTAACCTTATTTAAAACATATTTCTAGGAGGCTTTAATGAAACTGCAAAAGTCCTTGGTTTTAAGATATACTTGTCAGTTATTTTTCCCATTAACAAAGCAAAGGGACACCTACAGTTTCTTTTCTGAGTGCTCATCCATTCACTCTCACTGCAATGTAATGAAAGGAGCTCTGGAATTAAGGTCAGAAAAGCCAGAGACTTTAACTGACTAAACCTACTATGATACCTTAGACAAGTTGCTCAAATGCTTAAAAAAAAAAAAAATGTTTACTTCCCAACTGACAAAGTGACAGAGCTGGATTAGATGATGGCCAAGCTCACTTCTATCCATAAAAATTTAGGCTTCCAATTTTAATCAGTCCTATGAATTGTCTCAGTCATTATGCCTTGAATTTTGATGCAATACATCTTTGTAGGTACTAAATAGAGGCCAATATTTGTGAATTGGAGGATGCTGTAAACGCAATTTTTTTCATAATACGTGTTTTATCAAGCATAAGTCAAATCCATACTTCAACTCTCCAGTAACTGCTGACTCCTCTTTTTTTTTTTTTTTTTTTTAATTTGAATAATTTCTTTTTTTTTTTTTTTATACTTTAGGGTTTTAGGGTACATGTGCACAATGTGCAGGTTTGTTACATATGTATCCATGTGCCATGTTGATTTCCTGCACCCATTAACTCGTCATTTAGCATTAGGTGTATCTCCTAATGCTGTCCCTCCCCCCTCCCCCCACCCCACAACAGTCCCCGGAGCGTGATGTTCCCCTTCCTGTGTCCATGAGTTCTCATTGTTCAATTCCCACCTATGAGTGAGAACATGCGGTGTTTGGTTTTTTGTCCTTGCGATAGTTTACTGAGAATGATGTTTTCCAGTTTCATCCATGTCCCTACAAAGGACACGAACTCATCATTTTTTATGGCTGCATAGTATTCCATGGTGTATATGTGCCACATTTTCTTAATCCAGTCTATCGTTGTTGGACATTTGGGTTGGTTCCAACTCTTTGCTATTGTGAATAGTGCCTCAATAAACATACGTGTGCATGTGTCTTTATAGCAGCATGATTTATAGTCCTTTGGGTATATACCCAGTAATGGGATGGCTGGGTCAAATGGTATTTCTAGTTCGAGATCCCTGAGGAATCGCCACACTGACTTCCACAATGGTTGAACTAGTTTACAGTCCCACCAACAGTGTAAAAGTGTTCCTATTTCTCCACATCCTCTCCAGCACCTGTTGTTTCCTGATTTTTTAATGATGGCCATTCTAACTGGTGTGAGATGGTATCTCACTGTGGTTTTGATTTGCATTTCTCTGATGGCCAGTGATGAGGAGCATTTCTTCATGTGTTTTTTGGCTGCATAAATGTCTTCTTTTGAGAAGTGTCTGTTCATGTCCTCTGCCCACTTTTTGATGGGGTTGTTTGTTTTTTTCTTGTAAATTTGTTTGAGTTCATTGTAGATTCTGGATATTAGCCCTTTGTCAGATGAGTAGGTTGCAAAACTCTTGCTCTGTCACCCAGGCTGGAGTGCAGTGGCTCCATCTCTGCTCACTGCAAGCTCCGCCTCCTGGGTTCACGCCATTCTCCTGCCTCAGCCTCCTGAGTAGCTGGGACTACAGGTGCCCGCCACGACACCTGGCTAATTTTTTGTATTTTTAGTAAAGACTGGGTTTCCCCGTGTTAGCCAGGATGGTCTCGATCTCCTGACCTCTTGATCCGCCTACCTCAGCCTCCCAAAGTGCTGGGATTGCAGGCATGAGCCACCGTGCCCAGCCAATTGCTGACTCTTCTGTGTGTGTGCATGGCCCACTGGTGTCAAGCACCATCACAATTGAGCATGTGGTTATTTTAGGGCATGATTCTCTTAAAGTAGGTGTAGGGCAAGGATGTTAAAAACATCCACCACCACCTTTTACTATACATGTATGCTTGGGAAGATGTCTTTAGGTTACAGTTTGCCAAAGAAAATATAATGTAGTTTAGAGTCTTCGTTTTTTGCTTTATCTTCTTACTGTCTCACTTGACTTAGAGTTATTCTTGGTCATTTAAAGTGAAAAGTACATAGAGAATAAAAGCAAAATCACCTCCTTATGCATTAAGGAGGTGATTAAATCATTAAGCTCAGATAAGGATAGTTTCACATTTTTCCCCTTTAAAGATAACATGTAGAAACTAAAACTGTTTACTCTCCTTTTTTTAACCCTCTTGCTGCTAGGGTAAGGGCCAGTATTTAATGAGTGTGCCATTGAGTTCATTTAATAAGAAATGTAGAAAAGTGACAACAGCTGCACAATATTCTTTATCAATGTGGTAGGGAAGAAGTGGCTGTCTTGGGAGCATTCTTTTCATACTTTGTAGCTCTAAAAGTAGACATTTAATTAGATTCCATGGTTACTGCTATTATAATATCTGCTTATTTGAAGTGCAAAGATAATCATCAATTGTACACTCTTGACTACACTATTAATGGCTTTAATACCCACATTGTGTTTACATTTTGCATTGTAACGAACACTTAGCTATTGTGGTTTTTAGCATGTAGTAATTCAGTGAACACTGTCTCCATGTAATGCCCTTGCCATTTCATTCTGCTGTATTAAGTGTTGTTTTTCTAGCGAGGTCTTGAAATGTGGGGCATTATGTATGAGTTATGCTAATTTGTTAGGGCAATGAATACATTAATTTCATTAGTAAATGGCCTCAAAGCAATAATTACCAGTGTAGGTGTGTCAGAAGCGATCATGTTCAGTTTTGCCAGTTAATTATTAAGATTTTGTTCTGAGGGGCCCAGATTTGACATCCAGCTTCAATTTAGCCATAAATAAAACCCTGAAGTATGTAAGGATGAGGAAATGAAGCCAGGAACTTGTTTTGTACTTACACACTTCCACATTTTGTTCAATTGTGACTGCCAATAAGATGCCAAAATAATTAGTGTCATTGGTATAAAGTTTTAATGTACCTCAAAAATCATATTTTATTAAAAATGGCAATTATGTTTTCTCAATATCCTACTTTGCCTTCCATAACTGGATTTCAAATTATCTACAAAAGAGTATATAACTTGCAAAGATGAATTCCACTTAGAATTGTTGTCTGCAGTTCCTCTTTAAGCTAAAACTCACTCTATTTTTTTAAATAAATGGAATTTTCCTCTAATGGATTAATTGGCTCCATAAGTGTGCTATATTATTATACTACTTGAACCATTTGCTGCGAAGCAGTAATAGTAGAACCTATAATCCAGTATTAATTTCCACAAAAATTTGACATTCTTTTTTTAATCATACACCTGTTGGAGCCATTTAATGCATCTCCATTTGCTAAAATTATGTGTGAGGTCGTTTAAATCTGAGCAATCACTCAGACTGTTTATGGAATCTTGGAATATTAAACTGTTCTCAGTGTCCTGGTGTTCTGCTCTAATGGGAAAATAATACTGTCTAGAATTTCTGGAGAAAAGAAATACTGTGGAGCTTGAGAAGCAGATGACACATGTGTGTAAAGAAAGGACATGTGAGCTGTAAGGGGAAAGGGGACAAAGCAGATGCAGTATAAGGGGATGGAAGAAGTTGTTATAGAAGAAAATGCAGAAAAGTAGCAGGTAGAAAGCTTACTGCTATCAGAGTTGAATAATTCAAAAATAGCTTTGGTTGTTTCTGCAAGTGATTACGTTCATATCAAATGCCAACTCACTTCTAGATTCTGCTGGTCTTGGAGGGAAATGGCTGGTGCTTCTGTTCTCTTGATCAATTTACTAGGCAGTGAATCTATCACTGTAGCCTCTAACATCCGTACCAGGCTTTTTTTTTTTTTTTTTGACTGTGTAAAAAATATTTGCTTGCCAAACACTTCCAAACTTCAACCAGATTGCTGAGATCTGAAGCTTGGCTTCCATGTGCAACAAACCATCCTACCCCCAGGATTTGGAAAGATAGATACTGTTTTACTCTAAAGCAAATTTTCATTTACCTGGATAGATAGTGAACATTGAATACTATTAGTTATAACAGATCGAAACAAGGTGATATGGTCTTTCAGTTTGGTAATGGTGGTCCTCAACGTTAAGGATTGGTTGAAAAAGATCTTTTCTTCCCTATCTAAATTAACACAGGATTCCAACCTTAGAAGAGACTGGTTTAGACTAGCAGAGTCTAGACATTATTCAAAGACATTTGATTAACATCCGTTTATCTTAAGTGGGACCTTTGGTGGTGATCTTGTCTTGTTTAGCTGTTGCCTACATCAGAAACATGTTTACAGACATGAGTTACTGTTTTTGTGAAATACACATAAAAAACATTAGAAGCTGAAGAGCCCTCTTCGGATTGAAGATATGAAGACATAAGGTTTAAGTTGTTCATTTAAAGGAAGAAGTTGGGGGCACTAAATTTGAGTTACAGAGTGAAGATTAAGAACTGGGGCCTCTACATTACACAGTGCCAAGGTGGCCACATTCACATCATATTCTGAATGAAACCAAACCTATGAATTGTACAGTGCACAACCTGTGCAGCTATACATAGCAACCCTATTTAGTAACTCTAGAGTGCAAAAGCTCTAATTTTGTCTGAGCTCTGCAATTTACTCTCTGTATTACCTCAGACAAGTTCCATAATCTCCTTAAGCCATAGTCTTCTCATCTGTAAAAGGCAATAATACAATATTACCTGCTTCATAGAGATGTCATGAAGATTACATGGGCTAATGCATGTTTTGCAAGCCTGGCATATAGCAAGAACCTAATTAATATTAGTTATCAATATTATTACTCTTGGTAATGGTATTCTTTTTATTAATTGGTAATGCCAAAACTCTGGTGGGGGGGAGGGTAAAAAAAACTGTAAAAACTGGAGGCCTAAATATGAGGCATAACTGCATAAAAGACAAAAGGAAGAAAAAAATCTCTGCCCTAGCTCCCAATGGCAGTGCAAATACTAGAGACTTCACTGATACCAACTCACTTGCAGATTCCTAGGCTTGTGGGCTTTTTCAACTTAATGTCCTGCCACAAGGATTTGCAATACTTACTCAGCTCCTCCAGTGTCCTTCAGTTGTATGCCAATTTTTGTTTCTGGATCACACTTCCTTCTTTTATTTTCTCTTACTTGTTTATTTCTTTTCTTTTCTTCCCATGTTTCTCCCAGTGTCTCCACCATCCTCCACTGTTCTCTCTGCTCGTTCAGTTACAGGGATATTTTCCAGATTAATCATAACCCTGGCTTGCTCTTGTTTGTCCCCATGTCACAGACAGTACATGTGAGTTCTTATATCCAAACTTCACAGGGAATCTGAACAGTGTGGGTAGAGCCAACCGATTTTAAGGATTAATGCCCAAAAGCAATTAAACTCTAAGTAGTATTCCCCTAAATCTCTTTCTCATAACCTGCCACAAGGTACTTACAAGTGTTACTGCAAATTTTGAGGGCTACTGTGCACCATCAATTGTGTTAAGCCTTTACATAATTTTATTATTTAATAATCACTAACTTATAGGTATAAATATTATTGCTCCTTTAGGGATGATAAAACCAAGACTTGGAGAGAGTTTGAGTTATACCTACCCATGTTCATGTAGCCGGTAAGTATTGAAATATTTAAGCCCAAATGTGACTTCAAACCCTATTCTCTTAACCACTACACTTTCTATTAGATTTTATAGATTCTTGCCATTTGAGTCAAATGTATCAACATAAGCCTTGGAGCATTCCGTAGAAGAAAAAACAAGGAGAGCTTTACTACCATGCGTAACCTATTTTTTGCCTTATTTCTTAGAATGTTGACTCTATTTGTCCTTTCCTGCAAGCTAACGATACAAAGATGGTAGTTATCCCTGTGGTTTGCAGGCATGCTTATCCATCACAGGTCTGTTTTCATCTGAGTTTATTTTATAATCTAAGCAGGCTCTGTTTTTAACACCAAGGGAATAGAAGGATGCTAATAAGCCAATCCCAGACAATAGCAAAAGACCCATTCAGTTAATATTAGTGCATTTAAGAGCAGAGCAAATGACTTCCAGCAGGCATCTCCATTCAAGTGCTTCAGTGGTTAGCAATATATAGGCTCCAAAGCTCTTAGGAAATAGCAGAGTTAATACCAGAGGTGAGTAAAGCTAAAGGCAAGGATTTCCTCAAATATTATTGTCTTTCATAAAGATACATTTAATTATTTTTCTGTGTATTTGCAAAGATCTATAGATGTGGAAATGACTAATAATGCAGATTTAAGAACACATATATGGAGGATTGTGAGACTTTATAACAAAGTAAAATGGGTTCTCCTAATAAAAAAGATGGAGAACCATTGAATACCATCTTCTGGACTCAAGAATCTCACTTTTGAAACTTAAGGGAGACAGAAATACAGGTACCAAAGGGCATCCTGTTTCTCTTTAATGAGAGAATGTGTACATTCATTCCTCCAAGCTCCACAGCTTTATGTAGGAACAACAGGTCCAGGTCTGTAGGGAAATGAAAAGAAAGGAAAGTAGGTGGTTTCTATCATCCAGTCTGCAATTTATGCTGATGTCATTGCCCTTCTCTTGAAGCCTTGAGTTTAGTAAAAGATAATGAGACAGGAGAGTTCCCTTGACTCCCTATGGGGTTTGCGACAGGGGTAGCTAGTTTATTTGGTCATCAAGCTCAAACACCTTGTGGGAGGGGGAGCATGCGGCTGAGCAGGTGCAGAAGCCAGGGCAAGTGCCTTTGGGCGCCAGCAGGAATGAACTCCATGCAGGCCCACTGCAGCATCTGGGGGTTGCTAGTGACCTCTGGAGCCCCAGAGGGCATGTGTTACAAACAGTGCTTTTTTAGCTTTGCTATCTGCAAATGGCTTAAGTTTTAAACAGCTCAGTGAAGAGTCAGTGTGACAGGCTTTTTGGGTCCCACATCCAGTGCATCCAGAATTCTTGTCTGGCATCCAGGAAGAATCAGGTCACATGAACGGATTGAAGGGTGGTGTATGCAGAGGATCTTATTGACCAATGGAAGTGGCTCTCAGTGGGATGGGGAACTGGAAAGGAGATGGAGGGGGAAGATAATCTTCCCCTGGCTGTCCCTGGCTGAACTCTTCTCCAACCATAGTCTCTGATGTCCAGCTACCTCTTCTCCTCTCAATGTTCAGACGCTTCTTCTCTACTCTCCTTCTCTGCTTTGCCACTCTGCTCCTCTGCCGGTGGAACTTGGGGTTATAATGGGTACAATGGGTACAGGGTAGGGGGGTGCGGCAGGCCAGGGTGGTTTTGGAAAAGACAACATTTGGGTGGGAAAACAGGAATGTATGTTCTAATTTAGGGCCACGGGTCCAGGCTTGAGGGTGGAGCCCCTGCCAGGGACGCCTCCCTAGTCGACCCAGTATTTCTCTGCCCCATGTCTGTATCAATAAGACATTGCCCGAGTTAAAGCAAGTCATATGAAAAGGTAAATGCAACAGAAATCTTTATCTTCATGCCTTTACCTATACATAAGCTATTGCTTTTCAACCTATGGCACATTGTGGAATGTTCTTCAAAGGATATAGCTGGAAATCAGTAGAAGAAATGCCAGGAGGGCCCAGGGAGGGTCTCTTGCCCACTAGATCCTAGAAACATCACGTAGTTTCATAAGAGATAACCCTTAATGCCCAGCCCAAAGAAACCATATTATCTCAGCTTAATCTACCTCCCATTGTCCTCGTACTCTGGCCCCTCCCAGGTCACTGCCTTGTTCCATCATATTTGAAAATTGTCCCAACTCCAGAAGATGTGGCTTGGCAGCCAGGTTCTGCCTCAGCACATATCATCTCCTGGATTCCAGAAGTAGAACTATCCTTCCAGGATTGCCTAGTTCTCTTTGCAGAGATCTCCAAGCCACCGTGTTAAAGCCAGGTCATAGATCTCTGCTGGTGGGGAACTCTGCCTATTGGGAAGACAGCACTATTTTCTTTTTTACCTGCTACATACAAAAGTGAGGCAATGTTTTGCTAGTGGAGCTAGAATGTGAATCTAGAACTTGTTAAACAGTGCATATCTCTGCTTATTCGCATGGATTTAGATGGAATCTGAACTTCTGAATTTTAAATTAATATTTATGGCACAATTTAATACACATTTAGTCATGTAAAGAATCTGATTGAAAGATGTGGTTTGCACATAAGCCCCACCAGAAACTCATTTACTAACAGAATCCAACCCTAAGTAAAATAAACAGCTTTACTTTCTACTGACATTTTATAACCACCTTAAGGGAAAGGTGGAGAGGGGCATTGGTTTTCCATGTGGATTTAATTCAAGAACTTCCCAAGAAAGTGCTTGAAGGCAATACAGTAGTGAGCCTACGTTCTTCTGTTAAGTCACACAAAAAAATAGACTGTACCAAATAGAGGGGATCAACCCCAGCTGCAAAGAGGAAATTTAGAATTATCATCATACCAGTATCAGAAGGTCCTTTATGTTTATAGCTTCATAAAAGTTCACAGAGTATGTGCTGCCAACTAATAAAAAAGTAATGAAAAATTTTGCAGATTTTTTGTGTAGACAGCAGTTACCTAATCCCTAAATCCTGATGAATTCATATATTCAAAATATTTAAAAGGCCAAATACACCCAAGAATTTATTTGTGATCCCTTTAAAGGCATCAGTCTCAACCTCATTAATAGGTAAGAAACAACTCTATTGTTTGGCTGTACATCAATATGTGTTTGAAATAAATTCTGATTCCTTTATTGCCCAAATATTTGAAAAGCCGTAATTAAGCAATGACACTCCAGGGTGAATGTTATTAGGTAGTACTGAAGGCCTTGTCCCTTTAATGCCCCTTGATGTGTGTGATTACCCAAAAACCCCTGGCTTCCGTGTCTTTTTGTGATTATAAAGGAGGTCTCTTTTACATTTATTTTTTAAATGAATTTGAACAAGAGAGCTTTTGTATTTACTGTACTAAGCACATCCACCCATTTAGGGAAAAATAGTTCCTATTTGAAGGGTGAAAGGAAGCACATGAAAAGCGATTGAAAGTATTGTTTCCTCTGTTTTTGGTGCTGAGTTCCCCGCCAAGGGTATTTTTAATACAAAAGTGCAGACACCTTCTGTGTGTTTCATAAGTTCCTCCCTGTCTCCCTTCCTGTTCACATCACTCTCTGAGCCCTGCACCATCACCTGGCCTGGTCTGTCTAGTAGGCTTTAGTTTAGCCTCAAACAGATTGCCCCTACCCTTTATTTTTCATTACAGAGTGCAAAGCAGGAGGCAGTGGGGGAGGAGGAGAATTAAAATTGGAGGTGTTTCAAGCGCCTGTACTACATTATGCCACTATATGAAAAAGTCATATAGTTTGAAATGAAAGGTGAAGTATGGTGCTTGTGATCTGGCATTGAAATTCATTGCTGTGTAGAGCTCATAAAAATCTGTATATAAATGTTGCTGCTATTATTTATGAATAATAATTGTATGATAATGCTTCCTCTTGAGTTAATTATTTGTGTGGAGGCCTAAAGAACATTTAGCTGTTATTATTATTTATAAAATCCGTATGCTTATTGAGTGTAGGTAAAACATATTTTACCTACATTATCTCAGTTAATCTTCACAATAACTATATATATGTGCATATATGTTTATATATGTATCTATGTATATATACGTGTGTGTGTGTATATATATATATACACATAATGAGTGACGTAGTTGGTAACTTATCCTAAGTCACAGAACTAGTAAGTATTGAAGAGAGATCTTTGCCCAGGTCAGCCAGATCAAAAGCCCAATATCTTAACTAGTTCACTCCATAAATCCTTGCCATCTCTAGACCCATGTTAAATAAGTAAATAAAGAGTAGCCTTTTACAGCTAAAGAAATCAAGACTGAAAGAAAACAATTAACTTATAAATGTCATATAGTTATCCAGCAGTGGGCCAGGGAATGGAAGGCAGACATTTCTGAATATGGCTCACTGCCTTGACCGCAAAACCACATAGTCTGAACTCTTTTGATGATCCTTTCTTAGGGAGTGGTTATTAACATTGGAAAGCTTGAACGATCATGATGGAAGTCTAGATTAGCACCAATTGCATTTTTTATTAACAAAAATATAAGCTTACCCATGAGAGCTACTGCCTGGGAGGTATGAAAGAAATATCCAGACAGAGGATCAAAATAAAACAAACCCAATTTAAAAGCCCTCCTTTTACCATAAATTCAGTGCACTAGAGGTCAAATCAGACCCTTGTGTGCAAATGAAGTAAAGTATATTTCTTGTTTAACACATATGTTTTACTCTTCTCTGACCACCACTTCTTTTTGGTAACAAGATTCTATTATATATAAAATGCAAATGCTACCAGCTTGGAGTTTTAGCAAATTTCCAGGGCTTTTGTATATTTTTTTTTTTCCAGTGAGCACATGAATCAAGTAGAAACAGAGAAAATCACACACACACACACACAAACACACACACACACACACACGCACTCCAAAAAAAGACAAAACGTAAAAAGCTATCTGGGACACCCCTTCTGGTCCCCACCCTGCTGTTTGCATCCTGTCCTGCTGAGATAGATTTCAAGAGGGCAAACCACCTAAGTACCCTTCGACTTGCCCATTGTTCTGATTTTGCAGGCATATCATTTTTCACCCGAGCACAGTTGCCAAGCACCGGCAAGATGCCCTGGTAAAAAACCCACACCTCGCAGTCTGCAGCCGCCCTGCCTGTCCCCTTAGTCCCAGCCATTCGATCATCTCGCATGGAACTGCCTGGAGCTGTTTGTTGAACTGCTTCATGTTACTCTTTGACTGAGAGAGAGACAAATGTTCCATATTATCTTTAATTTCCATAAAATTGTTTTAATCTTTGCTTTATAATAAATGTATAACGGTGCCCCCGGGGGATCTCTGTTTTGTATTATAGGTGTCTCCATTGGAGTTATGCACCAGATAGAACTGCTCAGCATTTGCCTTTCACCCAAAGGACTCGAAAGAGATTTGAAACAAAAGATTCCTCTGGGAATCATCCATAAGCGTAAAATGGAAAATTTCCTTTCCCCCAATATGCCTCATCCAGTCTCCCCATGATTATTAGCCAGATCAGATCAGGAACGTAAGCAGCAGGAACTGAAAGGGATTTGCCTTCTTCCTGACTGCACCAGCTTTGGGTATAATATTTATATATATGCATCTCTATATATATCATTATAAATATATAATATATAAAAATATAGTCATAAAATATATTTAATTAAAGAAACAGAAAGCCTCCGCCAACCTGTAGGTTTTAAACTTTTCAGCTCCAATGGCTCCTTAATATACCAGCTTGATGCAAAAGGAGAAGGGGAGGGGGTGAGAATGGGGAAGGTCCCATGAATACATTTTTTGACATTTTGTTTATTATCGTTTTATCTAGGCTAGTGGTAAATGGATGGACTTGTCAGCAGAAACCTCTTGGTGAGGTAAATAAAGAATCTTAATAGGCAGGGAGGATAGAACTAACGGCAAATTGCTCACAAAGAGATCTAATTTATTGGTTTCTTTTTCACTGAGATTCTGTTCTGGATTCTGGCTTTGCCAGAAGAAACAGCTGAATGATGACATGGATCCATACGCAGAGAAAGTGCTCTATCTGGTAGAAAAGGAGAAAATGCGGAAAGATTCTCTCTGTGGCCTTACCCCAGCTTCTTTTGAAAGTTAGCTGCCTTATTACTGCCATGGTGTCTCTATGTAAAGCTGGAGCTTGGAAGGTCGCCTCTATTTTTATTTTCTGGTCTCTGTTAATAAGCCCATGCTGTATTCATGGAAGAAAAATATTAAATGTGGCCACACCAGTTATAATATTATGGCTATTTGGGTTTAAGTATAATAAAGATACCAACAAGGGCTCCTCAGTTATTAATATGTTTTCAGGTTAAAAAGCAGCAATAAATCATAAAGAGCATTTCCAAGCAGTAGCACTTTTATAGAAAATTGCTTGCTATTTAAACAAAATATTTGCTCTTCATCTCAGGAAAATATGTGGATGCTTCTGAACAAGGAGCTATTTTACCTACCCTCTGCCTCCTATAATTAGCCCCATCCTACTTAAAAAAAATTTTTTTTTAATTTGCTTGCCTGGATCACAGGAAAGTGGGGCTCAAGTTTGCTTTGGACAAATGAGCAGTTTCTTCACTAGTAGCCTATGTTTTTCTAGAAGGTAAGGTTCTGAATTTAAATGTTTGTTTTTCTGTATCCCTCCTTCTGAGAGGGCTGGAGACCTCTGCGTGGCTCTCTTGTGGGCACGAATGACTAAGATAAACAGACAGAAAGTTTTGATTCAGTAGACATGGGTAGACTTTTCTCTCCACCACTTGTGAGTATAGAATTTATTTCGCTTATGCATGTAGGAAAATACCTCTCTGGCAAACCCTGAGCCCAGAGGTCTGCTCAGGGTGGTGCCATTTATCTCCAAAAGTTGGATTATTTACATATTTGGGCAGAGGTTGAAGGGAGATAGTCACCCAGATATTAATCTACTTTTCTTCACTTTTGGATTACACTTCCATGTTAACAGGAAGTAAAGGATATTTGGGGCTCTTGTGTAGCGCTCATTTGACCTTCTCCACTTCATTATAGTCTCTTAAAGAAGCCAACAAATTTGACTGACTATACCTCACTGATCATAGGGCTAATGATAGTTTATTGTTTATTTGCTTACACTGGAAAGAAAACATATCGTGAATATCTGTTTAAATATTTCGTTTGGCCAAAAATAACTGTGTCAATAGCATATGGGATCAATCCATAGGTGAAAAACAAGCTAACCCACCATGGTCTAGGTGGATTGTAGTGCCAATTTCATATTCTAAGTTAAATACGTTTTTTTTCCTCTCTTGAAAATAAGTTCCTAAAAAGGGTTCCTAACATTCCAAAAAATGATTGTAAATCCACCAAGTTAATTTATGAACCAATAAAGTCCTGTCAAGTCTCCTTCTCATCTTCTGGAAAACAGGTCTGCAGTGAGGAAAAAAAGGCCAGCTAGTTACTAAGGAAATATATTCTTGCTTCTTGTACATTCCTCTTAAGCCTTGCTTCAGAGTCAGCTTCTGTGCACTGTGGAATATGGAAATCCTTCCAAACACAGAAAGTATTTGGGGCAATAATGGTCTACATTGTTAAACAGTAAGGCTTTAAGGAAATTAACAATAAATGCATCATTATTATATCCAAACTGCCATCAGATTAAATTCAAAACTCTAAATGAAAAGCTGAGGCATTCAGTTTCTTAGACACATAACGTAAAATCAAGGCTGTTATGAGGAGACAGTATTTAAGATGTCCCCCTCCCTTTTCTCCTCAGTAAACACCTTGTAAATTTGTCTGAAAATTTCAAATTTTGCATTAATTGAGACTCCTTGCCTGTTCAGTTGAGTTTTGGTGTGAAAATATATCAAATCATAACACACAAAAAGCTGCTCTCTCAAGCCACATTTCATAACATGATTTCATCAGATGGTCTTAATTTTCTGCATGACATTATCTTTTCAAGCTGACATAAGACTGGGCTGTGATATTTGCATACTCAAGACAGAACCATGCAGCTTAACTATGTTTCTGCTTGTATGGGAATTTGGGGCATTTTTACTTTGAGGAATCAAACAAATAAACCTTCCAAAAAAAATTTCCTCTACTTTTTGAATGACTTTGTTCTTGCCTTTTAATGAAAGAGACACTCTGAGCTATTTTAAATGATGCCGTAGTATCCAAATCAGTTGTCTCAATATATGTGAGATGTACATATCCTTTCTCTTGAAGATCTCTGAAGCCCAGACCAATTAGTCAAGAAGTCTTGGCTATTTTAGTTGACTAGTATCCATATCATTGTAAATGTGCAAAAAAAAAATAGCTGTTTTTATGGATGGAAAGGTTTAATATTTTAAATCTTGAAATCCGACAAAATTTGTCACTGACTTGGGAGTTAGAAGACTTAGCCACTGGCTTCACTACTTGGCAGCTCTGACTGGGCTAGGCAACCACCTACTATGTCAATGTCACTTAACTACTCAATGCCAGTATCTCTGTCACGTCAATGACAATAGCATTGTCATGACAATGACAGTGTCAATGTCAAAGTCTTCTAACGTGTATATTCACTTTTCATTATGCATGTATGTCTTGAGTGCTAGGCTCTGTTTTATGCACTACAAATTTGAAAATATTTATTAATTTGTCTGGAAATAGAGAAGTTTAGGATGAGAAGGTAACCTGAAAGAGAAATCCAGTCTATTCTAAAATGAGGGAAATGAGACCATGTTGGTACAGGGACCCATTTAGAACATGATGCAGTTAGAGGTGACAGATGTGACGGTTAATCATAGGTGTTCATTGATTGGATCACGGGATGCCTACATATCTGGTTATATGTTATTTCTGGGTGTGTCTTGAAAGTGTTTCTGAAAAAGATTAACATTTGAATTGGTGGACTGGGTAAAGCAGATTGCCCTCCCCAGTATGTGCGGGTATTTGTGGACGGCCTGAGTAGAATAAAAAGGCTGGAGAAGGTTGTATTTGCTCTCTGCCTTATTGTTTGAGCTGAGAGATCAGTCCTCTCCTGTGCTTGGTAGTCCTGGTTCTCAGGCCTTCAGACTTGGACTAGAATATGCACCATTGGTTCTCTAGCTCCCAGGCCTTTGGACTACACTACCACCAAAATAAAAACTTTGTATCATCATTGACTTTTCCCTTCCTCATGCCACACATCAAATTCATCAGCAACTCCTTTTAGATCTACCTTCAGAATGTAGCCAGGGTCTGAGCATTTCACACCATTGCTTCCATTTCCCCTTTAGTCCAAGTCTCCATCATCTCTTGCTTGGATTATTACAAAACTCTCCTAACTGGTGTCCCTGCTTTTTTGCTTTCCTCCTGTAGGTTATTCTCAACTCAAAGACTAGGTGATCCTTTTAAAATTTCACATCACTTCTTATTCACAACCCTCCCGTGACTTCCTCCTCACTCAGTACCAGATCCTAACTCTTCACCAGCTGCAATGACCTTTTCTGGTTTTGCCCCAGCTCCTTTCTGATCTCCTTCTACTACACCCGCATTTGCCTCCCGTGGTTGCTCCGGAACACCACTGCATGGTCCCTTCTTGGGGCCTTTGTGGTGTTCCTTCTTCCTGAAACACTCCTCCACTTCCTTTAGGTCACTGCTTAAATGACGAAAGAGGCGTTCCTTGAACTCTGCATGTAAAGTAGCAACCTTATCCAACTCCATCTCTTGTTTTTTTTTGTTTTTTGTTTTTTTTTGTTTTTTTTTGAGATGAAGTCTCACTCTTTCGCCCAGGGTGGAGTGCAATGGTGTGATCTCGGCTCACTGCAACCTCTACCTTTTGGGTTTAAGTAGTTCTTTGCCCCAGCCTCCCGAGTAACTGGGATTACAGGCACGTGCCACCACGCCTGGCTAATTTTTTTTGCATTTTTAGTAGAGACGGGGTTTCACCATCTTGGCCAGGCTGGTCTTGAACTCCTGACCTTGTGACCCACCTGCCTAGGCGTCCCAAAGTCCTGGGATTATAGACGTGAGCCACGGTGCCCAACCCAACTCCATCTCTTTCTATCTCTTTACATTGCTTTAATTTTCTTTGTGACCACAAGAAATATGCTGCATTTTTGTGTAGGGAGTGCCTATTTTCTATTCCCTCAACTAGAACATGCTTCCAAAGTACTGGAGACTTGGTATTATTCCTTGCCTGCACATAGCAGTCATGCAGTACACCAGCAGCAAATTAATATTCACAGGATGACAAAACAGTGCTAGGTCCATTCTCTGCATTATCTAATTAGTCCTCACAACCCTATAAGGTAGGTACTGGAGTATCCTCATCTTACAGCTGGAAAACAGAGGTTCAGAGACGCTTGCAACTTACCCAAGATCTCACAGTTAATAAGTGGCAGAACTGGGATTCGACCCCAAGTGTATCACTCCAAAGCTCAAGCCCTTAACCCCACCTTTTTATTGCCTTTCAATAAATATTGTAAGAATAATTGATGTATTTATGGAAAAACAAAAGCATAATTAGATTCTTCTTGCTCCCCAGCGCTTTCACAGTTTAATTCCATTTGCATTGGATGCCCAATGTGAATCTTGCTTCCTCTTTTTTTCTAACGTTTAGAATGAAATTTCTCAAGCCTCGACAATCCTCTAAAAGCAGCCTTCTGAAATGAGTCTTCTCCCCTTCTCCAACCCTGTCCCCATTATACTCCTAGAGGGCTGGTTTTATAATAGTTTGTATATTCTCTCAGCACCTTTTAAAGAAGAATACAATATAGCTGATCTAATGGGCAAGGGTGGAGGTAACAGAGGTGTATTTGTAGGATTGCCTGTTTTCTTCAGATTCTTGCTCTGTAATTTAGATGGTTGCCTAGCATTTCTTGTGAGAAACTTGAGGGGAATTCGAAGCAAGTTTGAAGAATCTACTTCCCAGGAATGTTGAAGAATAGCATTGATAAACTATGCAAATTAGCATGCCATCTGGACTTCAAAGAAATTAGCTTGGATTTATTTAATAAATGTTTTCATGAAAATAGAAAGTTTTAATTCCTTTGAACTTATATATGTATTTTCTGTGATTGGTCCCTTTTGGAGAAAATTTGTGAAGAAATCTGGCATGCATGAACTTAAATCTACAGCATGGAATAGGAAATTTGATGATCCAAGTTGCTGTGTGTGTTTTTGTGTGTATACGCTTATACATGTAGACTGTATTTTAAGGGATGGTTTATCTGAGTCAGCCCAGCAGGGCTGCTCCCTGTCACACCTTTCATTCTTTAAGACTTTCTATTGTTTGGTAACAAATATAGGCTGCTCCTTATCAGAAAACCAGACTAGTGAATGTGGTTGGGTTCACCCAGTTTTGGCATCTTAACAATATCTAAATTAATTTTTAACTCAAGGCTTTAAAGCGGCAACAAAGTGTTAAGAGTTGACAAGTTCCATGAAAAAACTATAGATTTACCGAATCTTCAACTTAAGTAGAGCAAATCCTATAGAAGAGTAAGGATATAGCTCCTATGTGCCTGTGACCTTATCTAACCAGCCCCTATAGTATTAGTTGGTCAGGTGGTCAGTGGGTGCAGATGCAGATTGTTTTCCCTGCCCCAGTCTCACTGCTCAGCCTCTGATTCCCCACTGTTGACTTCCCGAGCTCATTAATGGTTCACATTGGAATGGTTGATAGGTTACTATGAGGAAGTCCATATTCTAAGTAGTTCACATAAATATCAGCTAACTGTAGACTCTTTAAGGTAGGGGTTTTCATTCTCCCTGGCATGGAACAGTCACTCAGAAAATACTGAAGCACAGAGAGACTAGGTAGTTTGTCCAAGGTCGCTCAGCTAGGAAGTGGCTGGGCCTCATTAAAACCCATGCAGTCTGGCTCCAGAGCCTAGGTTCATCACCACTATGCAATGCTACGCCTGTGAATTGCAGATAACTCTGCTCATTAGCCAGCAGCTAGCTGGTGCCTGTGAGGTCATTAAAGTATATACAATTTCTGCTACAACTAAGAGTTCATCAACTGCTCTCAATGCTGAAGTGTCATTTAGAAGGAGGTTCTGGAGTCCAGATCATGGTTTCAAGCAACAACTCTCCCACAAGCTGGTGGCATGACACAGCAGGTTATCCCCTTTTGACTCTTCAGTTTCCTCAACTATAAAATGAGGGGGGTGGGCACTAGAAGAGTTTAAGATCCCTTTCAGCTGTAACATTTTATGAGTCTGCTTCCTCTCTTATCTATTCCTATTTCTCTCGCCTTTTACAAGTTACAGCAATGGGCTTTTGTACCAATCTGTGCACTACAAAAGCTATAGATATTATTTTGCACTGATACTGAAGTGACTGCCTGTATCACTGTCCCTGACTACTTACTTCCAGGGACTCAATGGCTAGCGTGAGAGACAAACAAAAACAATGATACCCTAGTGCCATGAGACAAATAGCACATCCTTCCTGCCCAAGGATGATTTATACAGGGAGAAGTCATGTAAAGGAAATTCACTTAAGATGGAGACCAAATTTTCATAGGCAATAGTGACAAAAAAACTATTATAATTTCATATAAAAATGAATCTAAAATATGTGAAAATAAATGTGCTATTTTTTCTTATAACAAGAGTTTTGATTATATTCCCAACTAGTTTTAATGCTTAAAATGAAGAATGAATCAAATATTGACTTGTGGGAACTTACTTTCTCTGACAAATTATATGATGGCCTGATTGAACAACTTTTATTTCAAATTTTACCTACTATGTGATCATAAAAAATTATATTTTTTGCAAGATTCAGGACACTTCATCCTACAGCCCTCTATTAATCCTTAAATAATAAAATCATTCTTATTTGAAGTTTAATTTACTCTTCTTATCCATTTTCACTTGTTTGTTAACTGATTTGAGTTTACAAGATTTTCATTTGTCATTGATTTTGCAGGTTATTCGCAACTAACCAACATCATCATTGTCAACCTTGCTTTTTCAAGATTTTCTGTTTTATTCCATAGTGTCTTTATTGTGTTTGCATTCTGTGGTACAGTGTTTGACCATCACTGAAATATTGACCATTGGAAGCTTTGAATTTCCTGGAAGAGACAAATCCTGGGGCCAAGCTTGGTAAGGATATTTGCGTGAGGATTAATTTTAAGTGTTCACTGCGTTTGAGAATATTTTCACGTTATGTCAACTTTTGCTTTCCTATGCAACGTCAGAACTGTAAGTGCTCAAACATGAATACTTGCTTGTTATAATACAGAAATGGTGGCAACCGTACTTCATTAGATTACACACACATCTCATTGATCTGCATTACTTAAACACTTAACTAGACTACATGTATTCGCAAGACTGGATTCTCTTTTATCAATTAAGTAATGATTCAGTTTAATGGTTAAATGCCTGTATGTCCACCTTTTTTGAACTGAAGAAACATTTTAAGTCTTAGATGTCCCTCGCTATAGAGAAAATTTCAGAGATCATCACCGTCAGCCTAAAACTGTTTCAGCCGTACCTATTATATATTTGAATAAAGACTCATTATTTAAAATAAATTCTAATATTAGGTATATTTTATAAAATAATTATATGATGCACATTTCTTTCTTTTAAGGGATGAGTATTCCTTTAGCATCTCAGTAACAATGTAAATGCCAGATATGTATTTGCCTTCTGCTCATTCACCACTCTTCTCGTGTTCTGATTGTATCACAGCAACTACATTTTTAGATTCCTATGCCAACTAGTTGAAGAGTAGTTTCAGCCAATGGAAATGGATTGGAAGCAGTCTGGAGGGTGGAAAGAAGAGACAAGGGAAGACGTCAGGATATCTCTTTTGATACCTGTTAAGGTGGCATCTGTGGCTGTGGTTGTATTTCCTCTACTGCCCTAGCTCCTACCTGACAGACTTCCCTCCCTGACTCCAGCTTCTACTGGGCAGCACCCTTCATGGTTCTAACCCCAAATGGTTTTCACCAGCTTTTAGGCCTGGCAGCACCAGCTTCTCCTTTTTTCCCTGGCCCTCAGGATCGTCATGGCTTTCTGCTATTGCCAATTTCCGGGTGCCACACTGTCTCCTTTATGGGTTCTCAGCTCTCCCATCATCTATATAACCACTTTCTTGCATTAAATTTTCTCTATTCAAACTACTTACAGTAGTTTTGCTTTTCTTGAACTTAGTCCCTGACTAATACGATAGGCATGCAATTAGGAACTAGTGAACCATTAGTGTCTAATGGTTCTACTTCAAAATCACTTCCTGAAAATTTCCTATTTGAGTTGTGCTGAATTCTTTGAATAATGTGTATAGTTGCTCAAACATACATGTGTCATTGAAGAACTTTCAGTGAAATGGGAACTGTCTTTGGCATGTATTGTTCAAGATCCAAACGTATTTATTAAGGCCAAGAGTCAGTTTCTAATTTCTCTAGGAAATATATTATGACTTCGTATTTTGTGCCATTCTTTCAATCCATTATTACAGCACCTATTGTATTGTTGTATTAGTCCATTCTTACACTACTATAAAGATACTACCTGAGACTGGATAATTTATAAACAAAGGAGGTTTAATTGACTTACAGTTCTGCATGGCTGGGGAGGCCTCAGGAAACTCATAATCATAGTGGAAGGGGAAGGGAAGCAAGGACCTTCTTCACCAGCCAGCGGGAGAGAGAACAGTGAGTAAAGGGGGAACTTGCCAAACACTCAGAAAACCATCAGATCTCGGGAGAACTCACTATCATGAGAACAGCATGGAGAAAACTGCCTCCATGATCCAATCACCTCCCCCCAGTTTCCTCCCTCAACACCTGAGGATTACAATTCAAGATGAGATTTGGGTGAGGACACAAAGCCTAATCATATCATTTGTGCTATAGCAGCATCCTCTAACCTTAGCACTAGCAATATTTTGGGCTAGACAATTGTTTGTTGACGTAGGAGAGGGGACGGTACCATGCATTGAGGGGTGTTTAGCAGTATCCTTGACCTCTACCCACTAGATACAAGTAGCATCGCTCCTACTCAGTTGTAATAGCCAAACATATCTCCAGGTATGTTCTCTGGAGTGGAGGAGAAAAGCAAAGCAGCCCCCAGTTAAGAAGAGCTGTACTATAGTTATTGTATACAGATAGAGTTCTTGTCTAGATTATAAGTTTCTCCATGAAGAAGTTGTAAGCTGAACATATTCCTGATTTGAATATAGTAAGCACTCAAAGCCTTAATCAATGCATGCACGAATTGATCATTTAGAATATTAATAGTCATATAGGCTGATTATATCATATTAGCTTTTCTCACAGAATTTAAAAGGAAGATAAAATGCGCACCATTATCTATATTCCTAAAGTAAAAATGAGGAACCTTAAAGGCAATTTTTATTAGTGTTTCAATTAAATCAGTTTCAGGTGGAATGGCGTAATAATGAACATATTGTTCACATAATGAATGTTTTAAATCATATTCAGGATGGTCACAAAAATTATTCTGACATAAACCTTATAACAACCTCAGTGGTACATAAAAAATCATTATCACTGCTCTAAAATGAGTGTTAAAAGGCTCAGAGAGGTTAGTGACCTTCGCAAGCTCACACAATGTGTGAGTAAAACAGCCAGGCTTGGGTCCAGTCTTCTGCCTTCCACCTTACTCCCTTCAGTGTTCTCAAAATGCAAAGCTGCCTGGATTCCTGTCCTCCTGAAGCCCTCTCCTCCCTGAGCTTGCAGGACGCCACTGTGCTGTGGCTCTCTGTCATCTTCTCTGCCCTCTCAGGTGCCATCTTTGCTGCCAACTCTACCTGGGCCTGCCCACTAATCTCTCTACTCCTCAGTGCCCTGCCTTTGGCCTACTTCTCTTCTGACAACACGTGCTTCTTCAGTACTCTTATGTCAACTGCTGCAACTATCTCCAGAGCACATGAACTCTGCAGCCAGACCGCCTGACTTCTAACCACCACTTAGTTTGCTACCTTGGAGAGTTACGTATCTCTTTGTGCATCAGACCTTCACCTAAAAAAATGACGATTGAGGCTGGGTGCAGTGGCTCATGCCTGTAATCCCAATCCTTGTGGAGGCCAAGGTGGGAGGATCACTTGTGCCTGAGAAGTTGAGGCTGCAGTGAGGGGTGATTGTGCCACTGCACTCAGCCTAGGTGACAGAGAAAGACCTTGTCAAAAAAAAAAGGAAGGTTGAAAATAATAGGGGTGGGGGGAGGAATGACTGTAAAGAATAAAATCACATAATTCATATATAGAACTTAGAAAAGTGCCCAGTACATTGTAAGGTCTGAATAAATATTAAAATATACTAACAAAGTATGTACCCCTCATATCCCTTGGTTGTCTCTCTCCTGGGCTCCAAATTCTGAGTAGGAGAAAGGGAGAGGTCCATGAGCCAGTGAGAATGCTAATGGAGAAACAGATATCAGGAGACAGACAAGAAAATGAGAAACAAAAAGCTCCAAAAGCTTTTCCACTGACTCACCAAAAGGCAGACAGCCTCCCTCTCTCTGTTTGCTTCTGTACCTAACATTGCTGCTATTGCCGTACTTACCATCCTCTATTTGAATTCATGTTTAGATGTCTGCCTTTCCTTACTAGGCTAGGAGACCTCTAACTCAATTAATAGGTCATATTCATCCTTCTATCACTGGCACCTAGCAAAGGGCCTGATGTGTTGTTAGTACTTAATAAATCTCTGTGAATGAAATAATGAATGACCTGGTGAATGTGTACGGACAGTTTTAGAAATGCATTTCCTAGGTAGAGCAAGTAATGCACTGTCTGACCAGGCTTGCATCACTGCTTGTCATTGTCGGAATTCTGCAGAGATGCCTAGGAAGACCACTCAACAACCAGTTCTCTCCCGTTTAGAAACACTCATACATTATCTACTGCTTTATAGCTTTCACAAAACTGTAGCCTGGGTCACCGCCTCTTGATCTCCAACTCTCAGAAACTTTTTTTTACATTTCAGTACTTCTGTTTAACACCAGTTTTCTTTCTCTGCTTCTAATGTTTCCTAGTATTTCACAGCCATACTGTAATGTCTTGCCTCTGCGTGGCATGAAAGCGTTTGTAATGGTACCAGCTAAGCACAGTCGTGCCCAGAGGCAGGAGGGTGGATGCAGATGCCCTCAGAGTTCCTTTTAGCAGTAGAGTCCCTGATGTGGAGCCTGAGAGCAGGACAGCAGGAGCATGTACTCCACTTTTGTTGACCAAAATCCAGTCGTTAAGATCATTTCTAAACACGGATGGCAGAGAGAAAGGAGGACCCAGGTAATATATTGGTGGATGACACACCAAGTGACAGAAAATTGAAGAAAAAAAATCTGTTTGTGCCCTAGTAGGATGAGAAACAAGGAAAGAAGGAAAGAAAGGGGCCGAGCGACGATATTTCAGTCAGTTTTCTCCACGAATAAACAGTTTTCTCCACTTTTAATAGAAAGAGCTTTCTTTTTATGTTAGCCAGCTAAAGTACACATTCTCTGCCGTGAAGTCACTTTTAAAGCATGTTTAAGGGGTTAGAAGGGTCTAAAGGAGCATTTATAACTGGCTGTCTCATGCATTTATGTCCTGCTAACATCACCGTCCTCTAAATCCTTCTTTTTCCCAACCCAAGAAAAGAGCAAATTTTCACTGCTCCAGATTAGTGCTGAGTGATGACTTTTTTGGCATCCACACCAGAGTCAGCTCAGTCTACCAGTTCAATTTCAGGTTCACAGATCTGGGGGTGATGTTTTGGCTACTGACTTAAATGTGTTAATTTTTTAACACTCACCAGGTCGCCTTTTGAAGTTAACACGCTTTTAAGAAAAGTAAGGAAAATTCACACCTCTTCAAAGGCAACTGTTTTCAGAAGACTTACAAGAGTGTAGTGTATGTTGATACATGTTGAAGCTCATCTGTTGAAAAAGCATAAAAAGTTTGCTCTGGGAATTTTTGTTTTTAAAGATCACAAGTATAAAGAACGAGTTTGTTCATTTGTTAACAAATATTTACTAAAGGCACAGCATAAGACGTCCCTGTGCTGGAAATAGTAAGGATGTAATTACTTCTATCCTCAAAGAACCTGAGGTCTCAAGAGAGTCCTTGGATTTTTATATGCATGGCCTGTCTCCTCTGCCACATTCCTGCAGGCAGATTCCTCTTAAACTCTTTTGTTTTATTTATTTAAATAATTTCTAGCCCTACCCTAGAGCCTTGTTTAAAGGACATCCTTAATAATATTTGCTGATTGTCACATCAAAGTCCTAGGAAGTCAAGGAAATTTGTTTCCCATCCTTACCATCTTGCTCATTCTAGTCAATAAGTCAGAAAATATCATGAAGACCAAAAAACACATGTAAAGATCCTCAACATCATGAATCACTAAGAAAATGCAAATCAAAATCACAATGAAATAATATTTTGCACCTAATAGAATGGCCACTGTCAAAAATAAACACAAAGAAAACAGAAAGTAAGTGTTGGTGAGGCTATGGAGAAATTGGAACCCTTGTGTACTATTGGTGAGAATGTAAAATGGTGCAGCTTCTATGGAAAACAATATGTCAATTCCTCAGTAAATTAAAAATAGAATGACTATATGATCCAGCAACTCCACTTCTGGGTATATACCCAAAAGAATTGAAAGCAAGTTCTCAAAGACACTTTTGTACACCCACATTAATAGCAGTAATAGGCTGGGCACAGTGGCTCATGCCTGCAATCTCAGCACTTTGGAACACAGAGATGGGCAGATCACTTGAGGTCAGGAGTTCGAGACTAGTCTGACCAACATGATGAAACCCATCTCTACTAAAAATATGAAAATTAGCAGAGCATGGTGGTGCATACCTGTAATCCCAGCTACTCAGAAGGCTGAGGTAGGAAAATCTCTTGAACCTGGGAGGCGGAGGTTACAGTGAGCCAAGATCATGCCACTGCACTCCAGCCTGGGTGACAGAGCGAATCTCTGTCTCAAAACAAAAACAAAAACAGGAAAAAAAAAGAAAAAAAATAGCAGCAGTATTCGCAGTAGCCAAAAGATAGAAGCAAACCAGGTGCCCACTGACAGATGACTGAGTAAACAAAATGTGATATATACGTACAATGGAATATTACTCAGTCTCAAAAAAGAAGGAAATTCTGAGACATGCTACAACATGGATGAAACTTGAGGGCATTGTGCCAAGTGAAATAAGCCAATGACAAAAAAAAAAAAAGTATCACATGACTCATTATATAAGGTATCTAGAGTAGTCAAATTCATAGAGACAGAAAGTAAAAAGGTGATTGTCAAGATCTGGGAGAAGGGAGAAATGGGGAGTTGTTTACTGAGTCTAGAGTTTCCATTTTGCAAGATGAAGAGTTTTGAAGATTGGTGCACAACGATGTGAACGTATTTAACATTTACTGAATCATACACTTAAATATGGTGAAGATGGCAAATGTTGTGATGTGTATTTTATCCCAATTTTAACAAGATATGATTTAAAATAAGGAATGAAGCAGTTATGTAGGCAAAAGGCAGAAAGGTGTCCTAATTCCCTCTGGATTCTTAAATATGAATGATGTAGGTTACAAATAAAATATCTCTCTGGTTTTTATGAGCCACAATATTAGAATTATATCAATTTCAGGGTCCACTAACTTTTGATAACCAGGGTGGTTAGTGACATATAGTGAATTCTTTGTGTAGATATGTGTGCAGGTGTGAGCACATTCAGGTCCCGCCCCACCATGTGTACCTTAAACATGGAGATGCTTAAAGGAAGCCAAGGCACATGTTAAATATTAAGGGGGCAATTTGCTCTTTTAGAGCAAAGAGCTGGGAATTAATGTGATTGAAATGCAGCATGACAAATACTTACTAGTAAAATGTTCGTTTTATCAGTAACACATCTAAAATGAGGCCTTGAAAAATGCAGCTCTGTGTTTCTTTTATTTCACCTTCCATTGTGCAGTTCTCAATTTCTTCTCAATTAGTCATGTGAGTGCGGTTTTATAATTCTGACATAAAAATTATGATTGTCAATAATATAGCTAGAAATTTGGAGAGCGTATGCTGTTAGGAAAGAACATTTTTCCCCTTTCTTTTCCTTTTCTAAAGGAAAAATATCCCTAAACACAATGATGAAATGTTTTGTGTCTGTACGTCTGCAGTCGGAAGATGTAGAATTAAGGAGAGCTATAAAATATAAAGACTCTAGATCTGCATATGATTATCCATATTAAACTGAAGTAAATTTACTTTATGTTGCTCACTGCAGGTTTTTCACTGGCAAAAGAGGACTTTCCCCTCGTGGTCTAAATGCCTAGGAAGGCTTAGTAACTCCTGGCTAGTTTTAGTTGCTTCTCTCCTCTCCAAATGTTTAATTTAGCTATATTAATCTAAAGAGCCCAAAATGACCTAACTGGACTGGTTTTTCTAGTCATTATCTGTCAGCTGAAGAAGAAAGGCAGAAATTCAAAATATCTGGATATTTTGGATAAAATCCTTTTTGATTGAAAGTTGAAAAGAACAGATTTTCATGAAAAACGTTGTGGTTTGGTTATTGAACAGAAAATATGATTGTGTTTGTGTATCTAGACACTCACCGATATATATGTATGTATGTATATATATATATATGTTTATATAAATATATATAATCATCTCTCCTGTCAATGGAAGTCGAGATTAAACATTGACACTTTATACTTCACAAGTTGCAGATGTTTTTCAGGAACCAGTATCAGACATCTGAGTATCTTTGTGTTTCTTCAAACCCATACCCAACCAATTCCCAAATAGGCACCATCCCATTTGGCCTTGCTTTGTTCATTACTATCTTCCTAGTTTAAATTTTTAATTATTTTTCAACTCAGATTAGTGCACTCATATTTCTGACTCTAGGATTCTTCCAACCAACATATACATTTTACGGGAGAAAAGTTTTCTTCAATCATCTGGCTTTGACCATACCGCTCTCTGGCTCATAAACTTCCAGTGGTCTACATCCTCCTCTATATTTCATTCTGCTCCTTGGTTTGTGTTTGCAGTCCACCACAGTCTGAACCCAGACAGGCTTATCTCCCATTATCCTTCATAAACTCCAGTTCTAGACACACTTAGCTTTTGCAGTTCTCAGAACACTTTTTTCTGTGCTTTTGCTCATTCTTCCACCTGGAATCCGAGCACCAAATTTTTTGCCTATTCATTCTTTCTTCAGAACCCAAAACCAAACGTCATTTCTTTCATGAAGACTTCCGTTATCATGTTGAATGAAAGTGATGTCTCTTTCCTCTGAATTCCTGAATCAATCTTCTTCTTCTCTGACGTGTAACTGATTCTTAAAGTGTTTTGTACCTCGACTTTTTACATATAACCCCTTAGCTCCCACATTTTTTTCCAGGAGCTGTACTCTATTCATTTTGACATTCTCATTGGATCTAGTGCTTTGTGTTTTACTAAGTAAATATTTATTGGTGGAACATGTTTGGTCTACTCAGTTTCCATAGTTTGAGTAAATTTGTTGTTAGTTTAATTAATCAAATTCTCAGTAGAGAAGAAATATCACAGATTATTAGACCAAAACAACAAAATCAGGCAGCATTTTTTTTTTGAACACCTGCTATGTTCCAGGCAACCTGTTAAGTGCTAGAAGAAGTGGTTCTGACAAAGAAACTCCAGGCTACTAGAGAAACTAAGTCAGCAAAACAATTCACAGGGAATGCTGGAACACAAGACCCTGCTCAATGAAGAGGAATAAAATGTAGCTTTCATGACTCTTTTGAACCTGACAATGCTCCGTTAGATACGGAACACAAATCTTCATTACAGTCCCTTATTTTCTTGACTTTTTTCTCCTCAATGAACTCTAAAATCAATCAATTTTTCCTTCTTGTTTGTTGACCTGCTCTTCTTCTCTAGCAGCTTTAGAATTTACTTTTTGTCTTTGATGCTCTTAAACTTTACTATCAAATGTCTGTGTATAGGAGTTTTTTTTAACCCTTGTGTATTTCTTGTTGGGCAATATGTATCTTTGAAATCAGAGGTGTTCTATCTCTAAATCTAATAAATTATCAGGTATTTTATGAAATATTTATTCTCCCATTTACTTTTACCTCTCCTTCTAGGCCTTCTGTTATCCATATCTTAATACTTCTTCTTCTATCTTCCATAGCTTGTGACTTTTATATATTCCATTTTTATACCTCTCATTTGTCTTCTGAGAGAAACTGTTGACTTGATCTTTCAATTTACTAATTTATGATCGAGATTTATCTGTCATTGGACATATTTATGGAGCTCTTAATTTGCCATATTTTCCTCAGATTTTAAATTTACTTCTTTTTATATCTTACAATTGTTTCATGTTGTCAATGTTCCAACTTACTTATCTGAGAATGTTTATTATGTGTATTTTAAATTCCTGTCCTTATTGGCCTATTAATTCTGCTTCATACAAGAAAATTTAGTTTCATCCTTTAGTCTTTCACAATGCTTGTACACCTCAAATAGTTCATTATTTCTTTTTTTCTGAGCTTATCTTACCCTGAGGATATCAACTATCATGTATTTTTTTTTGAGATGGAGTCTCACTCTGTTGCCCAGGCTGGAGTGTAGTGGCATAATTTCGGCTCACTGCAACCTCTGCCCCCTGGGTTCAAGCAATTCTCCTGCCTCAGCCTCCCAAGTAGCTGGGCCTACAGGTGTGTGGCACTGCGCCCAGCTAATTTTTTGTATTTTTAGTAGAGACAGGGTTTCACCATGTTAGCCAGGGTGGTCTCAATCTCCTGACCTTGTAATCCACCCGCCTTGGCTTCCCAAAGTGCTGGGATT
Source organism: Symphalangus syndactylus (assembly GCF_028878055.3). Lineage (NCBI taxonomy): Eukaryota > Metazoa > Chordata > Mammalia > Primates > Hylobatidae > Symphalangus > Symphalangus syndactylus. The sequence goes on along the minus strand of NC_072441.2, from coordinate 41,536,290 downwards.
ACAGGCGTGAGCCACCGCGCCTGGCCTGGTCATGTATTCTTTTTTTTTTTTTTGAGATGGAGTCTCGCTCTTTCGCCCAGGCTGGAGTGCAGTGGCGCAATCTCAGCTCACTGCAAGCTCTGCCCCCCGGGTTCACGCCATTCTCCTGCCTCAGCCTCCCGAGTAGCTGGGACTACAGGTGCCCACCACCACACTCGGCTAATTTTTTTTGTATTTTTAGTAGAGACGGGGTTTCACTGTGTTAGCCAGGATGGTCTCGATCTCCTGACCTCGTGATCCACCTGCCTCGGCCTCCCAAAGTGCTGGGATTACAGACGTGATAGTCATGTATTCTTTAAAGAAGGAGTAAAAGTCTAGACCCTAGCCTATGCCCTTCTGTGAGAATTTAGAAAGTAGGAGGTAGGGGGCCAACAAATCAGGATGAAAATCATCTGATGTTACCCTCAGAGCTTGATCACTCCTTGTTCTATAGAAAAAAACATCTCACTAGGTTACAGTGACCCTCAGGGAATTCTCCTATATCGTTGATTCTGGATTCTGTTCTTATCCAAGGGCTTTATCTCTTGATTATAATCCACCTGGCCATTGGGCTGTAATGCAAGGAGGTAGAGAGGGAATGCTCAAGAATCCACAAGTCTGCCTACACTTGTAGCCTTCCCCTCTCCAACCCAGCCAGGCCTCTGCACTCCCTGGTATCATCCCCACTGGTAATGGCTGGAATGATACTGCCTCATGCTTTTCTGTCTCATCATGATTTGGAAGTGGGTAATCAGCACATTTTAAAACCTTACTCCCAGCCTTTTGCTTTTCTACTACACACACTTTTGTCCACCCTGGGCTGCTCCTCTTTTCCCTCTCCATCCTCAGACCGCATGATCCAAACACTGTCTCTCCAGGGATAGTGCATCTTTTTTTTTTTTTTTTCTGAGATCATTAACCTCCATTTTCCTTCTGTGATGTCACCAGAGTTGACTTCAGAGGTGTGTTAGGGTTCACCAGAGAAACAAAAGCAATAGAGAAAAAATGTAAATACATGTTCTCAGCCTCCATAATCACATGAGCCAGTAGTGAGATTTATGATAAGGGATTGGCTCATGTGATTATGGAGGCTGAGAAGTCCCATAGTCTGCTGTCTGCAAGCTGGAGGCCCAAGAAAGCCAATGGTGTAATTCAATCTGAGTCTGAAGGCCTGAGAATAAGGGAAGCTAATGATGTAAATTACAGTCTCAGGGCAGGAGAAGATTGGATGAGATGTCCTAGCTTAAGTAGTGAGGCAAGATAAAAAGGAGGGAATTCCTTCTTCCCCCACCTTTTTCTCTATTGAGGCCTTCAGTGGATTGGATGACGCCCAACCACATTAGAGAAGGCAAACTACCTTAGGAGTTCACTGATTCAAATGCTAATCTCAGACACACACATAACAATGCTTAACTTGGGCACCCTATGGCCTACTCAAGTTGACACATAAAATTATCACAAGGAATATCAAGCCAACAGATTATTAGATCATTAGCTTCTCTCAGAGATTTGTATATAATTGCCCAATTAAAAAATCTTACCCAGTTTTAATGTGCATTTGCCAGTGAGCTATTTTAAGGAGAGTTTCTTTGCTTTTAATGTGATATTCAATATTCGGTCTTTGCTGATGTGTTCTTGGCTGGTGATACAAAGAGCATATCCAACTTAAAGGGGATATACCTGAAGCTCAGGCTTCCAAAAAAGCCTTAGACAGTATATCATTCAGGATTCAATCAGAGAAAGAAACAGAGCCACCAGGATATGTGTGTGTGCCTATGTGTGCATCCGTGTGTGTGTGTATGTGTGTGTAGATAGATGGTTAGAGATTTATAAATTATATTTTAGGTTATATATAGATATACATAGATGTGCTGGGAATAGATCCCAGTACACACACATCTATTCCCACACACACACAGTATTGCAAGGATATAGACAGCAAGATAGATAAACAGATACACACACATATATCTCAATGAGACAGAGAGAAAGGCGTTACAAAGATTTGTTCTTACACAATTATAGGAGCAAGCTAAACAGTCTCTGTAAGGCTGTTTCCTTTACATTTTATACTAGAGCTTGAAATCCTCAAGGCAGGGAGTTGAGTGGGAAGATGGAGTTATGGACAGGAGAACAAAAACAAGCTGGAACCCACCAACACAAGTTGGAAGCCACAAGCACAAACTGGAAACTGTCAGTTCTCCCTGCTGCTAACCTTGATGATAGGCCTTGCCAGAGAAATTAGTCCTCCTCCTCACTGTGCTTAACATCCTTCCCAGAAGTTGAAGAAGCTAAAGGAGAATTCAGGGGAAGACAAAGCAGTTGCAGGACCTGCTGCTGTCCCAACACCAATGAAGTAAGTCAGTGCGTAAGTGCATGAGCTGCAGACGTGCCTGGTGACCCTGCCTGGACTTTTGAGAATATAAAACAATATGGCTGCTATTTTGGTTCTACATTCCAACTGTAATGCAAAAACAAAACAAAACTAGTCTCTCATGGCCCTCCTTACCCTGTAACATATAAGGAAAAGAATTCTGGGAAATGTAATTCAGCCTAGTCAAATCTCTATGGTTCCTCGTTATCTCATCATATTCCATCTGCAAGTCCCATGAAATTAAGAATTGAAATCAGGATCTTGAAGAGATATTATCACTTCTATGTTCACTGCAGCACAGTTTACAATAACCAGGATGGGGAGACAATCTAAACCTCCATCTGTGGGTGAATGGATAAGAAAAGGTGATATACACTGGAATGTTACGCAGCCTTAAAAAAGAAGGAAATCCTGCAATATGTGATAACATGGATGAACCTTGAGGAAATTACACTAAGTGAAATATATCAGTCCCAGAATTCTCCGTAATCCCACTTCTATGAGGTAGCAAAAGTTGTCAACCTCATAGAAGCAAAATGGAATGATTGTTACCAGAAGCTGAATGGAGGGGGACAGAGGGAATTGCTAATCAATGGGCATAAAGTTTTAGTTACGGAAGATAAATAAATTCTAGAGATCTGTACAACATTGTGCCTGCAGTCAACAACACTGTATTGTACACTGAAAAATCTGGTAAGAGAGTAGATCTCATGTTGTGTTCTTACCACAATAAAATAAAAAATAAATTAAATGTTAGAATATCTTTCCTGGCCTGGCGCAGTGGCTCATGCCTGTAATCCCAGCACTTTGGGAGGCTGAGGCAGGCGGATCACAAGGTCAGGAGATAGAGACCATCCTGGCTAACGCGGTGAAACCCCGTCTGTACTAAAACTACAAAAAAGTTAGCCGGCGTGGTGGCAGGCACCTGTAGTCCCAGCTACTCGGGAGGCTGAGGCAGGAGAATGGCGTGAACCCGGGAGGCGGAGGTTGCAGTGAGCCGAGATCGCGCCACTGCACTCCAGCCTGGGTGACAGAACGAGACTCCGTCTCAAAAAAAAAAACAAAAAAAAAAAAGAATATCTTTCCTATGGCAAGGAAAATGGTGAAACTGCTATAAGAATGAATATATCCCCCACCCCGCCTTAGAATTTCTACCTTACTTTGATCTCTCCTCAAAACTTCAAAAATCACTTTCAACCAATTGTCAAGACATGTATAGTGTATCAACCAGGGTCCTGGCAGGAAACAGATGACACCCTCAAATTAGGAAGATTTGAAGACAATTTACAAAGGGACTATTTTAAAAGCGGTGGGCAGGATATAAGGAGGCCACAGGAACAGTCAATGCTCTGTAGCTAAAACAGTGGTGCTTTTACCATACCTTTGCCCAAAGGGAGGAGAGAGGTCAGTTACCAGCACCCTGAAGGAAAGAGTCACATAGAGAGGGCTACCTTGAGAAAACCAAGGACCTTCCACAGAGTGACACAGCCAGTGCAACTCATCCCTGCAAATGAATGAGCCAAATGAACACATAATCTGACCTCCCTTTCTTCTCTCCCTCTGATCTACCACAAGGACTTCCAGTTAACCAAACGCAACCAAAGCCAAAGGGGCAAGAGAGCTTGGTGTCATTCTTCCGGGGTAGAGAGTAAGGTCGAAAAGAATGGAAAATAGGTGAGAAGAAGCCAATGGATAAGATTCAGCAAAATAAGATAATAATAATAATAACCCACACAGAAATTAGAAACAGCTAAAAATTACTTGAGCTAATTCTGTTATTTTAAAGGTGAAAAAGGCAATGTGTTGAGTAGTTGTGATTTATCAGAATAAAAGATCCATTAAGGACAGAAATATCTTGCTTATTTCATATCCCTAATACCTACTACAATGTCTGCCTCATAGTAGGTGCTCAATAAATGTTAATTTAACTGATTTGATTGAATCAAATTGGATTATATAAGACAGAGGCACAATTTAAACCCTAGTATCCTGACTGCCAATTGTATAGCACCACCTCCGGATATCATTTTCATTTCCAAATATCAGACATGCTAGAAATTGAACAATATAACTTCCTTGTTTTACTCCCACCCCTACTATAAATGGTAAAAGTCAGAAAGCAGGAAAGAAGAAAATTAAAGGGCTTGCCTGATTTACCAAATGTGTAATTAGCCTCCAATTAGATCTGAATAGGCTGCAGCACTTTTTCTCCTGTTGAATCTTTTAGTATTGAGCATATTGAGTGTTTTATCATGCCTTCACAATTGCACAATAGCCAGCCAAGCGCTGAAGGCTTCTTATATTTGGAAAATGAATCCATATTTCTAATACCAGTTTTTCTTTTAACCTATTTGTAAATGATTTATTGTAGTAGCAAATCAGATCACAATAAGATAAAGCTTTTTAGAGGTCATTAAAGAGTTTTGGGGACGTTCCTACAAAGATGCTAGTTTTACACTGTCTGGGTGATAAGGCAACTTAACAATTTATGTCAAAGTTTGCAAAATGTGTTTGTCTGATAAACAGTTTGCTCTATGGGCATCAATCATACTTGCTCTCAGTGGTGTGTTATATTTTTCATGAAGTGAACTTTAGTGACTTTGCCCATCTACAGGTTTTTGAGATTGCAGCATGCTAAAGAGAGCTTCCCATCTCCCCTCTGCACGGTTGCATTTCAGATCTCATAATGCAGCTGCTATAATGCAGGTTGCCAATGTAGGCAACCTCAACAAGATCGGTAAGAAAGGTAAGTGTGGAAGCTAGTGTCATTGGGGAGGGAAGATTCAATCTTTGGATCGGGGAAAATAGAAATGCTAGAGTAAAAAATTGTAAAGTATGCATGCGAAGGCACACTTATACAGGCACATTGTCTAGGTGGTATAAGGATCAAATGGATATGATAACATTTTGTAGCACTGTAAATGTTCACAAATGTGAGGGTTACCTTGATACGAGGTAGAGAGCTGATTCCCAGTCTCAGCTCTGATCCTCACTATGTGTCCTCATTTATAAAATGAAGGTAATAATACACCTCGTAGGGTCATCCCAAGATCAGACACAGGAAAGCAGATGAGCCCACTTTGTAAACTAAATTACTATGCAAATGTAAGCCATCACAAAAAAGGTTGGCTCAGGAGAGAGGATATACTTATTATTCTTTCATAATTTAAAAAATAAAATACCCAGGACCGCAGGACAACTCGGTTAACATACGTTTGGCTTTCTCAAATCTTACCATTTCAGAAGCATTTGCAACTGCTTATAAATCACTTCTCAAAATTGCCTTGAGCTGAAATGATATTTCTAAGCGCATGTTAAAAGCCTATAAGTGCTTCTGTTCTTGAACAAAGTGAAATCAGGTTACGTTAATAGAAGTATTAATTAATTTGCTCTAATTTTATTCAGCAGAATTAGCATTATTGAAAAGTCTTTCCCATCTTTGAGTACCCTAAAGTGTGTGAGGCGTTAGAGATGGGGGTTCCAGCTGCAGCACCTAGCAGTGAGTATGAAAGTGCAGAAGATTATTGTCTAATTTGGAAACCTGAGATGTTACTGGGAAATGCTGTGGGGTGTGTTATAATGAAAATACCAATCCACATTAGCCATGGTTGCCATAAGCAAAAATCTTAATATCTTGGCCAAACCTACTTAAGGTTCATGTAATAAACCCGCATTCCTAATTTTATTAGTGATGTGCGAAGTTAAGCACTTTGCTGGCCTTTGGACAGATTTATAGCTTGACTGTGCTGAATTAGTGGTGACTGACAAGAGGACATTGTTTTATAGGATGCTATTTAGATAAAAACCTGCAGGGTGTTTCTGTAATGTTGTCACTTCAAGTCCAAACAGGAAAAAAGAAATGTGTATTAAGGAGGACTCTTCATTAGCTTTTATGAGTTTAATCTAGTGCAGTCAAACACTTCCTTATAAGGCAAGACATTTTAATGTACAGACAACCTTATCTCTGTTCCAGGTTTCAGAATAAAATAATCTCTTAGGCTTAGTATTGCATCAAAAGAGAAAGTTCAATGAGTTAATATTTGTTAAGCACTTAGAACAGTGCAAGGCACACAGCAAGCATGCTCTGTGTTTGTAAAATAAGTTAAATAAGTGACATTGAAATCCAGTTTTCTCATTCCACAGTGTATATCTATATGTTTACCCCCCCCCCCACAAAAAAATCACATATAGTCCATCTTCCCTTCCTTGCCAGTATTTTCTTGCTAGTGGAGTTTTCCACATTTGTTAGTCATTATTTCTTCTCTTGGTTTTTAAAATTCAGATACTTCTTACAAAGAGAAAGATCCGAACCTTCTATTTATTCATAGACATCAGGACTAACATTCCTGCCGGGTTTCTTACTGAAAGCAATCTGCCTGTGAGTTATGGGAGATCATATTAACTTCAGACAGCTTTGGTGAGGATGTGAGGTTTTGGACCTCACTGTACCTCACTATTAACAGCTGAATGATTTTGTGAACACAGACCCTGGCAGCCCCTTGGTTTGGTTTCTTGGAGGAACAAATCTTCTTTAGAAACTAAAGCCAAGGGCTCTAAATGTGTTTTCCCTATGACCTAAACAGCTTATTGGTCTGAATGTCAAATTTATTAATCCAAATCCTGACCCATTTCTCTTTTCTCACTAGAAAAAAAAAAAAAAAAAAAAGAAAGACTCTCTGAACTCATTCTTCCCTTCTGAGACCAAAGATAAAGATAACTATATAATTATACTCTATATTCTTACCACAAACCATGATTGTGAAACTCAAAACTCCAGATGAAGGATTTTAAAGGGTATCTTAGAATCACGTTAAACTCTTCCGAAACAAGCCAAACAAAAGAAGTCAGCTGATAATGGTGATATTATTCTCACATTTAGCAAAAATAGGCTCCTTTTGCCAACCTAGCATTAGCAGAAATACATAACAAGCAGATTCTAACACCCCTAAGAGTTAAATTCTGAAACTTGTGTTTGGTTTTACTTGAACATTCTTGTAGACACTTTGGGTCAAGATAGGAGTTTGCCAGAAGTACTATAGTATCTTTCACCAACATTTTCATATCTCATCTGAGAAGCCTGAAATATCCAAAAAGTATTTATTTCTCTCAGCTCTTTTCTAGTTGTACATTATTATCTTCATTCACTCAAGCATGAACCCAGAGGTTAAATCACATGTACAAGGTCACTAGGGAACCAGAGGCCAACCTCTGCCTTTTATGGGGTTAGTCTCCACAAAACAGAGCCTCTCCCCTTACAGGCTCTTAGCCACTTTGATAATCCAGGTAATTAGGCATCATCTATTCTAATTCTTGATCCTGATGTTCCTAATATTTTTTGTCCGATGTCTGGTTTCAAAGTACAGATTGGCCAGACACCGTGCCTCATGCCTGTAATCCCAGCACTTTGTGAGGCCAAGGTGGTTGGATCACTTGAGGTCAGGAGTTCGAGACCACCCTGGCCAACATGGTGAAACCCCATCTCTACTATAAAATACAAAAATTAGCCAGGTGTCGTGTCACGCACCCATAGTCCCAGCTACTCGGGAGGCTGAGGCATGAGAATCGCTTGAACCTGGGAGGCAGGGGTTACAGTGAGCCAAGATCACGCCATTGTACTCCAGCCTGGGAGACAAAGCAAGATTCCATCTCAAAATAATAATAAATAAATAAATAAATAAATAAATAAATAGATAAATAAATAAATAAACTTTCGACTGCCTCTTCCATGAGCTAGTGGTGTGATCATTCTGAGGCTCAATTTCTGCATCTGTAAAATAAGATTGATAATAGTATCTTCCTAATTGGATTGTTTTGAAAATTACATAGGAAAACCAATATAAGGTCCATAGAACAATGCCTGGCACACAGTCCGTTTCTAACTAGTACTAACCTAAGTATGGTTTTATTGTTACTATTTTTTTATTTTTTTTATTAATCTCTTTCTTTGAAATGAAGAAACATTTAAGTTAGACCAGGCATGACTCCTGCTCTGTTGTATCTGCTTGGTCACATCCTAGGCATGCACAAGCATAAGCTTACCATGCACAAACGCAGGTACTGGAGACAGAGTCCTGAAAACTCATTGTATGTGATATTCCATGTCTTGATCCATGCTTCTGTACTGCCTGACTGCTAGATTTAAAAGTGTGTGTGTTTATAAACACACTTATATATGTGTCTCCATGTATGCACAAATGTATGTATGCATATATTGCATATGATAGAAGTGATAAAAGAATATGAATGGTAAAGTGGCACTAAAATATTGTTTTAGAGGTACTGTATTATAACCTTTATAAAACTGCTTCCACTTCATAACTTTTGTGTTTTGTGTGTGTACATATACTTTGACTCCCAGGAAGAGACTTACCTGTTTCAATTCAGGTTTGAAAAGCAGTTCCCATCACCATATATTGATCCTGTGGCTCCTCCTCTCCCATCCCTTCCTCTCCTCTCCTTTCTCTTTTCCCTTTCCTTCTCTTGAGTCCTAGATAGAAGACGAGCCTTCTGTTCCCCTTGTCTGCCCCATTAAGTGTGTTCCTTGCTTTCTGGAGCCTGGACGAAGTCACATGACTAGAATGCCATCTCTAATCCCATTTTCCATTTGTATACTGGATTTTGTTAACTGCTTTTTAAATAAAAATACGGCATGATGCTAATGTACTAAGGAGATCCAGGGATAACCATATAATTTCAAAATGATACTGATTTTGTTTATATGCAGCATAATCTTTTACAGTCCTTAGTCTTTATTTGAAGCATTGCAAAGTGGATTTTTATGAAAGGTATTATAAAGGACTCCTTGTTTCTTCATAACAGATCTGAACGTTAACTGATCAGAGTTCAGATAAATAGTCTTTACTCTCCATTAAAATATTAAAAAGCCTTTGGTAAGAAACTAGCATAAAGATCCTTCATTCTTGCTTAATGAACACTTGTTGGCAAGTATAACACTTTAATAGCTTTGCAGAATGAATTTTGTGTGTGCATCCTCCATTTCCCTGTCAGACACTTGTCCAGGTGCTAGAAATTTATTGGGGGAAGCATATTTTTACTCATTAGTTTTGTATTTGATTACAGAATAGTAAAATATGAACCACCAAGTCCCCGAGGCATAGCTGTGTACATTGAGATTAGTAATTGCATGTCATCGTGTTTTCCATTGGAATTTATATGGACAGATAGGATAGGTGCTTCTTAAGTAGGTTTAAAAGCAAAGCAAATTTGTATTTAATCTTTTTTGCAGCTATAGTTTCCCTAATGGAGTAAAGGTTAGGCTATATCATATATTTTAAACATAGTTTTAATTTATTTTTTCTCTTCTCTATTTTTTTCTTCACAGTTGAAGCATATCAGATTTTCATGCTAACCACTGCTAAAAAAAATCAGTGCCTATAAGAACGCTATGATATAAAACCTGTCAACAGAGACCAGTTTTGCCCACATTCCAGCAAGCACAATGAGAAGGGATGATTATAGGTGTAGACAAGCCTCACCATTCAAACAGGGAGCTTAAATACAAAACAGAAATTACACATTGATCTTCAAGAGACATCTTTTTTTTATCTAGAAAGTTCAGTATTTTTAATATGAAGATTGTAGTTTTCCCCTTAAACAAGTTATGTGTTTGGAGGCTGAGGTTGTAAGTTTTTTTTTAGTTATGCTTGCAAAGAGAAATTATCATTTTGTTGTTTTGTGATATAATAATAATAAAAGAGCTGCATTAAATTAGGTGATTTTGCCTTAGATTGTGCTGTGGTTAAGCAGTGCCAATCATGTTGTGCTCTTTTCTGTAAAGATGCTCATAAATGCAATTTCTAAAACAGAATCTAATGAGGTACTTAATGGTCACAAAACTGGCACATTTGATAATTAATGTTCCTTACTGATTTTTTGCTGATGCTGCATAGTGATAAACAGTGGTATATGTTAACTAAACATATTCTTGAACCATTAGTTAAAATAAAATAAGATCACAAAAATAGCTTTAATAATGTTATTTACTATAGAGTGAATGAACACTTCATGGCATCTTTCAAGGACCAGCAAGAAAACGATCCACAAAGTATTGTCCACTCTGAGAAGCAGAAACCCCTTCTTCACATGGAGGGTATAAAAGAGTTGTGGCAATTTATCTGCTTATATTGTCACTCTAATAAAAACTAAGGTACTTCATTTCATAGGTTCTCAGTTATCAAAAAAAAAAACTTTATTGAGCACTTACTATGTGCCAGGCACTTAGCTATACATTTTCTCATTACATCCCCTTAACAGTTCTATATGCAAATTCTCTTATGCCAATAATTGCCCCCATTTTAAAGATTAGGTACTAAGGCTTAGCAAAGTTAAGGTCACATAGCTTTTTAGTGAGAGAAGTCATTTATAAGGAAGGCAGTGGCATGTAAAGAAAGTGCCGTCATTTTATTGAGCATATAAAACCTGAGTTTGAATTCATGATCTACTATTTATTTGGCAGTTATGTGAAGCACTTAGCCTCCTTCAGCCTTGGTTTTCTCATCTATAAAATGAGAATAATACCTGATAGTGAGTAAGGTTAGAAATCATATCTGTAATGCAGCTTGGGATATGACTTGAAGATGTTTAATGATCACAAAATGGTAGTTCTTTCCCCCCAAATACACACGCACACACGTGCAGAGAGAGAGACAGAGAGAAAGGAGAGAGAGAGAGAGAGAGAGACTCTCTCCATGCTTTCAAAGAATTCAGCAAGTGGAATTGAAAAACAGGTATCTCTGCCTGCAAAGCTCAGGACCTTTCCAATATTCTATTCTGCCTTTTATAAACATGAGTTATCAGTGATTCTTTGTCTCACAGCACACAAAGCAAGTTTAAATCATAGCCGATAGATACCTGAATCTTCAAATGTGACACATGACTTTATGAGTGTCTTTAATAAAAGTACATTAAAGGACTAGTCAACCTCACGACTCTAAACCTAACTTTGTGTGACCTTTTACAACCATTTATAATAATATTGCAGGAAATTCTGTTGTTCAAAAACGCATGCAGAAATCAATTTCTCCTTACCCCCAGTTACTAATCACAGAATCTGATTTGGGGTATGTGAATGTGTGTGTAATTCTTGACATTAGTTTGATTGGTTGACTTGAACACACTTTTAATGGAGAACATGCTAGATTAAAATAAAAATGTAGAAAGGTTTGGGGAAAAAATATGACCTAAAATCTATACTAGACATTGCTTTTTCAAAAGAAGGAGAGATTAGATACTATAGTTTATAAACTACCAACTTCTAGTTTTTTCTTAAATTGCATCAATGTTTGAAGGCAGATGGATCATGTTTATTTTTTATTGTTGTTGTTTGTAAATTCCCATTGACTTCAAAAGGGGCATGCCTACTAAGAATAGTGTGCATTTCGCAGCTGAGATTTAAAGGATTTGAGGGACTCAGAAAAGCTGAGAGATAATTGAAGACTCACAAGGGAGGCATAGAAGGGATCAGAACAGCAAAGGGAGGCTCAAGGAGGATTGCAGGGGCTCCAAAGGAGCTGCGACTGGATCAGTGTAACAAACAGAGGTTAAAGGAGCTCCTAACGGCAGAGGAACAGTGAGAGAGAATTAGAATGTCATAGGGGACAAATAAGAAAGAGGATACAAGTATGGGCTAACTATACTCAGAATGCTACACTCATCTGGACGTCTTCACCTGTCCCTGTGGACTAGACCCAGCCTACCTGCTAACTCATCCCTAGTGGCAGACCATAAATCCAACTGCCTCCTGAATGTCTCTATTGGGTTGGCCATAGACACTTTACACTTAGTGTGCCTGAGCTTGAATTAATCATCTCTTCTTCCCTGCCTGTGACTTAGGTGTCAGAGTATCTCAGAGAATTTCTGTGACTCATATCTTCCATTTAGAATCTCCTGGTTCTGAATGGTATTCTTGTACCTGGATTCTCTGCCTGCTTAGCTATTTAAATTGACCCTTTGGCTCTAGTGTCTGTCTGGCCCTCAGTTTCACCTCTGTTCTGTGTTCTGCAGTCCTGCAGGCCATTGCTGGGCTTGCCAAGCCCACATTCCTAGAGAAATTGTTTCTGGCTCTCTGTTAGTCTAAGAAAGAAATGTATGCCTTTATTTGATCTTAAAGTTGGGTGTTCTAAAGTTCTCCCTCATCCTTCCCTTCTCTATCTAATAAGCCACCAGGTTTTGTCAATTTCACTTCCAAAATATTTCTTCTTTTATATTGCTCACCTTTTTCCTCAATGCCATTTCTTGTAAATTTATTATTTCTTCAACCCTTGACTGAAACATTGTCATCATCTCCTACCTGGTTGCCCTGTCTGTACTCTTAATCCCCATCTCCCACTCTATTTACCTAAATCATGTTTCTAGAATATAAATACAAGTACATCAAATTAGTTAATTCAATTAAAAATCTTTCAATGTCTCCCTATTGCCTTTAGGACAAAGTCCAAACTCTTTAACACAACATATAAATTCCTTCTAAGTCCATCCCCTTCCTTACTTCTTCATCATCACACTCTGCCATTCACTATCTCTTTTGGTACTCCCCAGCCATACTGAACTACTTGAAGTTTAATGGCAGGCCATGCTTCCACATCTTTGCTATTCCTTCCATTTGAAATGCCTTTCTCTCAGCCTCCTCCCCTCCCACTGTCATCCTGATGAACAGCTCTTATTCTACAACATTCAGCTCAAGTGCCATTTGGTAGAGACACTTTCCAAGGCACTCTTCCATTCAATCTCTATAGTCATGGCCAGACATACCCAAGTTATATTTCCATGGAAGCAAAGGGGCCAGTAGGTTCACACCATATAATGAGAATGTTTTAGGGGTGGGGAGCCATACCCAGCTGAAAATACTGGGAGAAGTCTGGACCAGCACATAAAGCATGGAATGTTTGGGACAGGCCAATGGCTGCAGATGATAGTTCAAATCAGAGGAGAGTCAAATGAAATGTGTGGGTGTCCTAATAAAGACATGCCACTCAACAAAGGAAAATCCAATAGCAGTCAATTAACTTAAGTAGGTAGATGGTTGGTTGATATGGGAATTTTGTGACAGAGGGCAGAACTACAGTTCCTATGCTTAGAGATAGCTGGATTGCTTAATAAAATGGGGTCTTGGGCTCAGGAAACAAGACAAAAATAATCAGTAACAGGACAGGGGTAAAAGAGGAAAACAAATCTAGAAATAGGCAAAAGCCAGTTGTAAGAAATTGAGGCATACATTAAAGAGTCCATCCAGCAGCAAGTGACTTGATGCTGAGCTCCAGCATGCTGTGGGAGAGTGGCTCCAGATCATGGCCTAAGGCCTCCACTTAGGGACTGGGTAGGGCTGGATCCCAGCAGAGAAAAGTGTGGCTGCAATCTCGCTATGAGCGGGCTGTCAAGACAGAGCCAGGGAGGGCCTAAAACCCTCCATACTCTAGCTAATATTAATTCTGTCAGGGTGGTGGTTTTTCTTGACATTTGGCCTAATTTTTTTCCTTACTTAATTTTATTCAGTGTAATTATTATACCATTATATCTCACTTTTGTTACACCTTTTCATGATCTTTTTAAAGAAAATCTCTCCCTGATATTTGTAGACTTCCAGTGTTTGTAAATTGTCGACACATCCCTATTAATTGTTGCTTAGTCAGCCCTCTTTCCAGTTTACATCCCTAACCTTTCTTTGTATTCCAGGCCGTTTGTTACATGAGCATTTCTCTAAATCAGTTATGCTCTCATCTTTCTGACATGGATATACCCTCATTCAAATGGGGAACTCAGGAGATGGCTCCCTCAGTTTTGTAACCATCACCATGATCAACAGGGCAAACTCACACAGAAACATAGTTCTTCTCCTGTCTGAAAGAGACCCGGTTCCACTCTGCCCCTCTAGAAAATACCCCAGACTTCTGCAAATTATAATGATCTTCTCACTTGAGATGGTAATGAGTACTGAATCTTCCACCTAAGGAATCTGGTTAGATTTTATGGCTTAGCGGTTACATGCCACAGCTTTAAAGACAGAAAGAAAGATCTATTCTAGGTCTATTTTTGCTGAAAAACTTTGGGCAAATTCAATTTTTATAGGCCTCAGTTTCCCTGCCTATAAGATGGCCATGATATCTCGAGGCTGTTGTAAGGAGAAAATATATGTTAACACTTTGGTACAATGTCACATACATAATAATTGTTCAATAAATGAGTTGGTAATTGTGATGCATGTGGAAAATCTCTCAGATCCGGGTTCTCAGTTAGGGTATTTTTTTTTTCTCTTCAGAGTTATCAAAGCTGATACTCTCTGAGACTGTAATCATAGACGGAACATGTTTTTCAGGCTTTGGGGATTTTAGTTCCCCAAATTCATTGTGTTCTCCTCTTTCTATGCCAGCAAGGGAAGGTTTCTCTGCCGGTTTCACCTGATCTTTAGAAAGTTGCCTAATGTGAAATTCTAGGAAATTTCTCTCACCTTTCATTTAAGATCTTTGTTGATATGCATCATCCCTGGCTGGAAATTCATGATTAAAAGGTATTTCATAATTGCTACCCATTTCCTTTCCTCCCCAAATCACAGCAAAAAAATGTTGAAAGGATGTTATAGATGAAATCAAAAAGAGATCAATTGCCCAGAAGGTCTTTCAGCATTGATTGACAACCTGCCTGGTTCATACAGATCTAACATCTTGTTTCTTGTCATTTTCACACAAACAAGTGTTATATAAGAGGAAACTGAGGCTCCCTTTTTTTAGGTACATTATAAGTAAATTAACTGTAAAATCTTTTTCCCTTCAGACATTTCCACAACAGGCTCTAAAATAAGTGGACTTCAAGACTTCCTTGGCCACCACATTGTCTCTCTTAGGAGATATAACTATGCAACCAGCATTTCTGGGTTTGAATCCTGACTCTACCTCTTATGAACTGTGTGATCCTGGGCAAGTTACTTAGCTATTATAAGCCTCATTTCCATCTGTAAAATGGATATAATAATCCCTGCATGGGATAGCTGAGCAGGCTTTCTGGTGTGTAGTGTGAGTTGGAAAATGGTGGCCCCTTCCTGCTCTTCCCGCCTACTTCAGGTCCTTGTCAAACATTCTTAGCTCTCCCTTTTTTTTCCTTCTTGGACAAGCCTCTTCTGTTCAAGAAAGTATTAATAATGTTCAGGTACATTCAGAGTAAAAACTAAATCCTTGGCTCTGTGTGAAGTGTCCAAATACTTTAAAATGTCCTTTCTTAAATTCCACCCAAAATGCTTTGTGATTTTTAAGCATATTGCCTTATTTAAACAAGCTGCAATCTGATGTTTAGGAAGAAGTGAAAAATAATACGGTGTTGGTGTGGAAAGTCAGAAACTAATATGTTTATTTCTATTTTTATTTTAAATACTGTGCACATGTACCCTAAAACTGAGTGCTGGGCCACTGCCAACACTAGGAAGCCAGGGGTGAGCACAGCCTACCTCCTGAAGTGTTGGAAAAATTACCTAAGAGAATGTGGGCAAGAGCCCTTGCAAACTTTGGTTGATTGTGAAAATGGAACCTGAAATGGTAAAAATGCAGGTAAAATAGACAATAAAACAAATACTTAAAGACACACGTTCCGAGAGACCCTACAATTTCAAGTTTTCGTGTGAGATGAGTGTATTTGCATCCTGTCCCCGATATGGATCATGAGTGCTTATGTCACTACATCTCTCTGCACTTCAATTTCCTCCCTGTCATATGAGAGTAATGCCGTATCTCCCTCAGAGAACGGCCCCTAAGATTATATATAATCCTTTCCTATGTAACTATGTGAAATAGTTATTACTTGTAAAAAATAGCCAACATTCTAGAACTAGGGAGATAAAAATCTATCTAACCAAGCACAGGGCACTGCTCCCTCCCTCCCCCAACCCTTTGAAGCATCAAAGTAAGATTTCATTGTTTAAATTCTGATAGTCAAACTTCTTCACTAAATTTTCAAACCACTGACCCTCTTCACCAGTCTGCAGGCTCTTTTAAACTCAAGTGAATGGAAGTGTTTCTTGTGGCGTTTCAGTTGTGTTGTTGAATGAAATTGAAGTCACTCCAACAAATGATTCAAATAGATTGCTGTAGCCTGGGCGAGTTTCATCCAGCCAAACAGAAGAGAAATAACGTATAGAATTCTTAGGTATGTCCTTCCCTTTTCTGTGGCCTAGTCCCTCTGCCTGTTGTCATGGATAATATTCAGCTGGCAGGTGCTGTCACTTGCCGCTTACGATTACGGAGGTTTTTCAGCCCAGAACGCTCGAGAGAGCTCTCAGAAGAATATTGCCATTCTGAGATTCCATACTTACCTCTTGTGCGATTCGTCTCCACTTGAAACTGAACGGAATCCCATTAATTATCACTTCAGGTAGTAAATCAGTTTCTCATATGTGAAAGGAATGCTGCAACCAGAGTCCCTCTTTTTGTTTGGGATCATCAGAGGGTTATTACAAATGGTATTGAACTCATAAGAATAATTTTAGCATTACTGCAACAACAAAGCATTTTGTAAATGTATAACCTTGTTTTTCTTAAAAATCCCTGAATAACTCTGAAGTCACGTTGCTGGCTTAAGTGTGATAGCTCTTCTCTCTCTCTCTCTGTTCCCTCCAACTTTAAAAGCATGTATTCAGTCTCTGGCTTTAAAGTCAAGGCAATCTGCTGATTGACTGTGCTGACATAATTGTGTTAATGACAAGACACGGAGGCTGCATTGTTAGATAGGTCGCTTATCATCACTATTTATTTAGTTCGCCCTGCCAAGTCTGAATTATACTTTTTATATATTGTGGTTAGAGCCAGTCATTTAAAGTGCTTCAGTGTTGAAACAACAGTTTTTTTTACAAGTCTTTTTGCTGTAGTTCAAGAGGAAAAAAAAGTCTTCTACAGCATCATTAAACAGGGTTCAAAGTAAGTCCTTGCTGAAAGATGTGAAGTTTGAGCTCTTAGGAAATGAAATCTTTGATCTCCAAAATGATTAGCGAAAATATTTTTGTACACAGGCTCATTTTTATTTCATGTTAAAGAAAATAATACAGTTTAATCTACATATTACTTTTTATTCTAATGCCTCAAGTCAATCTCTATAACTGCCTGAAAGCCCTCTGCTCACTGCTGAGGGAAGAAACTGGAGACAGGCCTATCTTTCAAGGCATCAGAGCTATTTGGCTGAGTGCAGAAGGACCTCACTTATATGGTGCCACTATCATATTTTCAAAGGATGGTATTTCAAAAATGCAAAATTCTTTTTTCAGATGACAGTTGTGGAGAATTAATATAAAAAAATAAGTGAATAACCATGAGTCATTAGACTGAGCTGTTGAAGCAGTAGGCCATCCTCAAGCCATTCTATGAAAATAGGAAGGATGGCCTTTGGGATAAGAAAGAACAACAAATGCTAGGATCATTAGTACATAGGCTGAGCAAACTCTAGATTGTCCTGCTGAAAAATGATACAAGAGTGGAATGGTTATACTGAATGCTCAAATTATCCTCATGTACATAGAACTGACTTTCATTCTTGTCTTGTCTTTGATTTTGCTTGATTTAGGTGCATTTTAAAGCCATATTTATTTATTTACTAGGTGCCAGCCACTGTTCTGGGCTCTGGAGTATGGTAATGAACTAACCCAAGCTCCTGTCCACACAAAGCTTCTATTCTTTATAAGAGACACATGAGCATTCTTGTACATGAATCCCATGCACTTATACTAGAATTTTTCTGGGATATAATTCTGAGTCATACAATAAGCTCATCTTCTGTATTATGGATAATGCCAAATTTCTCCCCTGAGTGGTTATGTCAATTAACACAGCAGCCCCCAACCAGGGATTGGTTTTGTGGAAGACAATTTTGCGAGGGACCCATGGGTGAGGGGTGGTTTTGGTTTGATTCAAGCACATTATATTTATTGTGCACTTTATTTCTATTATTACAGTGTAACATATAATAAAATGATTGTGCAATTTGTAATAATTATACATCTCACCATAATGTAGAATCAGTGGGAGCCATGAGCTTGTTTTCCTGCAACTAGATGGTCCCATCTGGGGGTGATAGGAGACAGTGACAGATCATCAGGCATTTGATTCTCATAAGGAGCATGCAACCTAGATCCCTCGCATGCGCAGTTGACAATAGAGTTCACATTCCTATGACAATCTAATGCTGCTGCTGATCTGACAGGAGGTGGAGCTCAGTCAGTAATGCGAACAATGGGGAGTGGCTGTAAATATAGAGGAAGCTTTGCTTCCTTACTTGCTCACCTCCTGCTGTGCAGCCCTGTTCCTAACAGGCCATGCTCAGGGGTCGGGGACCCCTGAATTGACATATATGAGAGTTCCCACAGATCTCCCTTTGGTATTTTCAGACTCTGATTTTGCAAATCTAATGGGTGAGAAATTTTATGTTATTGTAAATTAAAATTGCATGTTGTGACTACTAGGGAGGTTGAGCATATTTGCTGTTCGACCTCTCAGTTTGTTGCTGGTGTTTGGCCACTCTGTTTCCTCTTTTCCCTATGGCACCTGCTCATTCTGTTCTTTTTACTTGCTTATTTTTAAGTAGAGATTCTGATGTTTTTTGCGTTGTTTTGTTAGAAGTTTTCATATATTCAGATAATGCTTTGTCAACTATGTTTGCAAATAATTTCACCCTGTCTGTGTTTTTCTATTCTTTTTTTCTTTATAGTATCATTTGCTGGACAGGAGGGTTTTTTTGTTTTTGTTTCTGTCTTGTGAGACAGGGTCTCACTGTGTCACCCAAGCTGGTGATGCAATCATGGCTCACTGTAACCTTGACCTCCCAGGCTCAAGTGATCCTCCCACATCAGCCTCCTGAGTAGCTGGGACTACAGGTATATGCCACCATGCCCAGCTAATTTTTGTATTTTTTGTAGAGACAGGGTCTCACCATATTGCCCAGGCTGGTCTCAAACTCCTGAGCTCAAACGATCCTCCTGCTTTGGCCTCCCAAAATGCTGTGAATACAGGCCTGAGCAACCATGCCCCGACTAGGCAGAAGTCTTTAATGTCAAACTTTTCCATTTTTGTATGGCTTTACTATTGAATTGTCTTTTCCTACACTCAGATCAAACAAATATTCTCTAATTTCTTCGACAAGTTTTTAAGTTTTGCTTTCACATTTAGGTCTCTGATTCACCAGGAATGGATTTGTTGTTTGTTAAGAGATAGGAATTCAAATCTTTTCCCCATATGGTTAATTGATGTTAGCATGTTGGATCATGGATTTGTAGTGCCACCTCAGTCATCCATTATAATTCTGTCTGTTCCTGGATCTCTTCTGGGCAACCAATCCAATCTCGTCTGTTCCACTGGTCCAACATGTTTATTCCTAACTCTATATTACACTGTATTAGTTATTATAAGTACAATTACAATACTAATGTTTCTTTCTATGCAGTATAGTATGACCCATCTTATTCTTCTAAATCATCTTGTCCCTTTGCGTCTTCAAGTTAATTTTATAATCATTTGTCAGATTATATTTTTAAAGTCTTATTCAAATTTTAATTAGACTTTATAGATTAATTTGCAAAGAAATTGTAGCATTATAATGACAAGTTTTCTTATACATGAACATGACAGATCTCTCCATTTATTTATTTATCTATTTATTTTTTGTTTATTGAGACATAGTCTCACTCTGTCACCCAGAGTGGAGTACAGCTTACTGCAACCTCTGCCTCCCAGCCTCAAGTGATCCTCCCACCTCAGCCTCTGAAATACATGGGACTACAGGCACATGTCACCACGCCTGACTAATTTTTGTATTTTTTTGTAGAGATGGGGTTTTGCCATGTTGCCCAGGCTGGTCTCAAACTCCCAGACTCAAGCCATCTGCTTGCATCGGCCTCCTAAGATCCTGGGATTACAGGCATGAGCCACCACACCCAGCCTTTCCATTTATTTAGACATTTTTAATCTTAAAAAATTTTCACCTTTAAGATTTTGTACTCCTTAGTTGGGCATGGTGGCTTATTCCTGTAATCCCAGCACTCTGGGAGGCCAAGCAGCAGGATTGTGTGAGCCCAGGATCTGAAGAGGCGCCTGGGCAAAAAAGCAAGACCCAATTGCCAAAAAAAAAAAAGATTTTGCACTTCTCAAAATTTTTGTTAGAATCTTTTTTCTAAATGAAATACCTTTTCTAAATATTTTTCCGATTGTTGAAATTTACAGGAATGCATTTCCTTTTGTATATGAATTATTTATCCAAAACTATGTTGAAGTCTTTAAAGTCCCAAACTTTCTTGGTGTGTGCTTTGTTTTTATTTTTTATTAATTTTTATTTATTTATTTATTTATTTTGAGATGGAGTCTCACTGTGTCACCCAGGCTGGAGTGCAGTGGCATGATCTCAGCTCACTGCAACCTCCACCTCCTGGGTTCAAGCAATTCTCCTGCCTCAGCCTCCCAAGTAGCTGGGACTACAGGCACGTGCCACCATACCCAGCTAATTTTTTGTATTTGTAGTAGAGACAGGGTTTCACCGTGTTAGCCAGGATGGTTTCGATCTCCTGACCTTGTGATCTGCCCGCCTCAGCCTCCCAAAGTGCTGGGATTACAGGTGTGACCCACTGCACCCAGCCCACATTTTTATTTTTTTAACCATGTTATTAGTGAATTATAAATGTTATCCTTACTTCTTTCTAATTTAAAAAAAATTTATCATGTATTGTAGACATAACTAGAGGCTCCAGCACAAAATGAATGCAAGTGGTATTAATGTTCAACCTATGTTCTGTCTTAAATTTGTAGGAGACTTTATCATTAGGTATATTTGCTGTGGATTCAGCAGAAATCTTTTTTATTGTTGTTTGAGTGGTTTTCTTTCTATTTCTAGATTGCTATGAGTTTTCATCACAAAGAACTGTAAAATTTCATCAAATACATTTTCTGCATCTGATGAGTGGTCTCATGTAGTTTTTCTTCTTTAATTTGTTCATGGGGTGAATTATCTCAGTAGGCTTCCTAATGTTAAAACAACCTTGCATTCCTGAGATATACTCAAGTTGGTCATGGCATACTTCTTTTTTTTTTTTTTTTTTTGAGATGGACTGTCACTCTGTCACCCAGGCTGGAGTACAGTGGCACGATCTTGGCTCACTGCAACCTCCACCTCCCAGATTCAAGTGACTCTCTTGCCTCAGCCTCCCGAGTAGCTGGGACTACAGGCGCGTGCCACAATGCTTGGCTAATTTTTTGTATTTTTAGTTGAGATGGAGTTTCACCGTGTTAGCCAGGATGGTCTCTATCTCCTGACCTCATTATCTGCCTGCCTCAGCCTCCCAAAGTGCTGGGATTACAGGCGTGAGCCACCATGGCCAGCCTACTTCTTTTAATATATCATTGAATACATTATTTAAAATCTGTTTTATTTTGTGGGAAAATATACAAAACATAAAATTTACCATCTTAAGTATACAGCTTAAGTGTACATCTTAAGTGTACAGTTAAGTATTTCTGTGCAACCAATCTCCAGAATATTTTTGTGTTGCAAAACTGAAACTCTATGCCCATTAAACAACAAATCCCCATTTCTCCCACTCCAGTCGCCAGCAACAACAATTCTATTAATACTTTCTGTCCCTATGAATTTGATTACTGTAGATACTTCAAATAAATAGACTCTTACAGCATTTATCTTTTGGTGACTGGCTTATTGCACTTAACATAGTGTCTTCAAGATTCATCCATGTTGTAGCATGTTTCACAATTTCCTTTGTCTTTAAGGCTGAACAATATCCCATTATATATAATGTATGTATATGTGCGTGTGTGTGTGTGTATAATAAAATCTATATAGTCCCTTTTTTATTTTATTTATTTATTTTTGAGATGGAGTTTTTGCTCTGTTGCCCAGGCTGGAGTGCAATGGGGCAATCTCAGCTCACTGCAACCTCTGCCTCCTGGGTTCAAGCAATTCTCCTGCCTCAGCCTCCTGAGTAGCTGGGATTACAGGTGCCCGCCACCATGCCTGGCTAATTTTTGTATTTTTAGTAGAGATGAGATTTGACCATGTTGCCCAGGCTGGTCTCAAACCCTTGACCTCAGGTGATCCAACCACCTCAGCCTCCCAAAGCATAGGATTACAGGTGTGGGCCATGGCACCCAGCCCCTTTTATATTTACATATAAATACATAGAATTATAAAATAGAATATATATATAACATAAGTCCACTTATATATGAATTTTTTTCAATAAAGTTACACCAGGTGTGCCTGCCTCTTTTGCCTCCTCCTCTTCCATCTCCTGCATCTCTTCCACTTCTGCCACCTCTGAGACAATAAAATCAATCCCTTCTCTTCCTCCTTCTCCTCAGCCTTCTCAACATGAAGATGATGAGGTTGAAGACCTTTATGATGATTCACTTCCACTTAATGAATAGTAAATATATTTTCTCCTCTTCATGATTTTCTTAATAACATGTTCTTTCCTCTAGCTTACTTTATTGTAAGAATAAAAAGCAATCTATAATACATACAACATAAAATATGTGTTAATCGACTGTTTATGTTATCAGCAAGGCTACCAGTCAACAGTGGGCTATTAGTGGTTAAGTTTTGGGGGGAATCAAAAGTTATATGCAGATTTTCAACTGGGAAGGGTATTGGAGCCCCCAACCCCTAGGTTGTTCAAGGATCAACTGCAGTTAGAATCCTACAGTAGGCAGTCTTTTCAGATTAGCTTCATTCACTTATTAATATGTCTTTTAAATTTTCTCCATATCTTTTCATGGCTTGATAGCTCATTCCTTTTAATATCTATTAATACTCCATTGTTTGGGTGTACTGTAGTTTATATATCCATTCATCTGCTGATATGGTTTGGCTCTGTGTCCTCATCCAAATCTCATCTTGTAGCTCCCATAATTCCCATGTGTTGTGGGAGGGACTCGATGGGAGGTGATTTAATCATGGGGGCGAGTATTTCCTGTGCTGTTCTCCTGATAGTGAATAGGTCTCATAAGATCTGATGGTTTAAAAAACAGGAATCTCCTTGGACAAGGTCTTTCTTTGCCTTCTGCCATCCATGTAAGATGTAACTTGCTCCTCCTTGCCTTCCACCATGATTGTGAGGCTTCTCCAGCCACATGGAACTGTGAGTTCTCCATTAAACCTCTTTCCTTTGTAAATTGCCCAATCTCGGGTATGTCTTTATCAGCAGCATGAAAATGGACTAATACACCTGCTAAAGAATATCTTGGTTTCTTGGTTGCTCCCATGTTTGGGCAATTGTTAATAAAGCTGTTATAAACACCCATACATCCACAAGAAGTTTTTTATGTTGTTTATTTTTTAGAGACAGAGTCTTGCTCTGTCACCTAGGCTGGAAAGCAGCAGTGCAACCATAGCTTACTGAAACCTTAAATTCCTAGGTTCAAGTAACCCTCTTGCCTCAGCTTCTGAAGTAGCCAGGCCTACAGGCATGTGCCACCATGTTTAGCTTTTTGTTTTTTTTTTTTTTTTTTTAGTTTGTTTGTAGAGACAGGGTCTCACTATCTTGACCAGACTGACCTCAAACTCCTGACA
The DNA here is from genome assembly GCF_028878055.3 of Symphalangus syndactylus. Taxonomy (NCBI): domain Eukaryota; kingdom Metazoa; phylum Chordata; class Mammalia; order Primates; family Hylobatidae; genus Symphalangus; species Symphalangus syndactylus. The sequence continues at coordinate 41,512,340 of NC_072441.2, read as the reverse complement.
TGAAGTAATCCTCCTGCCTTGGCCTCCCAAAGTGCTGAGATAGGCATGAGCCACTGCACCCGATCCCATGAGCATATTTTTCTGTGTAAAACATAACTCTTCAACTCCTTCAGGTAAACACCAAGGAGCATGATTGCTGAATCATATGGTAATAATAGGTTTAGTTTTGCCTATTAACTGCCTTCAGGGAGATTACAGTCTAGTTAAAGTGATGCTCAAATAGCTAAGTGAAATACAGTGTTGAAATGTAAAACTCTAGAGAACAAGGAGCTATTAGAGAATGTCACGGATTCATGCCAAATGGAGGAAATTATATCTAAGCCGAGAACTAAAAAGTGAGTAGTAATTATTCAAGCAAAGAGAGTGGGAAAAGAGATCCAGCCAGAGTAAAAAGAATGTACAGACTCCTTGGCATGAAACAGATATAATTAAAAGGCTCGTTGCAGACACTGTGAAGAGAATCAATGGGAAAAGGCATGGCAGTAAATGCTGGTGTAGCTCCACTCAAAAGATGTTGCCACAGTTGGACCCAACTAGCCTACAATTAGCTACACAAAGAAACAAAACAGATAAACTAAAAAGTCACAAAACTCAAGGGAAGTCATCCTCATAGTGGCCTAAATGCCCTGTGTAATAAGAAAAAACAGTATGCAAAAGACAAAGATAGGAATTGCCTTTCTTGACTTCTGACAAGTTGCCAGACTGCAACATCTCAGACAGATAAATTATATTGTTCAATAATTTCTCACGTGTTTCTTCCTCATATTCTCTCTAGCAGATTCTACGTTCCTTGAGCACAAAAATTATGTCTAACTTATGTCTAAATTCCCTTTAAATATAACCCAGAAAACACATTGTAGATATGTTAACTTGCTTTTCACTGGTGAGCAGCAAGTCCCTACATGATTATTTACATCTCATATGCTTTGATAACATTTTTCAAGACCTTGGTGTCTTTGACCTCTAAGAAAGAAAATAATAAAACTTTCAAGACAGGTATGAGTTAGTATATTATCCTTGTTTGAAACAATCTGTTGAAAGTGAATTTTATCCCACAGAATATAATGCCTCCTTTACACTCATTATGGTGTAAATAAATATGGATTTCCATATGATTACTAAATTGACACTATTTTTCCTGTATTTTCCTACTGTTATAAGAATGAATGGGAAATATGTAATTTTTTTTAACACACGATTTTCCTTCCCCCTTCAGAAAAATTCTAAGTTCTTTGGGAAATAGCATTTTTGGCACTTGTTAAAAACAATGTACATTTTTACCCTGTGAAGTAAAAAAAGATGGAGGTTTTCTCAAATGTGTTGAGTACTTTTGAGAACACAAGGTCACTCTGGTCATGTCACATAAGTTCAAAGATTGAAGTACTTTCTTAATTGTCTTTAATCTAATGGGGACATAGTGGGCAATAAAGTATCATGACCCCTATTGTCCTCCCTGTTTTGAGAATACAGGGAAGGGACACAGGGACACACAGTGAATGACTTCCCTAGAAACTACTGTAAAAAGTATTCACAGATTATATGTATCAGTAAATACATACATGTATTTTCTTTCTTTCTTCCTGTATATAATATATATGTGACACATATAAAGTGATAAAAGGTCGTCAAGAAGAAAAGACAGATAGTTTTCTAGATGGCTTTGTTTTAGATTGATACAAGTATCAAGAAAAGACTGATTCAACTATTTGCAAAACTCAGGTATCATTTATTCAAAGTATAGTTGACCCGTGAACAAGGCAAGAGTTAATGGCACTGACTCCTGCCCAGACAAAAATCCACATATAACTTTTTTTTTTGAGACGGAGTCTCGCTCTTGTCTCCAGGCTGGAGTGCAGTGGTGCGATCTCAGCTCACTGCAACTTCTGCCTCCCGGGTTCAAGCAGAGCCTCCTGCCTTAGCCTCCCGAGTAGCTGGGACTACAGGCACGCCACCACGTGCAGCTAATTTTTTGTATTTTTAGTAGAGATGGGGTTTCACCATGTTGTCCAGGATGGTCTCGATCTCTTGACCTCGTGATCCGCCCGCCTTGGCTTCCCAAAGTGCTGGGCTTACAGGCATGAGCCACCAAGCCCAGCCAAAAATCCACATATAACTTTTGACTCTCCAAAAACTTAACTGCTAATAGACTACTGTTGACCAGAAGAAGCCTTACCAACAACATGAACAGTCAATTAACACATATTATATACTGTATTCTTATGATAAAGTAAGCTACAGAAAAGAAAATGTTATTAAGAAAATCATACAGAAAAGAAAATATATTTACTATTCATTAAGTGGAAGTGGATCATTGTAAAGACCTTCATTCTTGTCATCTTCACATCAAGTAGGCTGAGGAGGAGGAAGAAGAGAAGGGACTGGTCTTGCTGTCTCAAGGGTAGCAAAGTCTGAAGAAGTGAAAGAGGTGGAAGAGGAGGCAGGAGTGGGAGGCACACTTGTGTAACTTTGAGAAAGTGCATATTAATTTCTCTAACATTTTGCTTTTCACTTCTTTAAAAATGTTTCTATACAGTACCAATCCTTCTTCCACCATTTGCTTTAGTTTCAGTGCCCATATCATAGAAGTGTCCATATTATAAAAGAAGTCAAAAGCAGTCTCAAATAATCAGAACCCTTCTGCCAGGTTGTCTAATTTGTGTTATAGCACTGCTTCTTCTGTCTTTTTGCTCATTGTCTGGCGCGGATGCAGAAGCACTCATCTCCATTAAGTCACCTCCTATTAATTCCTCTAGTGTAGTGTCTGTTAACTCTTAACTTTCTCCAAGATCCAAATTTTGAAACCCTTGCCGCACCATACCATTTTTGCCATATCCAGAATCTCTTTCATGACTTTCTTGATTGATTCTGTCATAAATCCTGTGAAGTCATGCACAACATCTGGACACAGTTTTCTCAAGCAGGGACTTACTATTTTGAGCTTAATGGCTTTCACAGCTTTTTCTGTAACAACAGTGGCATCTGCAATAATGTAATCCTGCCAGACTTTCAAGATGTTCTCTCTAACACGGTTCTCTTTCGTGACATTGGAGATCCTTTCCATAGAGTACCATGTGTGATGAGCCTTAAAGGTCCTTATGACCTCCTGATCTAGAGGCTGAATTAAAGATGTTATGTCTGGGGGCAAGTAGACCACTTCTACACCTTTGGTGTCAAACTCATGAAGTCCTGGAGGCCCAGGGGCATTGTCTAATTTCAAAAGAACTTTAAAAGGTAGTCCTTTATTGGCAAGGTACTTCCTGACTTCAGGGACAAAGCATCAATAGAACCAATCCAGAAAAATGATTCCCATTGTCCAGGCCTCCTCGTTGTACAACCAAAAGATTGGCAGCTGGTATTTATTTATATTTTCCCTCAAGGCTCCCAGGCTAGCAACTTTATAGACAAGGGTATCCCTGATCGTAAGCCTGCATGTACTTGTACAAAATAGTAGAGTCAGACTATCCCTTCCTGCCTTAAATCTGGTGCTTACTTCTCTTCCTTACAAATAAATGTCCTTTATTGCTTTTTTTCCTCCCAGAATAGGGGAATTTCATCTGCATTAAAACCCCATTCAGACAGATATCCTTTCTCCTCAATGATTTTCTTAATGACATCTAGGAACTTGTCTGTTGCCTTTTGGCTGGCAAAAGCCGATTCTTCTGTTACCTTGACATTTTTAAAGCCAAACCTCTTTCTAATATTATCAAACCATCCTTTGCTGGCATTAAATACTCCAGCTTTAGATCTTTCACCCTCCTTTTGTTTTCAGTTGCTGTATAATGAGTTCACTTTTTCTCTAATCATATTAAAGTCTGCAGGTATGCTGTCCATATAGCAATCCTGCACACACATAAAAGCTGCATTTTCAATACAAGATAAAAAGATATTTTGCAAAAAGCAGAAGAATATTGTGCCTGCTGGCATATCTGCAGTGACACCTTCAGGAATTTCCTTTATCTTTTTCACAATGGTTCTTATACTTGGATTTATTTTGAAATGGCAGGCAACTGCAGCTGCAGCTCTCAGTTTATGTTACATTTTAAGTCATTCAAATTTTTCGTGTAATGTCATGACTTTTCTCTGCTTGTTGGGAGCACTTCCAGCACCACTAGCGATGCTTCTTATGGGTACCCTGGTGTTATTCAAGGTTCTGGGTGTGGTGCTAAACACAATGAAAACCAAGTGAGAACCACAAGAGATTACTTTTTACTGCAATAGGCAATTTACTATAGAGAGAAAGTACTAATGTGGAGGTAATTAGTAGCATCATAGGGCATTTTAAGGAGATACTCCAAACACTTGAGCTCACCACAATAGCAACAGGAGGTGGCTACAAAATTATTACAGTTGTACATATGTACTAGAGTTAATTTTATGTAGTTATGATTTAATACTGTGTCTTTATGTTTGTTTACATTTCTCTCCACTGCAAATGGCACCATGTACAGTCTACATGTGTTTGTGTGTGTTTTGATAAATTTTAGCTTTTTATAATAGATTTATGTATACTTTATGATAGTGAATGATAAAACAGACTAGTATCTACATATATCTTAATTTTTTCAACACTTCTAGGCTACACAGTTTGCAAGTGTTTTTTTTTCAAATTGTTGCAAATCTCCAGAACATTTTCTAATATATTTATTTTTTAAAATCCATTTATAAGTGGACCCACGCATTTCAAACCCATGTTGTTCGAGGGTTAACTATAGTTACTGAGCACAATGTGCCAGGCACTGTATTAGGTTCCTGGGATATATAGTAGTGCATAAAATAGACATATCTTATACTTAAAGTCAGGCCATACTGCAGTGCAAATAGCCTTTAAGATATATCTTGGAAAGGATTATGTACATGACAAATATGTGTCTTGTGGGAAACCAATTACAAAAAGCTCTTGTCATTATTTTCATCTTTTTTTTTCATGGTGGGGGGCAGGGTTTCACTCTTTCACCAGGTTGAAGTGCAGGTGTGTGATCTCAGCTCACTGCAACCTCCACCTCCTGGGCTCAAGTGATCCTCCCACCTCAGCCTCCTGAGTAGCTGAGACTACAGGTGTGCACCACCATGCCTGGCTAATGTTTTGTATTTTTTTGTAGGGTTTTGCCATATTGCCTAGGCTGCATTATTTTTGTCTTCAGCAGAGACTGAGAGTTAGAACAATTATTCTAATAAGTCCATTTTGTGCAATCCTCTCTACTGGTATTGACTCATTCACACAGGGCAAACAACAAAAGAAATATTTTCCTGGTGGTGACAAAATCTCTCAGCATTTGCTTGTCTGTAAAGGATTTTATTTTGTCACCACCAGGCCTTCCCTAAAAGAGCTCCTGAAGGAAGCACTAAACATGGAAAGGAACAATTGGTACCAGCCACTGCAAAAACATGCCAAATTGTAAAGACCATCAAAGCTAGGAAGAAACTGCATCAACTAATGAGCAAAATAACCAGCTAACATCATAATGACAGGATCAAATTCACACATAACAATATTAACTTTAAATGTAAATGGGCTAAATGCTCCAATTAAAAGACACAGACTGGCAAATTGGATAGAGTCAAGACCAATCAGTGTGCTGTATTCAGGAAACCCATCTCACGTGCAGAGACACACATAGGCTCAAAATAAAGGGATGGAGGAAGATCTACCAAGCAAATGGAAAACAAAAAAAGGCAGGGGTTGCAATCCTAGTCTCTGATAAAACAGACTTTAAACTAACAAGATCAAAAAAGAGACAAAGAAGGCCATTACATAATGGTAAAGGGATCAATTCAACAAGAAGAGCTAACTATCCTAAATATATATGCACCCAATACAGGAGCACCCAGATTCATAAAGCAAGTCCTTAGAGACCTACAAAGAGACTTAGACTCCCACACAGCAATAATGGAGACTTTAACACCCACTGTCAACATTAGACAGATCCATGAGACAGAAAGTTAACAAGGATATCCAGGAACTGAACTCAACTCTGCACCAAGCAGACCTAATAGACATCTATAGAACTCTCCACCCCAAATCAACAGAATATACATTCTTCTCAGCACCACACCACACTTATTCCAAAACTGACCACATAGTTGGAAGTAAAGCACTCCTCAGCAAATGTAAAATTACAGAAATTATAACAAACTGTCTCTCAGACCACAGTGCAATCAAACTAGAACTCAGGATTAAGAAACTCACTCAAAACCGCTCAACTACATGGAAACTGAACAACCTGCTCCTGATTGACTACTGGGTACATAACAAAATGAAGGCAGAAATAAAGATGTTCTTTGAAACCAACGAAAACAAAGACACAACATACCAGAATCCCTGGGACACATTTAAATCAGTGTGTAGAGAGAAATTTATAGCACTAAATGCCCACAAGAGAAAGCAGGAAAGATCTAAAATTGACACCCTAACATCACAATTGAAAGAACTAGAGAAGCAAGAGCAAACACATTCAAAAGCTAGCAGAAGGCAAGAAATAACTAAGATCAGAGCAGAACTGAAGGAAATAGAGACACAAAAAACCCTTCAAAAAATCAATGAATCCGGGAGCTGGTTTTTTGAAAAGATCAACAAAATTGATAGACCACTAGCAAGACTAATAAAGAAGAGAGAAGAATCAAATAGACGCAATAAAAAATGATAAAGGGGATATCACCACCGATCCCACAGAAATACAAACTACCATCAGAGAATAGTATAAACACCTCTATGCAAATAAACTAGAAAATCTAGAAGAAATGGATAAATTCCTCAACACATACACCCTCCCAAGACTAAACCAGGAAGAAGTTGAATCTCTGAATAGACCAATAACAGGCTCTGAAATTCAGGCAATAATTAATAGCTTACCAACCCAAAAAAGTCTAGGACCAGATGGATACACAGCCGAATTCTACCAGAGGTACAAGGAGGAGCTGGTACCATTCCTTCTGAAACTATTCCAATAAATAGAAAAAGAGGGAATCCTCCCTAATTCATTTTATGAGGCCAGCATCATCCTAATACCAAAGCCTGGCAGAGACACAACAAAAAAAGAGAATTTTAGATCAATATCCTTGATAAACATCGATGCAAAAATCCCCAATAAAATACTGGCAAACTGAGTCCAGCAGCATATCAAAAAGCTTATCCAGCATGATCAAGTGGGCTTCATCCCTGGGATGCAAGGCTGGTTCAACATAAACAAATCAATAAACGTAATCCATCACATAAACAGAACCAAAGACAAAAACCACATGATTATCTCAATAGATGCAGAAAAGGCCTTTGACAAAATTCAACAATTCTTCATGCTAAAAACTCTCAATAAATTAGGTATTGATGGGACGTATCTCAAAATCATAACAGCTATCTATGACAAACCCACAGCCAATATCATACTGAATGGGCAAAAATTGGAAGTATTCCCTTTGAAAACTGGCACAAGACAGGGATGCTCTCTCTCACAACTCCTATTCAACATAGTGTTGGAGTTTCTGGCCAGAGCAATCAGGCAGGAGAAGGAAATAAAGGGTATTCAATTAGGAAAAGAGGAAGTCAAGTTGTCGCTGTTTGCAGATGACATGATTGTATATCTAGAAAACCCCATTGTCTCAGCCCACAATCTCCTTAAGCTGATAGGCAACTTCAGCAAAGTCTCAGGATACAAAACCAATGTGCGAAAATCACAAGCATTCTTATACACCAATAACAGACAAACAGAGAGCCAAATCACAAGTGAACTCCCATTCACAATTGCTTCAAAGAGAATGAAATACCTAGGAAACCAACTTACAAGGGATGTGAAGGAGAACTACAAACCACTGTAGTTCTCTTCAAGGAGAACTACAAACCACTGCTCAATGAAATAAAAGAGGATACAAACAAATAGAAGAATATTCCATGCATGCTCATGGGTAGGAAGAATCAATATTGTGAAAATGGCCATACTGCCCAAGGTAATTTATAGATTCAATGCCATCCCCATCAAGCTACCAATGACTTTCTTCACAGAATTGGAAAAAACTACTTTAAAGTTCATACGGAAACAAAAAAGAGCCCGCATCGCCAAGACAATCCTAAGCCAAAAGAACAAAGCTGGAGGCATCACGCTACCTGACTTCAAATTATACTACAAGGCTACAGTAACCAAAACAGCATGGTACTGGTACCAAAACAGAGATATAGACCAATGGAACAGAACAGAGCCCTCAGAAATAATGCCACATATCTACAACCATCTGATCTTTGACAAACCTGACAAAACAAGAAATGGGGAAATGATTCCCTATTTAATAAATGGTGCTGGGAAAACTGGTTAGCCATGTGTAGAAAGCTGAAACTGGATCCCTTCCTTAGACTTTATACAAAAATTAATTCAAGATGGATTAAAGACTTAAATATTAGACCTAAAACCATAAAAACCCTAGAAGAAAACCTAGGCAATACCATTCATGACATAGGCGTGGGCAAGGACTTCATGTCTAAAACACCAAAAGCAATGGCAACAAAAGCCAAAATTGACAAATGTGATCTAATTAAACTAAAGAGCTTCTGCACAGCAAAAGAAACTATCATCAGAGTGAACAGGCAACCTACAAAATGGGAAAAAATTTTTGCAATCTATTCATCTGACAAAGGGCTAATATCCAGAATCTACATTGAACTCAAACAAATTTACAAGAAAAAAACAACCCCATCAACAAGTGGGCAAAGGATATGAACAGACACTTCTCAAAAGAAAACATTTATGCAGCCAACAGACACATGAAAAAATGCTTATCATCACTGGCCATCAGAGAAATGCAAATCAAAACCACAATGAGATACCATCTCACACCAGTTAGAATGGTGATCATTAAAAAGTCAGGAAACAACAGGTGCTGGAGAGGATGTGGAGAAATAGGAACACTTTGACACTATTGGTGGGACTGTAAACTAGTTCAACCATTGTGGAAGTCAGTATTGCAATTCCTCAGGGATTAAGAACTAGAAATACCATTTGACCCAGCCATCCCATTACTGGGTATATACCCAAAGGATTATAAATCATGCTGCTATAAAGACACATGCACACGTATGTTTATTGTGGCACTATTCACAATACCAGAGACTTGGAACCAACTCAAATGTCCAACAATGATAGACTGGATTAAGAAAATGTGGCACATGTACACCATGGAATACTATGCAGCCATAAAAAATGATGAGTTCATGTCCTTTGTAGGGACATGGATGAAGCTGGAAACCATCATTCTCAGCAAACTATCGCAAGGACAAAAAACTAAACACCACATGTTCTCACTCATAGGTGGGAATTGAACAATGAGAACACATGGACACAGGAAGGGGAACATCACACCCTGGGGCCTGTTGTGGGGTGGGGGAAGGGGGTAGGGATAGCATTAGGAGATATACCTAATGTTAAATGACGAGTTAATGGGTGCAGCACACCAACATGGCACATGTATACATATGTAACTAACCTGCACGTTGTGCACATGTACCCTAAAACTTAAAGTATAATAAAAAATAAAAAAGAGAAATATCTTCCTACATGCAAATATTCAACCAGGGTTTGACGGTTATTTCCAAATTGTTCAACACTAATTTCCTTATGTGTCACCTTTCTTCTCATGTGGCTGTCTCTGGGTGTCTCCAGCCAACCTGCATGCAGTAAAGGAATTATCCTTTGTTTTTCACTAATTTGCCTTCTACAGTAGACCACATCTTTCAAACCACCTCAGATGGTGGATTTTTACATGACTTCTTCTACACTCAAAAACATTCTTTCCTTATTGCGTGTCAAGTTTGGTAACTTACTAAGTGAAAAAAAATATATATATGCCCATACTTCCAGAGAATGGCTCACTTAGGTTTGATTTCAAGGGAATTGAAAAAATGTAAGTCCTATATCCTGCTGTGAAGTTAAAGGGAAAGATCAGCCTTAGTGGGTATTGTAGCAGTTTTCCTTATTATAATTGTTCATTATCTAATTATAATTAAAAGAATACCAATAGAACATCGCTTCCAGGTTTCTAAGAGTTCTTTTATATAGCTCCTTTCTTGTTCTTAATATTTCTTTAAGCAATAGGTTTTTTGAAGTGTATTGTATGTCTCTCAAAATAGAAACTGTAAACCTTTAAGTCATTTATCTATTCTGAACTTAACCCACTCATGAGGTCACCATATGTCTCTTCTTTTCCTCCCATACTTTGAGTTACATTTTCTTTTTGAGGGCCAGTGGTTTTGTTTTGTGTTTTAATCAGTTATGAAAAAGTTTGCCTTTATGCCATTCTTAATAGCTTAAGTGTATTTATAAGACATAAATGTTCAAAGTAAATGGAATATGTCCTGTAAAATATTTTTACTAAAAAAAGGGCAAGAGAGGCAAATTCCTTAATGTGATTCAAAAAATTTTGTAGGTAAAAAACTCTAATCTGAAGATGATGAAAGTGCAGACTAATTCTGGAAGAGTAATAACCACCTTGGACAATTGTTAACCTGTTTAAAAACTCTTAGCTGGTAATCCCTGATGATCTATAATTTCCCAGAAACTGTTCTGGTCCATCAGTACTTTTATTAAAGAAGACTAGATACTTTGGAAGTCATTGAAGTCATATGGTCAATAGTTTTACAAATAATGTATATATTAGATTAAGTAAATTCTATTCTATTCTGTTTACCAAGAACTTTTTTACATTTGTGGATATTGAACTTTTTTTTTTTTTTTTTGAGACGGAGTCTCGCTCTGTCCCCCAGGCTGGAGTGCAGTGGCGCAATCTTGGCTCACTGCAAGCTCTGCCTCTCGGGTTCACGCCATTCTCCTGCCTCAGCCTCTCCGAGTAGCTGGGACTACAGGCGCCCGCCACCACGCCCGGCTAATTTTTTTGTATTTTTAGTAGAGATGGGGTTTCACCGTGGTCTCGATCTCCTGACCTCATGATCTGCCCACCTCGGCTTCCCAAAGTGCTGGGATTACAAGCGTGAGCCACCGTGTCTAGCCGGATATTGAATTTTATCCAATTTTTTCTTCATCCGCTGAAATGATTGTATGAGTTTTCTGCTTTATTCTGTTAATGTTGGTGATTCATTGATTAGTTTTTGTTTTTGTTTTTTTAAGTGAAAGCAAGTTTATTTAAAAAGTAAAGGAACAAAGAATGGCTACTCCACAGGCAGAGCAGCCTCACTGATTAATTTTTAAATGTTAAACCAACGTTATATTCAAGAATCAACTTGATTCATTATGATGTATGTATTATTTTAATGTGTTACTAGATTCTATTTTCCAATATTTTGTTCAGGATTTTTGCAGCTATGTTTGTATGAGAAATTGCCTTATGCTTATTTTTTTAAAAGTACTTGACAAGTTTTAGTGTCAAGGGTATGCTGACCTTTTAAAATAAATTAGAAAGTGTTTTCAGTTCTATTCTCTGGAAATATCTGTATATGATTGTTGAAAATTGATGTAATTTTCCTTAAATATTTGGAAAAATTCATTGGTAAAGCTATCTGGGATTAAAGACTTTTTGTGGGAAGGTTTGTATTAAGGATTCAATTCACTTAATATATATAAGAACATTTAGATATTTTGTTTCTTGTTTTATTAGTTTAGAAAACCTGTGTTTTTCTAGAAATTTATCTATTTCACTTAAGTTTTCCAGTTTCTTAGCATAAAGTCGTTCACATTATGCTCTTAGTATTCTGTCAGTGTCTCGAATCTGTGGTGATGTCCCATTTTTCAGTTCTAATATTGGTAATCTGTATCACTCTCTTCTTGATCAATCTATCAGTTTAAAAGTCTTTTCAGAGAACAAACTTTTGGCCTTGTTGATTTTATTTTCTTATAAATTTGTTTTTTATATTATTATTCTCTACTTTTATCTTTAGTGGTTTCTTCTACTTTTGTTGGTTTTCATTTGTTGTGAGTTCTCCCCTGTATTTCTTGATATCAATTCTCACATTCTTGATATTCAGCTTTTCTTCTTTTAGCATGTATGCATTTAAGGCTATAGTTTCCCCTTAATCACAGCCTCAGCAAATTCCTAAAACTTTTGATATGTTATATTTTATTATCATGTGGTTAAATTTTTTTTTCCAATTTTCTTAGTGACTGCTTATTTTCTGCATAAATTATTTATAAATGTGTTGCTTGATTTCCAAACATTTGGTTTTTTTATATTTGTTTATTAATTTATAGCTTCATTCCACTGAGAACAGAGAACATACTCTGACTGATCTCAGTTTTCCAAAATTTGAGACTTAATCAATGATACAGGATATGATCTATTTTGGTAAATATCCCACATGCACTTGAAAATAATGTGTATTGTTAGGTTCAGATATTTTATGTATTTATTGACTTTTATCTGCTTTGTTTACAAGTTAGTAAGAAGTGTTATAGTTTCTCAATGTTATTACAGATATGTCTATTTCTACTTTTTTCTTTTTTTTTTTTTGAAACGGAGTCTCGCTCTGTCGCCCAGGCTGGAGTGCAGTGGCGCAATCTCGGCTCACTGCAAGCTCCGCCTCCCGGGTTCACGCCATTCTCCTGCCTCAGCCTCTCTTGTAGCTGAGACTACAGGCGCCTGCCACCACGCCTGGCTAATTTTTTGTATTTTTAGTAGAGACGGGGTTTCAGCGTGGTCTTGATCTCCTGACCTCGTGATCCGCCCGCCTCGGCCTCCCAAAGTGCTGGGATTACAAGCGTGAGCCACCGCACCCGGCCTTATTTCTACTTTTTTCTATCTGTTTTTGACTTGTGTATTTTGATACTATGTTGCTAGGTGGTACAAACTTAAAATTATTATCTGCATCTAGTTATTCAAATCCTTTTATCATTCTAAAATGTCACTGCTTATCTCTCAAAATGCTCCTTTATCTGATATTAGTATAAATACAGCAGCTTTGGGGGCAGTTAGGATTTGCATTATTCCTGTGTCCATCCTTTTACTGTCAAATTTTCTGTGTACCTGTGTTTAAGATGTATCTCATGTAAGCAACACATAGTTGGGTTTTGTTTTTTCACCCAATTTGACAATCTTTGTTTTTCAATTGCAGTATGTAGTCTATTGACATTAAATGTAATTATTGATATTTGTAGTTTCATAGCTATAACCTTACTACTTGTTTTCTATTTGTTCCTTCTGCTTTGTATATGTTTTTCCTTTCTTTTTGCCTTCTTTTAAATTAATTAATTATTTTAAATCATTCCATTTTCTTTTTGTTGGTTTGTTAGTATATTATTATTATTATTATTATTATTATTATTATTATTATTATTTTTGAGATGGAGTCTCACTCTGTTGCCCAGGCTGGAGTGAAATGGCACCATCTTGGCTCACTGCATGCTTTGCCTCCTGGGTTCACACCATTCTCCTGCCTCAGCCTGCCGAGTAGCTGGGACTACAGGTGCCCACCACCACACCCAGCTAATTTTTTGTTTTTTTTTTTTTTTTTTTTTTAGTAGAGACGGTGTTTCACCGTGTTAGCCAGGATGGTCTCGATCTCCCGACCTCGTGATCCACCCACCTTGGCCTCCCAAAGTGCTGGGATTACAGGCATGAGCCACCACGCCCGGCTATATTTTATTATTTTTAATGATTACCCTAGAGATTAAAGTATGCATCGTTATTTTATTGTAGTCCAACATATAAATAAATTCATGTTTTTACTCCTTCCCAACTAATACTGATGTTACCAACATGTTGATTCCCTTTGTCCTTTCTACCTTTTGTGTATTTGCTGGGCATTTTAGTTCTATATATTTCTTGTACTACATAGGACATTAGTGCAATTAGTTTTCACAGTAAATATTCATTTTTATTTACCCTTATTATTTAACACTAGCCAATGGCTGGCTGGCTTGCTTGTTCTTTCCTTCTTTCTTTATTTCTTTGCTTCTCTCTTTTCTTTGCTTATTTGTTTCTTTCTTTCTCTCTGACATTAAACTTTCTTATAGTTACGTTGGTTTGCTACTAGAAAAGTTGGCAAATAAACCATTTATACCACTGATTGGAGTTTTAGAAAAATTTGGCTCATGTGGACTGAGACAAGGTGACCAAACAGAAAGTCTGAAAACTTCAGTTTGATAGTGAGCTTACTACTGGCTGGCTATACAACATTGGACAAGTTTCTCAATTTGCCTATCTTTAAAGTGAGGGAATAGGGTTTTATAGAAAGTTGATTCCTATTTTAGTTTTTTGTAATACTAAGACATTTTTTCTTTGCCAGGACTATTCTAATAGACTGTTCTATTATGTCATACTGTCTCTTATTTTTTTAATTATTAATTTATTTAAATTATAAATTTATTTATATTAAATTAAACTATAAATTTAATTTTATTGAATTGTTTTGGATCCAATTATAGACAGAAGTATAACAACAAGAGCTTTTTGTTACTGCCACTAAAATCTAAAAGTTAAACAAGTTCCAATATTTCAATTTTTCTACAAATTATCATATGAAAAGTATATTGTCAGTTAAATATAACATTTTCAAAGACTATTAAAAATTTTGCTGCTTTCTTGATTATCTGTGATTCTTATTTCTAATGCTGAACAAATATATACACACACACACACGGATATAAAGGCACATTTTCTGTGGTACGTTATTTTATGTTTCCAATTATCTCAAGGGATATAATGAAATTCTCAAGAATTAATTTTAATTCACTTTAAAAAATAAATATACCCCATACCATTTTGGGTGCTGGGTGTAAAAATAAGAGAAAATAATTAGTATTAAGTTAAACAATCTCTAGGAGGTTGGAAATAAAATTTAAAGGACAAATAAAACTTCTTATTTCTTGTAATATAATAGGAATTCAGCAAATGTTGAATAAATGAATGAATGCCAACTATGAATAAAAGGGAATTAAACTTTGTACACTCATTTGATCAGGAATATAATTGAGAGTAACTGACGCTGCAACTTGGCAATATCTGGGGAAATCAGAATTATTTGATTGATTTCTTTAAACTGAAAAGAAGCATTAACAGAATGGGCCAGCATTTTTGTCATCACAAGCCAGTGGTATAATCATAATTAGTAGCTGCCAGCAATATTCCATTGTAACCAATGCAGGCATGTAGAAATCAATGCTGATCTAGAGAAACCCAAGGAAAACATGGTCTTGCCTGCTTTAAATACTGTTTCTTCTTATTTCCTTACCTTATCTTATCTTGAAAATTTTGCCCTCAAATCTATTCATAATGTTTGACTTGTTAAAGTTAGACATTATTACTTACAAAGTCAAAAGCAATCTATATTGTCTACAGTCCATAGTCCAAAAGTAACTCACCCAGAGAGCAACTAGATTTGTTTAACTCAAGCAGGAGGAAAATTTTCTATTTTCCAACAAGTTCTCCAAAATAACATGCTTATTTTTTCTTGAAAGTATATTTCAAATGCTCATTCCTCTTCCTAGTTCTAAAGGCTGCTGTCTCATAGCCTATTTAAAAGTTTTACCTCTCCTAGAATTTACAGTAGAAGGGTAAGGAAAAAGCGGCACTGATTTCGGCAATCGAGAGGGGACAGAGGGGACAAGCCTCGTCCTCACAGAGCAAGTCTGGAGTCCTTCTGGATGGATCCTCAGCACGTCCACAGCCTTCTAAATAGTGCTTCATATTTACTTGTTCCTTGAAAAATAGAAGCAATATATGTTCGTGGTATAACATTTCAACAAATATATAGGGTGTACAAACAAGAAAAATTAAAGGTACCCATAATTTTGCTACACAGTTATTTTATTCTGTAGAGCATTTTTTTCATGCTGAATCGAGGCAACATTTTATGTACAGCCTGTACTCTGCTTTTTTGTATTTTATTTCATAGATGTTCTAAAATTAGTAGTTTCCCTATTGATAAAAATTTAGGCTATTTCTACTTTTTTAATATCTTAAATAATTTTAGATGTATATCCTTGTCTACGAATCTTTATGTTCATAACTGTTTCCTTATAATGAACTACTGGCCATGGAATTATGTGTACCTTTGGCATAGCATTTCATAGCTCTAGATAAAGTTTACACATCACCAAGATCACAATTTTTTGCACTACATGTAAGTGATGTACAAGAATAGCAATTTTTCAATAACTTTAGCAAAATTGAACATTATCGTTTTCTTTGTTCCTTGCTAATTTTTACAAGGTTAAATGTATCTGTCAGTTTCATATTTATTTTTCACAACTTCTTATTTGAAACAGGCAAGTTCAGCTGTATTGTGGAAAACGGATTTAAGTAAAGATTGAACCTGGTGAAATGCAGATAGCTGGTCCACTTGAGGACATTCCATTTCTTCGCTTCTCCAATGGAGCAGGTGTCTGCACTCAGCTCACGTGCTTGCGTGTATGGTGGCATTGCCTACTCTCTACCCAGTTGTCCCACCAACTCCCTACACTCTACACCACTGAAATCTGTGCAAACAAGATCAAGCTACTGATCATCTTCTGAACAATGAATTCTTTTCTGACAGGGAAGGATTGTTCTGCAACTCATGTGGAGCACCAAGGGTGCTGGAGACTCAGGTCCATAGAACCCAGCTTTACCATATGGATGTGCATCATAACACTGTATCATGATAATGCAAGACTAAACACCGGACTTGAGGCCCACGGCAATGATGCTGTGTTTATCAAACAATAAAACTATTATCTTAAAAATCTGCGTAACTTGAAACCATCCTAGATGATTCAATACCTCAAGGCTTTCAAGAGAACAAACATTGTGAACAACGGCTTGACTTTCTTATGAAGAGAAATAATTAAATTGTAAACCAATTTTTATGCACCCTGATGATTTTTTGTTTTGTTTCCTGAGCTGAGTATCCTTGAGAAATTCAACAGTGATAAGTAACACTGCATTGTAACTGCTCAGGATTTGTTCAACATTCAGTGTTTATTGACCAGAAGCAGTTAAAGTGTTTGGGTAAGGAATATAGACTCAGACCAGACTGCCCCAGCTCCAACCCAGCTTCTCCACTTAATAGCTATGAAGTTGAGCAATTTAGTGAACCTCTCAGTGCTTCACTTTTCTCTGTAAAATGGGGATAATTTGAATCTATCTGCAGATGCTACGTGGGTTAAATAAGAGAATATGGGCTTATAACAATGCCTGAAACATAGCAAGTGCTCTATAGATGGTATCCATTAATATAAGGCCTCTATGGAGAACAGACATTTGACTCAATATAGCAATATATTAAATATATTCATATAAATTAAACATGGTGACTAACTTCAACTAATTTCCATCATAGTGGGGAAAACAAAACATGTATTTAAAACCTGCACATTATTTAAGGACCAGATTAAATGCATCAAAATCTTCATTAATTCCATGTTATTCAATGTAATCTTTCCCACAGCAACTTAAATGTACTTCCCTTTAACATGTTCTACCAAATTTTATAATTAATTATGTACACGTTTATTCTTTCCTACCAGATTCTGATATCCTTGAGACAGATTCACTTCATACTCTTTCTGCATGCCTGGTTGAATGACTGGCACATAGTAAATGCTCAATAAATGTTTGATGAATGCATGAATAACAATATAAGGCATTATATGGTGACAAAAGCATCACACAAAAGCATCACAACTGAAGCACAATTAAGCACCATAAACATTAACCTTCATCTCCTGCCATGACAGCTGAAGAGATCCAGAGAGATCCACTCCTGATCTGCATTCGTAGGGCAAGTTTTACAAAAAACATGGCATGGGAGGAGGTTCTTCAATGTTTAAACACAGCACTCAGTCTTATAGAGGCTCTGCTTCTTTAATTGGCCCTTTCTAATCTTCTCTCCTCATTGTGAAATTCAGGAAATATGTTTCTTTACATGCCTCCTCAAATTTACAGAACTGGCCCAAGCATTGATTTTCTAGACATAATTCACCCCCATTGCAGATGTCCTAGGAAATGGAGAGCTCTATGACAGAAATACACATCATGTGTCCAAAGTAACTTCATAATGGTTTCTGGGTTGTTAAAACAGGAGGAAACCATTGCCTTTTAGAGGAAAGTTACAGTAAATGTCACCATATGAATAAACATTGCAGTGACATGCTTAAGCCTGGTTTTACTTGTTATGATTATGTTGTCTGACTCTTACCACCAGAAGTGTTTCCCTCATATTTTCCTTCACATTAACATTTACGATGGAGGGGCAGCATTCCCCTTTGCTCACACTGGCCAAAATGAGTCCCTTTACACCCAGCAATATTTCAACAGTCACAGACCAGTGAGAGACCAGCATAAACCCAGCTTGCTATGGGCCTCAGCATGTTCCACCAGCTTTACCCCAGCCAACAAAACTGCCATTTGGAATCTATGTGCTGCATTTCACGGACCTAAATTCTGACCTAGTAGGTAGTCATTGAACTCGAACAGAGCAGAAAGGGCCAGAGGTTCTAAAGGGAAACATTCTCCAGCGCCACTACATGTGCCCTAAGACATGAAACACCAAAGACAGCACCTTGAGGCATATTTTTAAGTAGAGAAGTAGCAGAAAACAGAACATGACTCCCCAACCCTTCTTTATATTCCAATGAGATTTGCTAGTTTAACCAGAGCTGCAGTACAAAAGCACTTGTGGTTCATGTTATATTAATAGTGTGGCCTGATTATCGAAAACCATTACTCTTGGTTATCTTGCAGCGGCTGTACAGAGCTGCTATAAGTCAGAGTGACTGCCCACACAGTGTTTGCTCCATGCTTATGATAACAGTATTCTTAATGCAAAAGTGCATTTGTAAAATTATTGCCTTTTAAAGATCAGATTTGTTATAAATGAGATGTGATCACACAATTGCTTTTCTCTGTATAAAAAAAATTAAATACATAAATTAAATGTCAGTATCCTCCATTGTCGTGGCTTCCTACGGGTCAGTTTACTTGTGGTCAAACTCTGAGGTATGGCTTTCAAAGCAGATGCGTTGTTAGCCGAATCCTGGCCAGAGGCACAAGCAGTTGCTTTTCTTCTCCTTTCTTTGATGTTGTCTTCTGTAGTTCTGATTGCGGCCTTGTGGATCCAACCCTTTTTTATGCTTGTCGAAGGGGGCTTTGTTTAGTTTAGTTTTGTTTTTTAAAACAGTAATGATAATGGATCGGAAACCATACCATTTCCCTATAGATTCAAATCATTGTTTCCGGTTCTTTGCAGAACTCCATGTGGCTCAGAGTGGCTGCATTCAGAGCGCCTTAATGCTAATGCCACCGTGGTTGACTTTTTAATGTAGCACTCCCTCGCTGGGACACTTTTTCACAAGCTTGGGTTTTGTGTGGAGAAGAGACAAAGACAGGAAGGAAAGCAACACTAACAAAGTAAAAGAACTCAGCTTTAATGCTCACTAATCTCCTCCTCTAGGTTATATGTCTCATTATACATGTTACACCGACCGGGAGTCTGAGAGCTATGGCTTTACTTCTGCAGCGCAAGGGACTCTACTGCCGTGCATCTTCCAACACTCTCAAGTTCCTTTACAAACAAAAATATAAGGGGAAAATATACAAGGCTCTCTCCCTTCTTCTGCTTTTCCTGTTTGAACAGCATCGTAGAATCCGTGATTGTTACAGACAGTTAAGCTTTTCAGACCTAATTCATTAAAAAAAAATTCATGACAAGTTGTTTGAAATGTGGTCCCTTAAGCTTTTTCTGTCTTTTAGAAACTGTTTCATATCGCTATCTAAGAAGAAAAGCCAGCCAAGATTTACATTTTAATTTAGTTAACCAAATAGTTCAGACTGTGTTCTCCAAAGACAAAGACTGGTCTGTAAGTGGGCCGGATTTTCCTGTATTTTATTGCTGTAATTTGCATGAGAAACACCAGATCCTGTATAATTGTTGCTTTGTTGTTGTGATACGAGTAGCTGTTTCCAATGTCAATAATTATAACTTGAAATGAAATTTAGTAGCAGTTAGGGGGTGGGGAGTGGAGGCGACTGCCAGCCAGTCAGAATTTCACATCAAACTAACCACAGTCTAGCCTTCTAAACGTGATGTGTGCAGCGACCAGGCTTCCAACAAAACTCCACACAAAGTAAACAGAATGAGCAAGTCACTTGAGCCTCCGCACACTATACATCTCGTGTTATGCCATTTTGTTTGGTGTCTAATGAAGAACTAGCATGTTTTATATATGATGGCTGCTAATTGCTTCATTAGCCATGCAAATCATAAAGGCAAACTGTGTCTTATCATAAAATCAGTAACTAGGCCATTTAAAAGCGAGGCTCAGGGAAGCATTATTATGTGCTTCTTTTGCGCCTGCATTCTTTTTTTTTTTTTCTTTATGACTTTGTATTAAGTTGTAGCATTTTCCCTGTGGTCATTTGTTCCTTTAGATTAGTCTTCAGTTAAGATAAGCACGTAATGGATGAAGCAGCGTGGGACTATGTCGAGATTGCTGCGGCGGCGGCGGCGGCGGCTCTTGGCCCAGCGTTGTGAGCTGATCCACCCACCACTTTGCCCCGGATGCTCTCAACTTATCTGAGAGGGAGGGCGTTGTGAAGAGAGACTGCAAAATCTTGGGTCTGCCCTTATAGCCATGTGCCTGCCTCGGCTCTTTGTCAACATGGGGAAGATTGAATTGCTGAGACCCACTGCTGCACGGTCTTTTAAAGGTAACACGAAACCAGCAGAGTGGAAAAAGAAAATGAAAGTGGAAGCAGGATAGAGAACGGAACACCTTCTAAGAGCCCCGGGCGGGGTGGGGTGTCCTGACGGACAGATATCTCTTCAGTACTGGAAATTCGGACCCTCCTTAGCTCCTTATTCCAGATAATTAGCACCTTAGGGTTGACTAGGGCTATGTCCCACATTTTCCTGATAATCAACTCATAGCTAATAAGGCATTTTGTTGTCCTTATTGTTGTTTTTCTCATCAGAGGAAGGAGAAAAGTTCAATGAAGGAATCTTTTTAAAAACCCATACATTCATAACAAAATTAGAATCTTATAAAGCAGTTTGCATTAAATCACCCAACCCAAATACTGCAGGCATATACACTGGAAAACCAAGGAATCTTTTACAGTGAATATAATTCCGGGCTAACTAGCAGAGGTGTCAAGGCAACAAAGAAATTCTGCCTGTGCGCTAATTCCTCACCGCAGCTGTTGGGGTGTTAGATTAGGAGGCTGTACACCTTTCCCGGGAATATTAAAGCAGACTGTCTAACCGCCTGTGTTTGTCCTCGTAGCCTCATTCTTGCTGCTAGCAGAGCATGTCCCAACTGTTGTCAATTTATCAATGTAACGTGCACTGGTGGGCACAGTGTGAGCAGCCATTAGGACAGGTGCCTCTATCCATCACAGCCAGTCACTTACTCCACCTTGTCAAGGAAACTAAATGGAGCTTTTGGAGAAATGTAAACAACTCTCTAATGGACAATCAAAGCACCACTTTCTGAAGCAAACAAGAGGAAGAAATCTGACAAGACATTTTTAAGGGGGGGTGATACTATTTAAGTGTTTTTTAAAAGAATTTTTAATGGTCATGGTTTTAAAACACTGGGGTGAAGTGGGCTTGAGGGGAAGTAAATAGGAGAAGTAAAACAGCTAAAGCAAAGCCCTTCTCGTGGCCAAAGATTGAGAAATGAGGATTATGACTTGGTGAGGTAACTGAGTGGAGGGACCATTGACTATTCTGGGGAAGATGCACAAAATTGCCAACAAAGTTAATTAAGAAAAAGAAGAAGAAGGAAAAGAAATCCTAACAGAAATGGAAGGCTTGTAGTTAATCATTTTTTATTGATATGTTTTTAAAGTTCCAAATGTACATGAGGAGGACAGAAAAACACTATTTAAATATTTGCTCCCCAAGACCACCCTTCATGGCACAAGCCTAACTTAACAGATGGCTTTTTCACTGTGTCCCAGAACACAGAAAAGTCAGCTTTGTCAAACCAGGAGGAGAAGCAGATTCTTCAGAAAATGGCCTGACTTTAACCCCCTGCTCGGGGCCATTCTTAGATGATGAGCATCGCACTGCTGGGATGCTGCTGAGGGGAGGAGAAAACCTCCAAAGTAGCAATTTCCAGCATGAGCATTCGGGACTGCACCTTGAAATGTCACTGTGAAGTGACGAGGTAGCCAGGGCACACCGTGGAGCGCAGGTGTTCCTGGCATGGCAAGTCCGGTGCTTTTAAGCAGATGGACAGCGCCACACTGTGCCAGCTGAAGCTTCTGGGTGGTCTTCCAGGGACGCTTTGTGGTTATCCATTCTGGAGGCAACAAAGACTGGAGCTGCCAATAGCTGCATCATGGGGGAGGAGAGCTGGCTATTCTCAGAGCTGAATGCGAATAAAGAGAAAAGAGATGCTCTAGGAAGAGGTTGCCTTCTGGGAATCAGGTAGCAGCGAGGGGTCGAGAGGTCACTGCAACTTTGCCAGCTGTCATGTCTGGGAATAAATAAGGAGCATGAATTGGGACTGTTGAAATTGACCCTGACACTCTTTTTTAAGAGAATACCTGCCTGAGTCAACTTGGACTCCCCCGTTGGGTGTCAGCTACTTTGTCCTCATCAGTGTCCCTAATTTAGGGTTACCCTGGGACATAGGGGTCAATATCCTATTCAGATAAGGTAAGAGCTGGATCTTATCAGCTTTCTAGAGCACTATGACCTCAGTTGTCCAATCAAGTCTTCCTAATAGTCAGGACCCATAGGTAACAAACACCCCATTAGGAAGAATTTGAATCTTTGTTTCCAGTCAGGTGAGCTATTCTTCAAACCTGTGCAGTCCATGACAACTTTCTGTGATAAGGAAATGGTCTCTGCAATGTTCAGTATGGTAGCCACTAGCCAAATCTGGCTTTTGAGTAAGCTGGAATGTGGCTAGCAGGACTGCAACACAAATATTTAACTTTTATTTAGTTTTAACTGATTCACATTTGAATTTAAACAGTCCCAAGTTGCTAGTGGCTACTAGTGAAAAACGTAGCTCTAGACCCATTTCCTGAAAAAAATGTAACACTGTATAAATCTGACCATACATAAATCTGACCAAATAAAGCTCTTCCGGGAGTGTGCTGTCCCATATGGCTGTCTGCACGTGGTTATTTAAATTTAAATTAATTATAACTCAATGTAACTAAAGATTTGGTTTCTTGGTCTCACTAGCCACATTTCCAATGTTCAATGGCCACACGTGGCTAGTGGACACGGTATTAGAAAGGCACAGATACAGAATATTCTTATCATCACACCAAGTCTTATTGGATGCAGGTGCTCTAAAGAAAAGACACCAATGCGAAGAGCAATCAAACCACTAGAAAGGTCACCTAATTCAACCAAATATGTACTGCGTATTGTTGAAATTAGAAGTGAGACACAAAAGCATTTATAGAGTTTATTTGAGCAAACAGCAATTCATGAATCAGAAAGCACCAAACCAAAAGAAGTTTTCACAGGTTCCTTGAGCTCCGTGAAAAGAACCAAGGGTCAAGCTTTCAAAAGGCAAATGCAGAAGCAAGACAAAGACAATATCTGATTAGTTACACTGTACAGTTGTATTATTTGTTTTTTATTTTATTTTATTTTATTTTTTTGAGATAGAGTCTTGCTCTGTTGCCCAGGCTGGAGTGCGGTGGCACGATCTCGGCTCACTGCAAGCTCCACCCCCCGGATTCATGCCATTCTCCTGCCTCAGCCTCCCGAGTAGCAGGGACTACAGGCGCCTGCCACCACGCCTGGCTAATTTTTTGTATTTTTTAGTAGAGACAGGGTTTCACCATGTTAGCCAGGATGGTCTCGATCTCCTGACCTTGTGATCCACCCACCTCAGCCTCCCAAAGTGCTGGGATTACAGGCGTGAGCCACCACGCCCAGCCGTACGGTTGTATTATTTGTTGTGTCACACTGAAGGGTCCCTAGTTACATGACTGTAAGTTAGTGGGCGGCTTCTGCTGGTTGAGGTCAAGTTTTGTTTTTCTCTAATCCAAGTATTTATGAGAAATGGCCCAAGTTAAGTTTTGCTTATGCTTGCATTCCAAGCAAAGTTAAGGATACTTTCAAGGACTGCTCTGGAATTTTCCAGGCCTGGTCTCTATTTTAATTTGCTATAACAGTATCTACTGTTTTCTAGGCACTGTGATAAGTGTTATGGATATAGTGGTAAACAGGAAATGTATGGGCCTGCCCACATGGAACTTAGAAATGAGTGAAGATCCAAAAAAGTAAATAATTGTATTTTTATTTAGTAGTGTAAGTAGTGTAATGGTGGTGGAGGAGACTACTAAGAGTCATGCTAGCACATGAAAAGATCAACTAACCCATAATTCAGAGATAAGAAAAAGTTTACCTGAAAAAGAAGGGGATAAGTAGGCATTAACCAGCTGTGTTAGAGGCTGTGGTACATTTTGCAAGGGGTGAAATGGCTAGAAAAGGTAAGCAGAAGGTAGACCCCACAGGACCGTGTAAGCTCCAAGTGTTTGGCCTTAATCTAAGTGCACTGGGGAGCCATTGAGGGTTTCAAGCAGAGAAATAAGCCAATCATGTGCCACCTTTTATTTTCTTTTTAGATTTTTAGTATTTCATTAATAAGATCATTTAAATGAATTCAAAACTTGAGCTAAAATATACAACTAGAAAAAGATAATTCTCCAATACAGGGTGGTGTTTGTAAGAAAAATTTGCTCTGTATTCCCAAAATTGGCCACTAGAAAATTTAACCTTTAGGTCAGATGAGTTTATTTTTAGAGACATTCTAACTTCTGTGTATTAACAGCGATAATAGTCACATTCTGATTTTTAATCAGTTCGTGTGCCTACTTTTGAAAATTAACTGACTCTGCTTGAGAAAATGATTTGCCATAAGGGGCAAGACTGGAGAAGAGTTAGAAGGGTGTTGCAGTAACTCAGACATGATGGTAGTCTACAGTATATAGCCGTGGAGAGACAAGTCGGTAAATTTGAAAAGTGTATGAAATTAGTATACTTAATCCTTCTTCATTGCTTAGAGAACTCTGCTGACCTATCTAAGATATAATTATTTATTCAAACTTAGCCATTTGAAAATGAAAACAAATAATTGGAAGCCTGCATGTTACTGACATTCAATTGCTATTTCCCCAAAGTGTAATATGATTTTTATCTGCATCAATGGTGTACATTGTTGATGAAAATCTTCTTAAGGCCAGAGGCCAAGTGTATGTCAATATACACAGCACCCAGTGTTGTATCATACACAGAATGGTAATTAATTAAAGCTTTCTGGTACTTTGGAAAGTTAGTTCCAGTATCTTAAGATAGATGACTATGGGAGTGTCTATGTTTTAAGATGTATTTCTTTTAAATATAAGGCTTTAACATCAGTTTTTTAATAGAAATTGACATACTGGATCACTCCAGTGAGAAACCTTCAAATTTCTTGATTTTAGACTTCTGGATTTTAGATTTCTCAATGATTTGCTTATAATTTGTCACATTGCCTTAGTCCATCCAAGCTGCTATAACAAAATACCATAAACTTAGTGGTTTCTAAACAGCAAACATTTATTTCTTATGGTTGTGGAGGCTGGGAAGTCCAAGATCAAGGTGTAAGCAGATTTGTTTTCTGATGACAGCCTGCTCCTCACAGACAGTGCCTTCTAGCTGTTTCCTCATGTGGTAGAAGGGGCAAGGAAGCTCTCTGAGACCTCCTTTGTAAGGGCACTAATTCCATTCATGAGAGTTCTGCCCTCATGATTTAATCACTCCCCAAAGGCCCTACCTCCTAATGTGATCACATTGCTGATTAGGTTTCAACATATGAATTTGGGGGAGACACAGATATCCAGACCATAGCACATTGCTGGAAAAATGAATGTTTCTTATATAGATTAGGCAATTACAGCCATTTATTGACTATAACTAAGATTTAATGGCCACTGTTTTACAGCTTTCAATAGGATATTAGTTTACTTCATCTAAATGTAGTGATTCTATTATCTCCAAAAGCAAAGTTAAAAAAAAAAAAAGGAAGTTCTAGTCTAATCTGGAGCAGAATCAAGTGCAAGTGGAAGATAGTCATGAACCACTTTGTGGCTTCCTTGGAGATTTGAATTCTGAGTCCGGCTACCTCATAGGTAAGATCTAACCAGGAAACCTAGGATTTAATTCCCACCTGCCTATCAGCAAATCTGATTCAGAGACCAATCCAGAATCATGAAAATGCTTGAAGCACGGACTACCTGATAGTGTTCTGTTATTGCTATTGAATGCTAAAATTGCATTATGCATCTTAGCATTCATGGATTTAACGTTCATGATTTTCATTATGTGTGAGTGACCCTGAATGAAGTTAATCACAGTGGCACCCCTTTGGGGGTAGACTATAATAACCTTTTGAGTATTATAGTGTAAGCATTTTACACATGGTATCTATTGGGATTACAGGCATGAGCCACTGGGCCTAATTTTCTTTGCTTTCGATTCCTGTACCATCTGCAACAATGTCCTCCATTTACTTTGAAATCATTCGTTTTCTCATTGAATAAACATATATTGAGCACCTACTATGATCCAGGCACAGTTCTAGGTATTGGGAATACAGATCCCAAAAAAGGAAAGAAAAAGCAAACCTGCTGCCGTGGAGCTTGCATTCTGTATACATGAGCGGTTCTTAACGGGAATGATTTTGTCCCTCCCCTTTCCCTGTGACGTTGGACAATGTCTGGAAACACTTGACATTTTTGTTTGTCACAACCCGGGCAGTGGTGCCACCTGCACTTGGTGGGTAGAAGTCAGGGATACTGTCAAACATCCTACAATGCACAGCTATTCAGTTCAAAATGTCCACAGTGCCAAGGCTGAGAAATCTTGATATACACATATAGTGTGCCAAACACTGAACGCCAGAATATATATATTGCTTGCAAGGCTGGGAAACGTGCTGGATAGCTTTTGGAATTGGAGGAAGGGCTATAGCAGCAAAGATCCCAGGTACTGAAATCAGGAATTCTGTGCTGACGGTACTCTCCCACCCTACTCATCTCTCATTTTGCTTCTCTCTTCTCTTTGCACAGTGCTGCTTCATGTGCTACTACAACAGAAAGGACCTCACCTTGTGGAGAATGGCCTTTTCCTCTAGACTTAGAAACCCCAGAGGAAAAATCACTTTTTAGGCATGGCATCTCTATATCAAACAATGTGCTTGCCCTTATTCTGGTCATGTGCCCGCCCCATGGACCAATCTTGGTTGCCTCAGGATGAGGTGCAATGATTGGTCATACCTATTCTTAAGGCTAGGCAGTTCAGAGGTAGCAATGAAGGCTGGAGTCTTGTTATTGACAATCTCACTACAGCAGAATGAATGGTCAAAGGTAGCGCTGCAAAGGAAAAAATGATGGACAGGAAAATCAAAATCTGTATGTGTAATTATGCTACAATGAAGGATGTAAAACCATAGCCACACATTAAAGCAGTAATTCCAAACCATTCTAGCATCGAGATCCCCTATATTGACACTCCTCTGTTTCCTAGCCTTTGGCCATCCAAAATATTTGAAATAATATTATTAAATTACAATGGATTATTTTTCTTTTAAAGTATATTCTGAGAATGACTTTGAAAATTTTGAGGCTGGGCATGGTGGCTCCCGCCTGTAATCCCAGCACTTTGGGAGGCCGAGGTGGGCAGATCATGAGGTCAGGAGATCGAGACCATCTTGGCCAACATGGCGAAAGCCTGTCTCTACTAAAATACAAAAAATTAGCCGGGCGTGGTGATGCATGCCTGTAATCCCAGCTACTTGGGAGGCTGAGGCAGGGGAATCACTTGAACCCGGGAGGCGGAGGTTGCGGTGAGCTGAGATCACGCCACTGCACTCCAACCTGGCGACAGAACAAGACTCTGTCTCAAAAAAAAACAAAAAGAAAAAAGAAAAAAGAAAATTTTGAAATAATTAGAGGCACTCTGGGTTACTCAACAAGAAACTCATTTTACTGATCAATGCATATTAATTGAACACCTACTATGTACAAAGCTTTGTACTGGACACGTGAGGGACACAACAAAGAAGAAGGCACGGCACCTGCCTTCGAGCTTGTATTCCACTTGCAATGTAAGGCAGATGTACTAGAGTGTTTCCCTAATAATATAAGCTAGGCTAATCCTGGCATCTTCTGTCGCTGCCTCAAAAGGCACATGCCACTATAACATCGCCTATGTGTTGCATAAATTGGGCTAGAGGGCAAACAGCCCCTACTTAAAATTTCCTACTTGCTTTTACTTGTTTCTCCTAGACTTAACACCTTTCCAGTGATGCCTGCCAGAAACATTCTGACATGGTGGGGCTTTCCGTATTAGTCCTGTCTGGCCAATAACAACAACAGCCACCACTATTCATGGGACACTGTGCAAGGTATTTGCATTCCCATTACACTCTTTTGGACCATTATGTGCGGTCAGCATTTATGCCCATTTTCCAGAGTTAGAATCTGAGGCAACAGAGTCTGGTAGATTCATCCACGATGACACAGCTTAAAAGTGGCAGGGCCTCAATTTGGCCTCAGGCCTATGTGACTCCAGAGATCCTGGTCTTAACCATTATGGCAGTCTTGTTGTCATTTCTACCTCAGTAAAGCAACCAAGTATTTTAAGCAATAGAGATATTAAGAACTGGACCGGGTGCCATGGCTCACCCCTGTAATCTCAACACTTTAGAAGGCTAAGGCAGGAAGATCACTTGAAGCCAGGAGTTCAAGACCAGCCTGGGCAACATAGTGAGCATGATTCCATCTCTACTGAAAATCAAAAATTAGCCAGGCATGCACACCCGTAGGCTCAGCTACTAGGAAGGTTGAGGTGGGGGGAATTCGAGATTGCAGTGAGCTATGGCCGACCTGGGTGACAGACTGAGACCCTGTCTCTAATTTAAAAGTTAAAAAAAAAAAAAAGACTGCAGCAGTTCAAGGAAGAGAAAATATAAAGGCAATTTAGGACAGCTTTTTGGCAGAAGAGAATACGGGAAGTGTTCATTCATCCCCGGTGTTCTGCTTCCAGGCTGAGGCTAATTGCCTTGATTTTTAAGTACCTTGCCTTAGCTCAGCAAGGTAGTATGTTGTCCACACCATGACACCTGACTGTTCTAGTGGAGAGGAAGAGGAAAGAACCTACTTATGCCAGGTACTGCGCCAGACTCTTTCATACACCTTTCATCTACTCCTCCCAAGGCCCCAGGAGGAGTCGTCGTATCCCCACTTTACAGGTGTGAAAAATAGTGCCCAGAATAATTAACTAACGGGAGCCAGACAGAAAATGAGCCGAGGTTCAAACACATAACCTATGTTCTTTCAACTGTTCCTTCCCTCTATGGCCGTCCTCATCCCCATCTTCATCCCTCGCCATGCCTTCCCGAAAATATTGACCTATTCAACCATCCTCGTCCCTAGCCATACCCTCCGAAATATTGACCTATTCTAAATAAGGAATTCAAAAGCACAGCTCTCTCTGCTGGGCTCTTCTGTGTTAGCAGCATGAATTTCTTCCAAGCAAACCTAGTAACCTGTACGGGCAATGAAGAGTCTATCCATTTTGAGCTATGCCAGTGCCACCCTGCTTTCTGTAAACTTGGTAATTAACTTTTGTCAAACTTCCTAAAAATGTTAACAGGGTCCTGCCACACTCCACGTGTATAGCAACATTATTAATTTTAAAATACAAGACTGTGGTTTCTTCCAGTGGAAAATGCATTTGCCTTCACAGTCTAAGGCACTCAGCTACCAAATCATCATGGAGGAAAAGTGGAGAATGCAGACTGAAGGGTACAGTTTGTAGATCTCATTTATTTTTGAAATAAAGAATGACTTCCAAAAAATGATGTGACTACAGAGCTTGTGTAATCTCCATTCCCAGTGATTTTTCTTTGATTGATGTGCCATTAATACTTTAATTGGCAACAGGTGCAGCTGATTGTTGGTTCCTATGCTGAGAAATGTGAAATTGAACATAAGGTTCTGATAAATTAATAAACTCCTCTGCTCCAAACAGTTGTCGCTGCAAACTAACTTCCCATGGAGTACTGCTCCATCAAGCACACTGAATTCTTTATGTTAAAAAGCGAAGTGTTACTTAATGATAAATTAAAATTACCCAAAGAGCCACAGATAAAACACAATAACATCCCCCTTCTAGGGAAAAGGGAAATTGCTGGAAGGAGCAGAAGAATGTGATTTATGAAATAAATTGGTTCAGTTTTGTAGACCAGTGTTTTGTCTCTAGATTCCATATCACGTTATTAAAATAATTTTGTATTATTTAATATAAATGTGTGAAGACAGAATAAAGAGTTTTTACATAAGGTCCTTTTTCCCCCAGAGGTAAAATTAATATTGAATGGAAACCTAGGGGAAAAATTGTGAAGGTTCTATAAAAGACCTTAAAGTTATGTTTTGTGTTATTTATTAATCCTGTAAGTATTGAGACCATATTAATAATTTTGCTGAAAGAATTTGTCTCTGAAGGACACAGAGGTTTAGGCCTTAATTTTCTCTTAAGAAGAAACAAATAATTTATTCACTGCCTTGGTTGTGATGGTAAATGAACATGGGTCATTGTCTCCATCCCCTAAATCAAACATGGAAGATGACTCAGAGAATATAAAGAGGTTGACAGATATCATAGTTATGGCCTCCCACCCACCAAAGACACTCCAAAGCTGTGAGAAATCCGATGAAGGCAGACGGCAGTCCTAGCATAGAGGGAGGGGAGTGGTAGCTTGAGGAGTACAGGCCTATGGGCCTCTAGGATAGGCTAGACTGGGGAAAGATTTCTAGTTGTGCCCTTTCTTCCTCCCTCATGTAGATCTTTACTGCACTGTAGCTATTATGGGTGATAAAAGCAGCCCTGGAAGCCTAAAGCCATCTTGGGGCACCCAGGCTAAATTAGGGGAGTAGAGCCAGGGGAAAGTGGGGAGCCAGTGTCACTGAGCTCAGGTAAGCTGGCTGACCCCATGAGCATCTCCTTCCTTCCCCTCTTCTCTCTACTCTGTAGGCTCTTACAGGGCCAAATTTCTAAGAGGTTAAAAATGTCAAAAGAAAAACCCAGGGATGTGTTACACCCAGAAATATCATCTCTAGAGGTTTTTGTTCCCTACCATGTCCCATCTGAAAAAGAGCACAAGCTAGGAACTAGACTTCTGCCTTCCCTCCAATATTGACAGGACTAGCAAAGGCAGCTAAAGATTCCAAGAGGATAAAGGGTGAGTTCACAGGCAAAAAATAAGATATCAGAGAAGCATTACCAAAATAAATGATTGGAGTGGCCTATAACAAAAAGAGTAAAATACATGAAACAGGCAAGAGTTTGAAATGAGCATGATAGGGCCGGGCGCGGTGGCTCACGCTTGTAATCCCAGCACTTTGGGAGGCCGAGACGGGCGGATCACGAGGTCAGGAGATCAAGACCACGGTGAAACCCCGTCTCTACTAAAAATACAAAAAATTAGCCGGGCGTGGTGGCGGGCGCCTGTAGTCCCAGCTACTCGGAGAGGCTGAGGCAGGAGAATGGCGTGAACCCGGGAGGCGGAGCTTGCAGTGAGCCGAGATTGCGCCATTGCACTCCAGCCTGGGCGACAGAGCGAGACTCCGTCTCAAAAAAAAAAAAAAAAAAAAGAAATGAGCATGATAGATATCTTTAGAGAGAGAACAAGTGGACAGTGTAAGCACAAAATGGGAGCACATATTCTAAGGGAAAATCAGTTAGAATTCCTAGGTATAGGAAACATAATAGTTGAATGAAAAAAACACAAATGAATGGATTGGTTAAAGAGCAGAATGAATACAGCTGAGCTGTAGCATAGAAGATACTGGATGGGATGAAGTGATGGAAAAAAAAAGAAAACAGGGCATTGAAGCAAAATCTTCAATATATGTCCAATAGGAATCCAAATAATTTTTTAAAAGGAAAAGAAAAAGATTATGTAGGGGAAGAAAGAGTGAAGAAGTGATGACAGAGAACTTCTCAAAATTAAGGAAAGATTTACAAGTCTAATAGAGTGATATTTAAGATATCAAAGACCATGTCAAAATTCCAAAAGCATACACAGAGCATAAGCAGAAGCATAAAGCTAAAGGAATTAAGGGAGTGCTGAAATTCTGGTCATGTTCAGAGAGGAAAGATGTGTCTATTGATAAGCTTTTGATGCTAATGGAAGGAAACTGCGGAAATGTGGGTATAAACAAGTTAGGAGTATTCATTAAAAGAATAAAAATAGAATGTGCAATCTTCAGAGAAACAAAATAAAATTTAATTTACCCAGTGGAAAACATGAAAAAGTGATAAAATAAAAGAATAAATAATAAATAGAAAATAGTAAATCAAACTCCAGAAAGAAACCTTAAGATTAAAAACACTGAAAGTTTAAAAATAATTCATTGGAAAAATATTCTAGGCAAATATAAATCCAAGGAGAACCAGGCTAAAAATTTTAATACCAGACAAAAGAGAATTAAAAATCATAACAGAAAACAATATTTATAAGAAAAAAATTTAAAAAGCACAATTATTATGACCATATTTCCACCTAATAATATAGCCTGAAAACTTATTGGCAATAGCCAATAGAACTACAGAAAACAACTGGGCTTGGTGGCTTGCACCTATAATCCCAGCTACTTGGGAGACTAAGGCAGCCAGATCACTTGAGGACAGAAATTCAAGGCCAGGCTGGGCAACATAGTAAGACCCCATCAATAAAAAATAAAAAATTAGGCAGGCATGATGGCACACACCTGTAGTCCAGCTACTCAGGAGGCTGAGGTGGGAGAATTGCTTGAGCCCAGGAGTTCCAGCAAGACTTCAGTGAGCTATGATCACCTGGATGACAGAGTGAGACCAGGTATCTCAAAAAACAAAACAAAAAACTACCCAATAATAGTCATGGGAGATTTAATCCACCTCTCTCAGACTCTTAGATCAGGTAGATAAAAATTAAGCAAAGACATGAAAGATTTGAATAATATGCCTAAAAATATTCTTTATTATCAACATATATGAAACCCGTTACTATGGGGTATGAAGTGGTTTTGTCACCTGATATGGTTCGGCTTTGTGTCCCCACCTCAACCTCATCTTGAATTGCAATCCCCATAATCTTCAAGTGTTGAGAGAAGAACCCAGTGGGAGGAGACTGGATCACGAGAGCAGGTTCCCCCATGCTGTTCTCGTGAGAGATCTCATGAGATCTGGTGCTTTTATAAGTGTTTGGCAAATTCCTCCTTCCCTCATTCTTCTCTCTCCTGCTGTCTTGTGAAGAAGGTCCCTGCTTTCCCTTCCCCCATGATTGTAACTTTTCTGAGGCCTCCCTTGACATGTAGAACTGTGAGTCAATTAAACCACTTTCTTTTATAAATTACGCAGTCTTGGGTATTTCTTTATAGCAGTGCAAAAACAGACTAATACACCACCTCAGGACTTCCACATTATATTATCAAATCTCCCTTTTGCATTGTTTAATGATGACTTGAACAAATGCGCTGTCTGGTCACTGTTGGTTATTACAGATTCGGTCTAATTAAGATTTCAAACTCAGTTTCAATATAAATCTCTTTTTCTCTCCTCTTCATCCCCCTCCCTTTCGCTCCCTTCTCCTCTCCTCTTTGAATACAGAACATGTGGATCTGCAGAGGGGAGAGGCCATGGTATCCTCTTTCTATGCTCCTCTCCACTCTACTAGCATACGAGGGAAGGGGAAGGGGTGAAGTTAGTTTGAGGAGGACTCTGCCTCTTCCTTCTTATAGGGCCTAACTCTTCTCCTGTCTGGAGTAAGAAATATTTAACTAGTCAGTTATTGGTTGTAAGGAAGTTCTCTGATCTCTCTGTGGCTCAACCTGGTATGTCAGCTTACATTGCCTCAGCTTATATTGCTTCAAGAAGCCCCAGCCTACTTCACAGCGAGGGAAAAAAAAAACCTCTCACTAGGAGCTGCATTTCCTGCAAAGCTGAGCATCTGGGGATCAAACTAGGATGAGGCCTTGAGGCACTCACCTCAGACACAAAATTTAAGGAGGCATCAAAAACCTCAGTAATCAAGATAGATAGTATTTTAATGCAATATGTTTTAAAAATAAAAATTAAGACCAAAAAAATACAGTGATTCAAATATCAAAATTTTAAATTAAAAAAATATTATTGGGATTTTCCTTTGCCTCAGTCTCCATTATGCCACTGGAAGGTCTTAATTTTGACTGCATTTTTCCCTCCCTCAATAGCATTTTTACATCATCAAGAAAAAGGATTGGGTAGTGGCGTAGGATAACATGATCAGTTCTGTTTCTTAATAGGAAGACATGAGAAAGATGTGGCACTTGTGGTACTGACGGATCCATCTAAATAGTAGTAAAATTTGGGCCCACTGTTAATAGCAGATGATTCT